>NC_090871.1:25892530-25912530 GCF_036669935.1 Montipora foliosa | reverse complement strand
CTGTTGTAAACCGGTCAAACCGGGACCCTACAGTGTATTACCGTCTCATATTTTGCGTGTTCTCTTGACTTAATATGGTAAAATGGTGTAATAGTGGAATAATAAATATACATTCTAGTACCGCTCGATTTAGTTAACGTAGTTATCAACACGATTGGTAAAGTTATTTTTTTGTTGGAAATCGGGATCCAGTGCGCTCTTTAAGTGTAAATGATGATACAATAACACATATCGACATTTGTATCCGAGGAATGTTATCCCATACCACCAATTATTGATATAGTGCCGCTTTTTCAATGACGCGAATAAAAATCAATAACATTACTTAAAGTATATTACGTGTCACTTGGCAAAAAGGTTTATCGGTTTTACTGCCAAAATTAGATAAATATTCACTTTTTCCCTTTCTAATATGTAAGCATATAGGATCAAGAAGTTCAACGTTTGATTACATATATTTGTTAAGTACGTTTTGACCACGTTTAAACATATCCAGTTATTCTCCGAGCGATCTTGTACCCACCAGGTCATGAAAGCGATAATTTCCCGGCTTCTGTGACTGCATAATAGCACTGAATTTAAAAAACCTTAATGATATTAAGCGAGCTGCCCTTTCCCTTCTCAAAATAAATGATTTATGCCCATAATCTATTCGAAATGGTAATCAATAAGAAAGAATGATACGATGACGCTAATGAACAACTTTTGCCAAAGTACACAGTAATCAATTTTAAACTACACCATATTACAAAAAGTAAAAGCTGACACATGAACTGTGGCAGTTGTTACGTTTGGCAAAAAAACTTACCCCCACTAAATACTATTATTTGCTAGCCATTAAAGGAAGCTCCATTAAATAAAGTACACATAAAAATAATTGGAGCTTGATTGTTCTCAAGATTGACTTGCAATTAATAAAGTTAAGCGCCTATATTAAATTTTGTGTGAAGAATAGTTTAAATTGCAAATATGAGAAAAAAATTTCAACGAATAAAATAAAGTAAAATTAAAAGTAAGAATAAACCCTTATGCACTTCAGAGATTGTTTAAACATTAAGTAACTCCAGCGGACAGAAAACACCAAAGTTTCCTTGACTTTGGGAATACGGGCTAAATTGAAAAAAAAAAAAACCAAAACAACCAAGCATTCAGAACATCTCTGTTTATGTTAAGTTTAAAGGGTAAGGCCCATCGAAAGTTGATTACAACTTCTTAAAAATTCAGTGGAAAGGAATATCGACAATGGCTGGTAACCATCGCTTTCAAGTATTGCTCCTGTTGTTCATATCAGCGGATTACTTTCAAGTTTCTGCGACAAAATTCAACTCCTTAACCTCCGGTATGTATAGACAACGCTAAGATAATTATAAATCTTCAGATGATATTTCGTTTCGGGTGTCTGCAAGAAAAATTGTAGGAACGCTTGGGTCCCGTTTTACTTTGAAGACCACGTAAGAGTTGGGAACTTGCTGTTGCTTTTAAAGTTTTTCTTTTCCACTCTGTTTTAAACTTCCTTCAACATCTCTTACTTGAAATGATAAGTAATGAAATACACATTATTTCCAATTTGAAGATCTTAAACGCTTCCGAAATACTGTAAAAAGTTTAGGTCGTACAAATAAAATTTCTTTGTTGTTGGTTCCAGTAAGAGAATCATAAATTAGTAAACTCGTACCCTTTGAGATGAATAAGGATTGCTTCATCATTATTTGACCAGCAGCAAAGGAACAAAAAAGGCCCCTCTGGCTCGTCGAAACGACGTTTATGCTGCGGAAGTACATACCGAAGTGGCCTAGCCTAGAGGGGCGGATCCAGGGGAGGGCCCTCCCATTATTTTTGGACCAAAGCCGCCAAAACACCATAAAACACCAAACCTGAGAAAGGGCAAAAACAAAATGTTTGAGAGCGGGCCCCTACCTTACCTCCAGGTCTGGATCCGCCAATGTGTTAACGTTAACCTTTTCCTTCATTTATTAAACAGTATAAGCGCTACCTCCTTGACAGCCAAATATAATAATGATAATTAGGAAGGAAGGAAATATGATTGTTACATTCCCTTCCCTCCTGATTATTATTACTATTATGTATTTTTTTTTTTGTGTTTGAACTTAATGTAAAACTCCTTAGATGGAACTCATTGATATAAATAATTTAAAGATAGAGGAACCGTAGCCAGGATAAAACATATTAAAAATTATAAAAACGTTCACTGGCTATAAACATTTAAAAACTTTCGAGCTTTCGGCTGTCAAGCTACAGCCTTCAATGGAAATGAATGGAAAAAAATGACAACTACAATATATACAAAAATAGGTGACACTATAAAAAGAATATTAAAACGGGAAAAAATATGTGTCAAAAAAACTAATTGTTCATTTTTTAAAAGAATGGAGTATTGATTAGGGAGCGGCCTAGAATTGTTATCTGCATGATCTATCGAAGCGGTGTGCCATGATTCCAGTGTCTTTCGGGTACGAGAAGAACCCTTGTCAATCACTTGGGAATTTTCAAATCATAACTCCTTTTGGAGTTATGTAGGCGAGACTGGCAGATTCTTTGAAACTAAAAGAACATATGAGGAATGTGAAGTCTTACGCAAGAGGCTCCAACATCGCTAAACACGCTCGGTCTTCAAATCACTCTATTGACTTTGAAAATTCCGAAGTGATAATTTCTTAATTTATTACTATTAATTTTATTTTTATCTGTACTATCTATTTTGCCAGTTCACTTCTATACATATATGTATATATTTTTGTTTTCCTTTCATTTAATTCCTGTGGTAGTGACCATCTCGAAAGCATTTGCTACTATTCTCATTGCATACATAATTAGCGCATCACGGAATTTGAGCTATGTCCTTCAGATTCCGCCGTGCTCTACGTCTTCGGGGCAGGTATGATGCTTTGCCGTCTCTTTGCTTAAATTCTCTTGTTTTGCCTCGATCGTTGTCATTTTTCCGCGTTCCGGTGAAGGAAGCTTCTTTCGCTGCAAACTACCGTCAACCGGCACCAGCCTTTCATGTCATGGTTGCCCTTCCTGCTCCGCCTGGTCCTGTTCCTGACGAGGCTGTTGAAGAGCCAGCTGGCGCTGTTGAAGCTGCTCCGCCACCAGTGGTCGAGCCTGAGGTATTTTTTGCTTTTCTTTCGTTTCAGTCAGCTGAGCCCTGCGAGCCGCTCGTTTCTTTGCCACCTGTTTACGTATTTTCTGTTAGCTATTTCTATACTTCCGCATGTAGGTCTCCGTTTTGCTTGCTGGTCGCCACGTGCTTACTCGGGTAGTATTTTTCCATATGCTAGCGTTGTTGCCGCTTTGTATGCGAGGTTTATATTCTTCCCTATGGCGCGGGAGATTAGTCGTATGTAACGCTTTCACGTGTGCTTAGGATTTTCGCTGCGCGGCAAGAGTTTGCTGGTTAATTTGTAGCATAAGAAGATTTTCCTTTTATTGTTTCGTTAGTTACCGCTTTTAGTGGCGTGCTAAGGTCATCAATGCGGGTTTTTCACGCTTTATTGCAAGAAGTTTACACCCTAGAGCATAAATTATAGGGCCTTTATTTGTCTTCCCTGTTCTCGCTCGTTAAACAGACAAAATTATAAACATATTATATATATTAAGTTTGGGAAGGAAGAGGAAAGCGAGTGCTTGAGGTTTCCGCTTTGTTAGCGAGGAGATACCGCTTTTCTATAGCGAGAAACGTTGGTGGCAAGATATGTGTATATTTTTGCGATTGGGAAGTTTTTCGCTTCATATACTAGAAGATACCGCTTTATTGCTAGGAATATGGGTCGATAGTTCTACGCGAGGAGATACCGCTTCTAGCGATGAAGTTGTGATAGTGAATGTACAGAATTTATTTTTGGGCATATTGGGGTTCCCGGTTTTCGTGCGGAGGAATACCGCTTTAAGGCGAGGCCTGTTTGTCGTTTTTTTCTTTTATGACTGTGGTTGGTCTACTTTAGTTTTGTTTTAGGAGCTTTCTTTTCCTTTTGGAAATTTAATCGGTTAGGGTTAGGGTTTTGCCACCGGGTTTGTTGTTTTCGTTTACCTTTGTTTCTTTAAATGTTTTCTCTCGTCTGTCAAGCTGATGTTCGTTTGGTTGAGTAAGAAAGAAAGGTGCGAGCCGTTGAGCAGGAGGAAACTTTGGAGACTACTGAGAGTACTTTGGTTAACCTTAGAAGATACCTTAACCGTCCTAATAGCGCTTTTGACCGTTTCGAAGTGATGGACATTTTTACAAGCTTTAGTGCGCGTCGTGCGCTCCCAAGCACACCAGAAGGCTGAAGAATATGCCGCGGCCCTGGGCGAGGTACGGGGGAGATGGGACTCTCTCAGTTCCCCCGAGTTGCAGCGTTTATTGCTAGGGCTGTTGGGAGACCCCGTTAGAGCAAAGGTCGCAAAAGAAGCCACTTCCATATTGAGGTCTGCTTCGAAGACGTCTGGTCAGTCGCACGATGGCCCTATACGTCCAAGGCTTGGAATAATGTTTGGGGAGGCCCCTGTTTCAAGTGTGGCTGCTTGGGTCATCTTGCGCGCACCTGTAGGGCCACTCAGGCGCCGTTTCCGTACGGACGGGGTCGTGGAGCTCTTGGTTCTGGAGGGCGAGTAAACTCTCACTGATATAATCGCCTGATTTACAGGATTTTGTTGTCTTGTAATGTTCTTTTAGTTCTATTTTTCGCTCTTAAATAAAAGTTTTTGCTTGTGTTCATCTTTGTCCAGATCCTTTTTTTAAAAAAAAAGGGGAAAAAAGAAAAAAGAAAAAAGAAAAAAGCCCTTCTCGTCGTTGACCTTGGGGGACCTCCTGTTCTGTTCTGGACCTGGTTCGGATTCTGGGGTCAACGAGGGGTTGGTTTCCCCGTTTTCCCGCGTGAGTCTTGTTTCGCCTCGCCGGTCTTGGAGGGTCGGGACTCGTATTTACAGTTTAGCCTATCTGTCCCTCTTCGCTCTTTGGCACAGGGAACCCAGCACGTTGGCCCCCTGGCGTTGTCCGTTTGGGGAGAGGTTGGAGTCGTTTCTCCGCCTCATTTGGTCCTTCCTATTACCATTGAGCCGTGCAAGCCTCGTCTCTGCCACGACGAAAGGTTTTTAAATTTATGGATTAGGGATCTTCAATTAAATTAGACCACCTGGCGGATTTGCCCCGGTATGTTTTGCCTGGACATTTCCAGACGACCTTTGATGACAAGAGTGGCTACCAGCATGTTCGGCTGCATCCGTCGTCGGAGACGTACTTCGGGCTCGAGTGGGATAATTTCCTTTTTGTGTTTCGCACGTTCCCCTTTTGTTGGAAGGGCAGCGCCTATATTTATCATAACTTAGGTCTGGTCGTCTCGCATGCCGCTCGCTCCCTTGGGGTTCCCCTGTCACAGTATATTGACGTCCGTCGTTCTTCCAAGCGATCAGAGAGCTAAAGCTGCAGCTTACATTCTGTGTTACATTCTGATCGAAGCTGGCTATTTCATTAATACTGACAAGTCGCAGCACGTTCCTTCTACGGTGGTCTGTTTTTTGGATTTTTTATGCGATTCTATGCGCCAGGCGTTTCTCATTCCCCGGGATAAGAAGACCAAGTTCGCGACCTTGCGGGAAAGTATTCTGTCATCCTCCTGTGTCAGTCTTAAAACGCTGCCGTGTTTCGCTGGCAAGGTCGTTTCTTTTAGTTCAGCCATCCCTGGTTGTAAGCTTTACGTCCGCGAAGCCTTTCACGCAATAGCCCAGCTTAGTATACGCGTTCCTCCAAGGCTGCTGCTAAGGTCCAAGGAAGACTTCGCTTTGATGTCGCGTACTGGCACTTTTTAGACGATTGGTCAGATTGCTTGTCTTGGAGGTCGAAGCAACATTGTATAGTTTCCCTGTTCTGTGATGCCTCTAAACGCTCGTGGGGTGGAGGTCTTTTTAGGGACGGCAGAAGGGTCGAGTCCCGAGACTATTGGATGGATGTTTCGGATGATATTAACTCTCTAGACGAAGGCTTTGGTACGCTCACTCTTAGCTTTCCGAGACCATGTACGTAATTCTAGGGTTGATATTCATACTGATAATCGAACCCTCAAGGCCGCCTTGGACAATTCTGGCTTCAGGAATTCATCTGTTAATGATTATGTCAAGGGAATCTTGGAGTTTAGCCGTCAGTTGAACTTGTCTATTGATGTCCATTATGCTCCTTCCCGCGACCATATGGCGGACGCGCCTTCTCGAGCATGTTCAGACCTTGACTGTATGTTTTCGGAAAACGCCTGGAATTCAGTGGAGCGCAGATTCGATCCTCACTCCTTCGATCTTATGGCGTTAGAAAGTAACTGTCGAAGGGATCGTTCTGGTCTAATGCTTCCTCATTATTCCCCTTGGCCTACTCCGGCCTCTGAGGGAGTTAACGCCTTTGCGCTGCCCATACCATTGGGGCATAACATTTACGCTTTTCCGCCTTTTGTTTTACTCGGACCGCTATTGAGGTATTTTTTGGATCAGGGATTCCAAGGGGCCCTTACTCTGGTGGTCCCAGATTTGCGTCCCAGGCGTTTTTGGTGGGCTCTCCTTTAGTATGTCGCAGTCGATCGCCTTTTGCTTGGCAGGAAGGGCGACGATGCTGTGTTGCTTTTTCCCCTTCGCTCCACGCATGTCTGGTCGGCGCGACGTCTTCAGTGGGACTTGTGGGCTTATCGCTGTATTTTCTTACTTTTTCCCCTCTTTTTCCCTTTAATGGTATTCTGTTAGATTCCGCGACCTTGGAACCAGCCCGTCTTTGTGGTTCGTGCTTGTATCCGAATGACGCAAATGCCAATTTCTGTCAAGCGTGTGGCGTTCCTACTGCGCCCTTGGTGCCAGCTGTTCCCCTTGACAGGGGTCCTGTGGATGAGAAGGTCATTCAAGAGCGTTTTCACGAGCTTAAGTCTTCGTTTGAACGTCGGTCCTATCAACGTCAGAAGTCAGCCCTTGAGCAGCAATTATCTATGTTTCTCGCGTCAGTTTCTCCGCCTAAAACAATTTCATCTTGTACGGTGGACGACGTTATTAAGTTTCTCATTTATAAAGATTCGTCGGGGCCAACAGTGGTGCATGTCCCCACATGTCCCGGAGGAGCTTGCGCCTGCCCCCGCCGTTTAGCCGCTGGCATCGTTGACTCCCTGCTTGGAAAGCTCAGGTTCATCTTTAATAAACTTGGTCGCTTCGACCACACTAATCCTATCGCGCGTCCTCGCATCAAGGAATACTTGAACTTTGTTCGCGTCGAACAAACGGGTATGGCTATTTCGCCTTCGAAAGCTGTGCCATTGTTCTTTCTTAAGTTCCAGAATTTAATTGCTCATTTACGGGGAAAAATTGTTGACAGTCAATCATTGTCTAGAATTAGTCAGTATACTTTGGTTAGGGATGCTACCTTTTTTGTAATAGATTTCTTCACAGGCGACAAGGCATCGGATTTGGGTCGCCTATTGGCCAGCCAGGTTTTTAAATTAAATGATCGTGAGGGTTACTTGTTACGTTTTACCTTTTCTAAAACTTTGCGTAGAGACCCCCCTCGTTCTTTCGCCTTGGTTCCCTTTTGCAAAACAGACGTGTGCCCAGTTCATTGGATAACTTATTATCTCTCTGTGTGTGATTTACTTAAGGTCCGCCTAGCTTCGGGCTTTTTCTTTCGGGCTTCTGACAGTCATTTGGTTCGGTCAATTAGCCCGGTTCACTGGATAACTTATTATCTCTCTGTGTGTGATTTACTTAAGGTCCGCTTAGCTTCGGGCTTTTTCTTTCGGGCTTCTGACGGCAATAGAGATATTAGTCCCAGGCCTTTAGTCAGCTCGGCAGTGAATAACCGTCTTCGGGGGTATCTCACCGAAGCTAAGCTTCATAACGGTGAAACCCCTCATAGTTTCCTGGTGGGTTTGTCTACTACTTTGAGATTGCAACAGCAGGTTGCACAGTATATAGGTTGAAAGAGTGGGGAGATGGCTCAACATTACTCCCGTTCGTCTGATGCGGCGGCGTCTCTCGCGATCTTCGAGGAAGTCCTTCCTAGTGCTACTGGTTTGGTCACAGTGCCTGTGTCTCACCCCGACAATCTGCAACCCGTTTGTACCAATTGAACGATTTTCACTTTCATCTGTTATTGTTACCCCTAGTCCTCCTATCAGGGTTGAAGGTGATTTCTGAGTAATGGGAGAGGTTGGATTAAACTGTGTTCTGTAGCTTTTGTTGTGTTGTTTGTATGCTTCGGGGTACTTTTTGGGGTCAGTCGGGTAGCTGCAGCGTGGTGTCAAGGGTTGGAGCGGTGTCCTCCCGTAGTAACTTAGTTTACCGTGATGTGGTAATAGGTATGCAGTGGGGATAAATTACTATTCTCACTGCATACAAAATTAGCGCATCACGGAATTTGAGCTATTTCCTTCAGATTCCGCCGTGCTCTGCGTCTTCGGGACAGGTATGATGCTTTGCCGTCTCTTTGCTTAAATTCTCGTGTTTTGCCTCGATCGTTGTCATTTTGCTCGCTTCCGGTGAAGGAAGCTTCTGTCGCCCCACCCTCCTCCCCTGGTGCCGGTCGACGCGTTTACGCTTAACTCCCGCTGCATACCTTAGCTGCCACAGTTGTCGCGGTCTCCTCCCGTGACTTAGTTTACCGTGATGTGGTAATGGGTATGCAGTGAGGATAAATTACTATGGCCACTACGCACTTTTCCACTTTTTCTCACTCAAGTATAATTAGTCTGTTTCCTTCTTTCTTTTAATTGTTATGTCAATTATTTATTTTCTGAAATAGTGCATAATAATAATAAATCTTGAAATCTTTAAATCTTGATCTGTACTCTTAAAACTAAAACGCTGGCGATAGTTTCCTTTGGGTAATAAATGCTGAAGGGAACCATGTAAAAGAAAGCACACTAGTGGGGTGCGGACATGGGGGGTTGCTCGGAACCTCTTTCCTTTTTCTTCTTGGCCACTGATAGCAATCTGTCTCCTTTTTAAATTTGAAGTATGAAAGGAAATTTTTTGATATATTTTTTTTTGTAGTGACTGTGTGCGAAAATCAAGCGGCGAAGATGAATTGCAATTACAAGGAATTGGTCCTGAACGTGATTGAAGTCTTATTTATAAAGGAAAATGCAAACGTCTGTGGCAATAATGTAACTGCCCCAGAGTGTGAGGCGACTAAACAAGAGGAAGACTACTTGAAGTGTGCCCTGAGAAAAGTGTGCAACGGTAAAACAAGGTGCGATGTTCACGTTGCCCATGGAACTTACAGAGACATGAACCTTCCCTGCAGAAACCATGGTATCAAGATACGAGTGGAAATAATTTTCGACTGTTTTCCTTGTAAGTTCAGTGCAGTCATTATGTTGCACTTTCTTGTTTTCCGCGCAAAACATTACGTCATCATGTTTCTTTGTCAGAGTAGTAGGTGATACTATCCTGGAAAAAGCACCAAGGCAGTCACAAAATATGGGATAAAGATTCTTTGTGTTAAGCCTTAAAATTGTTTTCACAAGGTTCGATTTTTCAGAATGAAATATGTAAGGGTACAGTTCGCTAATCAAAAGAACTTCTTCAACCCTGTATACAGAGAAGTGTATTTTATGGACTAGCAAATGGTTATCCATTATGTGGATAACATTTATAGCGGGGCTCCAGGCCGCGAAGGGGCCTAGATCAGAGCCTCACACTTAAGAGATTTTCGTTCGGTTGTCACGTGATTGTCCGAGCGTACGTCCTTCCGTCCGTACAGACTCCGGGGGAGGAAACGAAGAAGATCGCCAAAGATAGCGGCTGAGGGCTAGAAAGAGAAGGCGAAATTTCAACAAAGATAGCCGCGAGGCTGAGAGAAGCCGAGGAAGGAGAAGAAAAGAAGATCTTACTGAAGAACGCCAAGAGACTTAAAGAAATAGAACGAGGATGAACGAGTGCTTAGCAGAAGGTGATGATGCTTTTACACTGAAGTGCGTTAGGCAAACAAATTCACTTGACCACGGCCAAAGGTGACAAAATTACAAAATCTAAACACTTAACGGAACATGGTTAGTTTCCCTCTCACTTTTTTATTTTTCATGTTTTTCGTGCCTCGCTGCCTAGCTATTTGTAAAACCGCTTGCCTAGTGCATGATTTAACAAGATGATGCAATACTATGTCCGAGTCTTAAAGGCATTATTTAAAAATAACTATCTTACATCTCCCTTGTTAAGTTTCATACATGGTATCTAAGGTAAGTGGGCCTTCGGGAAACCCACTGGCCTGCGGATAACAGGGACTGCTTTGATTCAACTTGTTTGACCACTCTTGTGAAAAACACTTGAAAATGACACTTCTGAATGGCATATTGTCACAAGTTCTATTGGATTGCCCTGCCGGACAAAAATGGACTTGAGATGCAAACCCAGAGTAGCTGCAGTTTTATCCGCAAAGAAGGGAAATTTCAGGAAACTTCGAGTAGTAATCAACGATACGAAATAATCTTTTGCTTTTGTCATGATGTCAGCGCCATCGTTTACGCAGGGGCAGTGAGGAATGTCATGTGCAATCATCGGCTCTCTGGTATTCTCTGGTCTCTAGCGTAGACACCTTCGAAGTACACTAAACAATCATCTCTTCAATGTCAGAATTTATGCCGGGCTAGTATACCGCAGTGCGAGAACTGGTCTTGGAATTTTCAATTCCTAGGTGCGCCTCATGCAGAAGGAACTTGATTTCTTTCCTCATTGCCGCCGGGATTATAATGGCGTCACCTCGAAATAGCAATCCCTCTACTTCATGATCTCCACTTTGCAATGCCAAGATGGGCAAATTTCAATCGGAAGCAGACTTCTATGTTGAGGCCATCCTTGACGAATAACACTGAGTAGCGCTTGGAGAGTCTCGTCTTGGACTGTCGCTGCTTGCAGCTCAATTAATTTTTAGTCGTTGACTGGTTTGTGTAAAAAATGTGTCAATGGGACCTCTAACCTCTAACACTTCATGGACCATAACTTCGATTTCTTCGTCCATCAGATTGTTTTCAGTTGTGTCCTGAGCTTCTGGATAGGCTCGTGTCTCAGTACGAGGAACAAGAGACGACCTGATGTATAAGTCACACAGAGGGAATAACTTTGAAGCTGGAGAAGCATACGTTGAAGTCTTGGTGGAACATTGCTGAGGGGCTTTTTGAAAACTACTTCGAGATGATAAGGATCTGACTGAATTTTTCAGTGCTTTCCATAGAAAGAGGGGTTAATTTTTTGCGTAGGGCATCGACTGGTTCTCTTGTAAGAGGCAGGCACCAAGCCCAGATGACGATGCATCGGTTTGAATTGTGACAGGTTTCTTGACATCGCAGAATGGAAGCAAGGGTTGACTGGTCAGCACTTCTCAAATCTGTTGTAGTGATGCCTCGTTGTAGTGATGCCTCATTGCCATTGGACATCTTCTTTTAGCAAAGACCGAAGTTGCCGGGTGATATCTGATTCGTGTGGAGGGTACTGGGCTAAGTACTTGACAAGACCCAGGATTCTTCTTAGCGAGGGCTTTCCGTCAGGAGGAGGCCTGTGTACTATAGCATAAAGTTTGGATTCATCGGGACGCAAACCATCTGCCGTCACCACAGTGCCCATGAAGTGAACTTGAGGTACTCGAAACCTGGCTCTCTCTATCACCTTCTCCAAAATTCCATCACGATCTTTGTCATCTTCACAGGCAATAATCATATCATCAGTGATGCAGTGAACGCCTGGGATATCTCCAAATGTTTCATAGTTCCGCTTCTGAATAACTTCGCCAGCAGAGCAAATTCCAAAGGGCCTTCTTTGAAACCGTTGCCTACCCCATAGAGTATGAAGATGGCTTTGTAAGCTTGACTTGCCATTAATTATCTCGTTGTTCCAACGCAGTAAACACCTTCTTTCTACTAAGCTTGGCCTGGGCTTCTGCTTGAGTAGGTAAGCTGAAATGCCCCCTTTTGATAGCTTGATTGAGGTCAAGACATAGAGGATATTACATGGCCGCGCGGAGATACGAAATTTCTCTTCTAGTGCTGAAAAAATTTATTTTATTATATAAACACCAATGAAATACTAAATCATTTCACAAAAGGCATCGAAATGCACGATTTGTATAGGTAACCATAGACACAGTGATGTTTTTACGTGTGAAGATATGTTTTCGCACGAAAGCTCACTTGGTATTTCATTGGTGTTCATTTAATAATATTCTTCTGTCTCCATTCTTCTTCTTTGTGACAACGAGGTTATTGACCCAATCGTAGGGAGAATCAAAAGAACCTACTACAGTACACCTTGGCTTTCCAGCTTTTCAAGAGTTTCCCTCAGCTGATCACTGTAGACTGCGAAAGGAAAATTACGCGCTGGCTGTATCTTTTGCTCCACCTCGTCTCACTTTGATGTCGTACTCTCTCTCAAACTCACCTAGCCCACTAAACACACCGAGATATTCTCGCAGCAACTTCTCTCTCTTTGAGAGATTTAGAGGCTAGTCTGCCTAGGATGGACAAACCAGAGTCCACAACATAAAACTTTAATTTCTCCCAAGGGCGTGCTTCTATCTTACAGTTAGCATGACAAAACCAGAAGTCTTACCTCAACAAGATCAACAAGATCTTTAGCATTAATGACATTTGCAGTCATCTCAGGGGTATTTAATCACTCTGCACTGTATTAAACTAATAATGATTTGCCCTTTTTTGCAGAAGGCATATTTTTTATACACTGTATTGCTTTCTGGGGTGAGAAACGGGAGCCCCGCTTTTAGGCTTGGCTAAATCTATCTATTAAGTGTCATTCTCTGAGAAGTGTTCCAGGGGCCAAAAGTTCTGGTCAACCGATTTGGCTGAAACTTGGCACAAAAGTTGGTTTCCATGAGATATTTCAAAAACCAATTGGCTGACTTTTCTGACTTTTACTTTGGAGTTTCAGGGGGGGGGGGGGGGGGGCGCATTTTTTGCCCTTTGAGCACCGAAAATTCAGTCTTTCAGGGGACATTTTGAAATCGCCATAAAACCTGATCGGTAAATTGTGCTGCCAAATGAATTTGACCATGAACTCTACTATAATAGAGTTTTCATTTCAGGCATGTAACTTTGTTCTCAAGGTAATAGTTAGAGAGGAGCCTGGGGCTAGAGTTTGGCAAAAATTTATGTCAAAATTACAACCCAAAATTGCTATTTTTCAAAAAATCAGTGTATCTACCTGCCTTCTTGCATAACTTCCGTACCTATACCATTATTTACTTTAGTGACCCAATTATCAAAATAAGTTGAGAAAAATTTGGCTTATCAAGGTTTGTTGAATTTTTGCCACAAACACTATAAGACCATTCAAAATGGAATTTTGAGCATAATTCACGGCATAAACAAACCAAATTAGTGACATGAAGCCCTTATTCTGTATTTGGTGAGTGAAAATGAATTGTTAAATCCAAATCAGTTTCTTTGTACAGAAATAACTGTGATTCTTACCTTGCAATTGCTCTTAAAAGGCCTTCAGTGATTAGCACAACAAACACCTTGATTTACAAAAACAAGGGTTAATGTTTTCTTTCAAAACTTAGTACCCATCAAACAGCACAAATGATGAAGGCCTTACCTAGATATAACGATCTTTTTAAACGATGCTTGAATTTTTATTGATTATATTCAGTTCAAGTCATAATATGTTCTTCTCCATTGCTCCAAGCACGGAAAATCGCTATACTTTTTCAGGCCTGATTTTTTTGATGATTACAAGATAAAGTTAGCTTAACAAAAACGTTCGTTAGCACATAATCTTTGTCTGTTAACAGCCTGCATAGTTCTTGCAAATACCCACCAGTAAAGGAGCATGACCATGCATACATAGATATATTACAAACATACGAGGTTCAGTTTATAGCAATGTCGATGTGACCCGTTATTTCAGAGTCCTTTAGAGCGGAGTACATGAAACCATCAGTCAAGAAGGAATACAAAGTTAGGAGAGCTGGATAGTAAAACAGAAAGGAATTTTTTGCAAATACAATAACCAAACGAGGCCTTTGCATTAAGATGATGTATCAGCTGGCCCGCCATTTTGGACATAGGAGAGAGTGGGGACTGGACCGAGTTCCCATTGTTCTTCCGTTTCGCGGGTATGTTTTGTCAGGTGTAGGAAATTCGAGGGTAATTCACGATGTCACTTTGTTCCTTTGGAGGGGTAAGTGATCAGTGCGGTGCCTCGTCATGGGCTGCGCACGAAACAGGAATGGTTCCTTTGTTGTCCTGCGAGATAGACATGACTGAATGGTTGAAGGAAAAGTACAAGGCATCAGGTGCGTCCGGGGCAAGAAAAAGACGTGGTCATATCGAAGCTACAGGTGATTCAAAATATCAGTTAGGGATCATACACGCGTACAAATGGCTTTTATCGCGATCCAGTGGACTCTTTTTATTGAACAGGGACCACGATATCTTACGATATTGTCGTCTCAAATTGTTTGTGTGTGACCAAGATTTCCCGGGGTAATTTACTTGGTTCTTGCGAAGAGAAACTAACATTCGACAAATTGTTTATAGAAAGGGCAAAAGGGTTGACTAAAATCCTAACTATTGTAAAGTACAGTTATTTTATCGCAGCAATCTCTTGAACCAAAAACAACGATAAGAATAACTTGAAGGCTGTTTTTCGTCTGCTCGCTCTGTTTGTTTACATTCAATTCCAGCATGAAATTCTACCTTTTCCCTGTATTTGCTGGTTTCGCCTAAGAAAAATCTTTGCAAACATGCTGCATGGAAGCTTTTCAAGGAAGCTGACATTTTATGCGAGAAAATGCTTTGTTTCACGGATAACATTCTTGGTTACAAAAATTATTTGGATACATTTTTTAATTACTTTAATTAGCTATTTTAGTATGTAAATAGAGGAGTTACATCACATGCAATCGATGCGGGACTCGAAGCAATTTTCTGGCTTACAATGAATGTTTAAATCGGTTTACAAAAACTCAGATATTATCACTCATAAATGACAGGTTCTCTCAGTCGGAACTCCAGAAGCTTCTCCCAGGAATCTCATTACGCTAAGTAAAGAATGCTAGGAAGCACGCGTCAGAATATGGACGCCGAGAACCAAAGACAAGGAATGAGATTTTCCGATGCAGGTTGAATATGGAGAAAGTTAGGGATCTCATAGAGTTCTTTTCCAGATCCGCATTCTTCCAAGACGTAGCCTTTGGAACAAAAACATTGAAACTTTCTTCAGGTGCGAGAATCCCCATCCCTTCTGTGGTTCGTGCAATGACTGCGTCGAAAATCATCTACCTTTTACATGAACATGGTGTGAACATGGTGTGGAGCCTCTGTTTCCGTTTGCTAGGGGTTTGTAGTGCGTCAAAGCAAAAGTCCTTGCAGGGGTTGGACAATACGTCTACGACTGGTGAAGAGGCATTCGAGACGATAGCCTCAATCGTTGAGGATCTAGGTCGACATGGGGCGGGTGTAACATGAACCCGAGACACCCTTCGATCTTTAAGCGCTGGAAAGAATTACCTCAAAAGCGTATACAAGAGTCATCTAGGACCGGAAGAGCCTTGTGCTTATCACTGTACTGTGTTTGCACTATCGGATCCAGTTGAAGAGAAATTTTTTTGGTGAATGTTGCCACGATCACAACCAGGCATGTCCAGAATGCAAGGGTATTGTCGATGTTCTGAAAGCTATCGAAGACACTCTCAGAAATGGAGATCTGGACTTCAGTAAGAAGCAAAAAGAGAGAGCAAGGTGGGACTTAGATCACTCCGTTTTCAGCATCGATGCTTGGAAAGCTCATTTGTTGAGGACTTTTCAACAAGACCAAGTGAGACAAGATACAATCTATCAGTTAGATGACCAGACTATTATGGTCATTAATGACTGGGCCATGAAAGTACTTCCCATGCGCTTCAGAGAAACGCAGTCCCAATGGTTCGCCAAGCGCGGAATTAGCTGGCACTTTTCTGCTGTGGTTCACAAATCAAACCATCCTGACTGTCCGGTAGTATACGCAAGTGAACACACAATCCACACATATGTGGTTGCCATTGACATCTGCAAAAAGGACTGGCTTTCCTTTTCTTGTATACTTGAAGAGGTCCTTGTCCTTGTCAAAGAGTCGCATCAATCAGTATGTAGAGCGATCCTAAAAAGTGATAATACTGGATGCTACCACTGTAGTGAGCTTTTGTCAACTATCAATTCCACTAGCAGAAGGTCAGGCATCGAAGTAATCCGCTATGATTTCTCTGACCCTCAGTCGGGTAAGGACTCATGTGACAGAAAGATCGCCCCTTGCAAACAGCGCCTTGAAAATCACAACGTGGAAAGTGCAAAAGACATAAGGGAAGGCTTGGAGTCCCCACCAGGAATTGCAGGAACGAGCGTCGCGGAATGCAAGATTGACCAATCTGTGATGTCCGCAGGCACTGCTACTAACAAGATTCCGGAGATAACGAAATACAATATTTTCCCTCTGACGACTAAAAGCATGGGCGTCTGGCAAGCTTTCAATGTTGGAGAGGGCATGGATATAGAGGGGTCTTGTTATGAACAAGATGTCTCTGGCCTCGAAACGATTGGGATTTGGACGAAAAAGATACCACGTGTTACACAATAGAAATGCCAGGAAAAGGGAAAACAGGATGTCACTGAGTCTGTCAATACATTTAGCTGCGTTGAACCTGCTTGTTTTGCCACCTTCAAGACAATCGAACAAGCGGATGAGCACATGGACACAGGTCATAATATTATGACTCCAGAGAAGGAGACCATATACGACAACGTACGTAGGCAGTGGGCAGCTGTAACGACATCAGTAAAAGTTACTGTTCCTTTGGCGAACTTACGATTGAGCAAAGGGTGAGCCTTAAAAAAGCAGAAAACTGCGCTGACAATATCTTCGAGTGTCAAAGAATTTTTGACAAATTTATTCAACAAGGGAGCTAAGGATCTTCACCAAAAGGCCATGCCAGCAGACGTGGTGGAGCAAATAAAGAAACTTTTCTCAGTTTCAGAGTGGGTTGAGGTACAGACTGTCAGAGGATACTTTTCTCGACTGGCTTCACAGCAAAAGGGACTTCCAGTCAGCGAAGAGGAGGGAGAAGACGAAGCGCTGGAGAAAGAGGATTACATGGAGCAGCTAGTCGGGGTGGCTGAACAAGATATTGGCCTCAGGTATCCTCTTGTATATGATGATTTCAATTTTTGTGATCTCTCTGCCAAGGGTAGAGTATTTTGACGACGTGGAAATTTCTGGTCGGGCTAATCGTAAAGCATCGTATTACGAACCTCTTACACAATTAGCAAATTCCTGTGATTGCCGCAAGTAAATATATATTTTAGATTGTTCGATTTAAACCAATCCGTGAGTCAGTTAAGGTTGTACGACTCGTCGACTTGGTCCAGTCATCGCACTCTCGAGTCCAAGGGGATACAATACCAATCACATCTCGAGGCGTTTCCTTTGAACATCAACACGAAAAATGTTTATCATCCAGCTCTCCTAACTGTGGATCCCTTCTATGGTTTCACTTACTGAGTGATAAAGTATTTGGGAAATCTGATGGATCGTAGGTCACCTAGACGCTGTAAATGGCATTGCGCATGCATAGTGCGATGCAAAGTGACTTTGAATGTCTCTCCATTTTTGCCAAACTAAAAACACTTACAGACACCCCACTTCTCCTTTTTCCTTAGTTGGGTGGAAGAAAAGTAATTAAAAGGAAAAATTTCAAAATCTTTGTTTTTTGCCGTTTGATTCTGTAGCTGGTGTGAAAGAGCCCGAAAGCACTGATTGCGAGACTAGTCCGAAAGCAAGGCTACCGCCTGTGACGTCGAATTTGTTGCCAACCAGAAGAAGCACCATCAGCGAAAGGCAAGTTAAGAACACAGGGCCGCAACTAAAAACATGGAGAAGAAAGCGTCCAATAACTTGTAACAGCACAAAGGAACCTTGATGGAAAGCAAATCACAATGCTTATGCTGTTCCCTTCTAACTTCCATTTTAATATATACGTTCTTCTTGTTATAACAAACTGTCAATAAAAAAGGCTAAATAAACTGGATGATTTTCACTTGACTAATTTTTTATTCTCTTACTTGGGGCAATTAACTCTTCAATCAGACACAGTTTGATGCTAGTCTGGTTTAAATAAATTTGAATGTAGCTTAAAAAGGTACCTTTCAAAGACTCTACTGTTCTTCACTCCTTTTTGGGGTCTTCGTCAGGGGTGACCCAAAATGATCTCATGAGGACGTTTTAAAGGTTAATGCTAATGAACTCGGTTTCTGGTTTTGCAATTTTCCCGTACATTTAAGGGCTACAGAACCTATCAATAGAATTTTGAATAGCCACAACGTGAAAATAGCCCAAAAACCGTTCCGGACGCTTAGTCATATTTTTGCCAAACCTAAGGATCCCGTACTGAGGAAACAACGAACTGACACCGTTTACTGCAATAAATGTGATCATGACAGACTAAACGCCAGTTTGGTACACGTTTAAAGGAGCATCAAAAGGTGGTTTTTCTTTGCAAAAAGGAAAACTTTGCTCTTTTAGAGCATAGCTGCCTAACTACTGAAACCACATTGCATGGAGTAGTTCTAGAATCATTACCACCAACCGGCAGTATCATCAACGCCGTTACTTGGCACATCAATGCCGCCCACGCACTTTACTAAATGAAGAAAAAACACTAATTACTCAGGGTTTTCAGGGAAAACGCCCAAGGGTAAATTTCGGATTCATTTATTTTTCTGCGTTCAGTCAAAAATTGCACTCAAGCTTGTAAAGCGCATGTGCGCAGCTAACCAAAGCACATACGTGCCATGGCCGTGCAATGGCTGATTCATCTTTTATAGAGCATGCACGAAGTTTAAGCCAACGTGCACACATGTCTTTAGGGAGTTTTATTATACACGACGGCTACGGCAACGACAACGTCACGAAGCAAGAATATAATGGATTAAAAAAGGAAAAATATGAGTGCTGAACGTTCTGCTCGAATTTCTGTACATTTCTTTGCCGTACTTCTCAAAACAACAATGTCAAATAACCAAATTTTAAGTTTTGACGACAACGTGAGGATATAACAATAAACCATCCATTTTCTATTTTGACCTTGTTTAAAACCGTTCGCACCTATTCAGTTACAGGATAGTTTTCCCGTATTTTACAAGGTATACGAGACGGTATAATCGCGAAATACTTGCCATAGGCACATTTCTACGGGATTTTTTCTTTTTCTTTTTTATTTATTTATTTAAAGATCCAGGATATCAGGAAAGCCTGAGTTCACGCAGATATGCGTCTAGTTACTGTAGATCGTTTTGACTGTCACGCAACAAAAAAATAAAATCGAAATCGTTCAATGAAATAAGCCAAACACTTTTAATGTTGCAGGAGGCACAGTTATAAATCACCTCACCAATTCTCAGGTCTGTGCGGTACATCATTTCTGAGTTATTTGGCGAAGCGTTTCACGCAACTGAAAAGAGTTTTGTATGGAGCTACCACGTTAATGTAGCACCGTTGTGCACCAATATGGCGGCCAGAAATCCACACGAACGTCTGGAATTCGCTTAGCGATGAAAGCGCTTACTTCTCGCTCATGAGATAAAATGCCTGTGTGTGAATACATCTCGTAAAGTACTTGAAACGCTCAGACTGCTGAGATTCAACCAAATAACTTTGTATCATGGTGTCACGCAAAGTGACAATTTAGAAATTCTGAAATGTTGTATTTTCGAAACGAACGACGTCATGGAACTCGAAACTTGCAAAACCATGTATTTCTAGGTCATCTTTGAGAATCATTCATTCATTTTAGAATTTGATGACGTCACTGAAAAAACATCTACTAAGTTGTTTTATTTTGTTTTAAGAGATCGCCTTAGCCCTCTCACTTGGCTCATTTGTTCGTAGTGCGCTTTTTCTTGTCATCTTTTTGATTGATGAGATGTTTGGATTCTTTGTTTTTATTGTATTGTTGGTATAAAATGGTGGAAAACCTACCGTGTTGCCCTTTGTTCTTTCTTTTT
>NC_090871.1:25872530-25887530 GCF_036669935.1 Montipora foliosa | reverse complement strand
ATGTGTCAATGATATATAATTCATAAGCAAAGATTTACAAATGTCAATTAGATTTTCATGACTGTAGAAACGCGCGAAAGGAGACAATCAGAGCGCCATTCAACTTGCAGAAGTGCCACATCTTGTTCACGGTCTCGCTTTGGTTTTATGGCTGTGAGTATCAGTGCAAAAAGGAAAAAGGCCAGGATCAACTTTTAAGCTAAGTTGCATTAGAAGCACGTATTTTACAACAAGTGTCAAGGGATGACTTTTTCTGAGTCGCGCTGGCTATTTTTCGTATCCTTCACGATATTCATCACAAGAATCCCTAAATATAAAGCAGGTAGATCATTCTGAACCGTTCTGCACTTTAACGTTTTGAGTATTCTAGCTTAGTGCTCAAAAAGGGGTTTGAGTAAGGTTGAATATGAAGTAAGTATTTACACCAAACTATTTAGCAAGGCAAATATGCATTGGGTTTCTTTCCCGGGTAAGTTTGTTTTGTGATAAGAGATCAAAACCACTCTTTTCGGTAGATCTTCTAGATATTCTTATTTGCTTGGTTTTATCTCTTTTATAAACGGCAAAAATAAATTTGGGCAGAAAATGGGAACAGTTTTAGTTTTGCCTTCCTTAAAATAATACTCGAAATATTTTTCTGTTAATTAAAACACTGAACACTTCCTTATGTGTTAATTGTAAGGAACATTTTTATCAAGACGAAAGTTAAGAGTACTATGGTCCAAACGTCAAGAAACGAAAAGAAATCGATGCATTAACTTTGTATGTCTTTTTCTCGGATATCGTTCTACTGTCATTGAAAATGTTTCAGTGATTTATTTCGGTTTTCGGTAGAATTTCCTCATAAAAAAATAAACAGATTTTAAGATACTAACCAAGACCAACTTAACTGAGATTGCACTTCAATTTCACTGAATGTAAACAACCAAACCATGAGCCATTGCGTGTCATGACGCCAGGATTATTTCCACCAGCTAGATACCCTTTTTATCCCAAGGACTAAAGAAATTCATGCTTGTATATTTTCTTCTATACAATAAAGTCGTGGATTCGGTGGAAATGAAAAAAAAAAAAAAACAAAAAAAAAAACAAAAAAAAAAAAAACCAGGTTTAAGCCCTCAGGCTTCATACCACAAGCAATTTAAGTCATTGCTTTCAAAATAATGTTGAAAACGAAATCATATGTGGTTAATTAGCAAGGCTTTGACAATTTATTTTGGTTAGCTTTGACTTTTATCTTCAGGAGGTGGTAGACAAAGTGGTTATCTTGTAATTAGCTATCAAACGGCTAATTCTTTTCCCGTGCTCTAGTTAGCATCAGGGGAACCCAACCAACAGTTTTCGTTAGAATAAGCCGTCAGGATAGAGTGTTTCCCATAAATTTCTAAATTTTCGCGTAGCAATCCTTTGACTGCATACTACTCTAAAAAGTAAAAAATATTGAGGCTGTAATGAAAAGATTAACCAATGGGAAGAATTTACCTTACGTCGCTCATCACTCAATAAAATACTTCGTAGACCACGGCGTCAAATCACTTTCCTTTCTTTTCGTATATTCTATACAGTGGAGTAACGCACCGTTTGTAACGTTCAGCTATTTAGTATAGTAATTTCTGTTTAGATATGAGACAGATGCGTACCACATATGTCTGTGAGAACGATATCATGAAACTGAGCTGTGAGAAATCCAAAGTTCTTGAAATTCATGCGGCCGACTATGGATGGAGAGAGAAGTCAATTTGTAGCAAGGGTCAACAATCAGACACGTGCAAATTGGTGGACAAGACAGACACCGTGAAAGCGCGGTGCGATAAGAAACCAAGATGTAGCATCACAGCATTGAACTCCATATTTGGTGATCCATGTCCTGCTTTGAATTACCTGAACGTCATGTATGTCTGCGGTAAGAATATACATATAAGATGCGTGCTTTTCCGCAGAAGGCTGCCCCAGTTATACAAATAAGAGACCAAAGTAACCTGCCCTTTCAAAGTTTCTTACGTTCAATACCTCTATAAATGTCTTCTGTCTGAGCATGATGCATCCATTCATCCATACTTCCAAACGGTTTATAAATTGACGGCGTCCAAGGCCTAACCAACCAATTTAGCAAATAAATGAAACTGTATTCAAAACCATTTTGGGACACATGATGATTTCTAGACCAACTTGTATTCTCCTCTTTGCTTTTTTTCCATATTATTAAGCATACTTTTCAATTCTTCCAGTGAATCAAGAGCAGACACTAAGTGCACCAGATACAACGGCCACGGAAACAGTATCAGTGAAAATTGCTACTACTACTAGAACTAATGCCACCACGAATACTACTGCTACCAATAAGAGCACTATCACAACTCAAAGTACGTGGATGAATCTCTCTACAAATGCAAACATTACCCAGCCACTATCAACTTGGGAACCTACCCACAACACTCAAATGCATTCAGGACAAAAAGATCTCAGGACACAGAGGCAGACGGAGAGGTCCATTCCAGTGTTTGACCCATCTAAAACTGTCATGTTGTCTGGTTCAACCAACACACCAATGACGTTTTCCGGTTCTGGCTTTCTTCCTTGGGTTTTCGTCTTAAGTTCGATTCCCGTCTGGTTGTAAAGTCATTCTTGTTCATAGTCTTCTAATCAGTAAATTGTACGATGTATGTTTCTCTCGTTCAATTCCTGCAAATGCTGGATTGTCTCGTTTAATAACGCAAATTCTCACTTGATAATGCAAGAACCCCTAGTCTGACCTCTGATTTAATAATTCCTTATAAAAACTCTTAATTATACAAGTAAAGCAGGCTTCGCGGAAAGCGTTCTGCTAGGTGATAAATGCTACAGAATGCTAGAGAATGCTGCAAGAAAGCAGAGACTCCGCTAGCTCAATCCGTCTGGTGAGGATTTTCAAGCTAAGGAAACTTGAAACTCTAGTAATGTGTTAATCAGTTTTTGTATTCTACGTGGAAAAAGACTCGAAAACCGAATACCTTTCTCGGTCTAAAGGGGGGTGGCTCTTAACTACAGAAAGACAATGGTTGCTAAGGAAGCTTTTTGGTCGAGAGCCCTACAAAAAAGTTGCATGGACGGTTCTTTGAAGTAACTTTTTCAACGAAATCTGTCATCACATCAATCAGAAGCTAAAAGGCGCATGCCCACCTAGTCTCAGTCCTCTGCCATGCGTCTCAGGAAGCGAAGGGAAGAGGCAATTTTTTCACCGGATGGGAACTGTCCCATCATTTTTCGTAAAATGTAACATGGAGCTTCTATTTGGCCAAAAAATGGAACTGATATTTTTTTGAAAGCGTATCAAAGGAGGGCCTTATTAAGTCATTTTTTTGGAGAAATATACTTTTTTAAAATCCATGCTACAGATTTTGTGTTAGAATGTTCTCACACTATTGAGTTAAAAATTTGTGTTATGGCAGTTTCTGTTTTGGTCACGTGATTTACTAAATATGGATGTGAGTCGAAAAGACAAAGAAATGTTAAATAGAACACACTTGGCAGAGAAAGGATAACTGTAGAGTTAAAGGGACTCGAGAAATGACTATTTGAAGAGGTCCATTGCAATGTTTTGGTAGTTAAGAAATTCATTTAATGAAATTGTAATATAAGCATTAAAGACGACGTTTTAATAACTTAAGACCACTTAACTACTAAATCTCTGTGGAAAGGATATAAAAGTAAGAAGTTTAAGTGTAATCGTGTTCTTTCTCAATATATCGAGAGTTCTCTTTTATTTTATAGACGTCGACGATTAAAGTTTACGCAGGTTTAAGGTCTTGAGGATGCGTAAGTAAATTACCGAGAAACTGTAGTGAAGTCATCACGAATGGTGGGACGGAAGTTGTGATGTGTATGTATGACAATCCTCATTTTTACGGTCGTTGGTTTGGGCATCGTTTATCAGGCTTAATAAGTAAGCATTACATTTAAAAATCAAACCGAACAAGTCCCATAAGACCAAACAGCGTTATGCAGAGCGAAAATACAACTTGCTACGTCTTTGGTCTAAGACAACGGGAAACCGCTTCGCCTGGGCTCAAGAAAGAAAAATTTTCCAGTGTAAAGCTCCTTGACAATGGGGTCATTTATACTGGAGAAAATAAGACGCGTCTTAAATATGACGCAAACTGCTCGTATAAATAGTACATAACAAGCGTTTGCGTCTTATTTTAGACGCGACTTACATAAGACGAGTCTTATCTTGGAACAGAATTTTCGGCTGTTCTTATTTTGTCCGCGTCTTAAATAAGACATGAACTTCCTAGTATAAATGGTTTCGCGCCCTAAATAAATTTCGTTGACGAGTCACCCAGGCTAACAAAATGGCTTCCGAGGCAGGCTCAAAAACACCAACAAAACAGAGAAACGCTCGGACTTTGGTGGAGGAGAATGAGTTCCTCTTCCTTTGCCGGGAACTGGCAATCGCGGAACAACTTTTAACAGCGTGACAAGGGCCGGCATATGTAATTTATTTTGTTTTAATTAAATTCAACTATTACAAAGGTTTTCAACTGGCAACTTTGCGGATGAAAAGTACAAAGGTGGTAACTGTGAATTAACAGTTATTCTTCGAGGGCGTTCTAGATTAAAATTGAAAAGAGGCGAACGTATAAATGGTACAGTTCGCGTACTATACAAGACGCGTCTTAGCTAAGACGCGTCTTATTTTCTCACGTATAAATGGCCCTAACATGTTATGGGCATAATGGCAAATTACATGGCTGTGTCTATTAAGTGACGTTTCAACATTGCCGCTCTTCATTTCTCGTACATTTTCTCCCGATTGATTCAGGGTCACATGCTTTTATCCATATGTGTCCTTGATTGCACAGTCTTCGTAAAAGCTAACTTTATCTATAGTCATCAGCATTCCAGTTAACACGCAAGCGCATCGTTTACAAGTGACTTTCAGGGACCGTTATGTTAACGCTTACTTCTAGACTTGGACAATCACTTTTCAACTCATTCTTGTTCAGTAACGTTTTCTTATGCCTTTGTGAAGACATACACGTCAACGTCTGTAAATGCGACAAGTTTGAAATTGGAAACTCGCATTCGGCTGATTTGAGACCAAAAAGTCGTACATATAGTGGGAGGAAGTACTCAGACTCTCATGACAATAATCGCGCTGTCTTCAAGACAGAGGACAGCGACTTTTAACTCGTTCATTTTGGTAAAAAGGTACGATTTTTAATTTCTCATTTTTAAGAAACATTAAAAACTAACTGAAGATTAGTCTTATTTTGTTTTTATTCAAGCTATTATTCACTAGTTTAATCAACTGATAACAGAAACGTCTCACTTCGTCAAGTTGACTTAACATATGCTGTGACATTGTAGGTAAATCATTAATATTTACCGAAGTCTACCAATTTTTCTTGAACACGAAGGGTATGTCATAATCCGACGGCGTGGTAGATATTAAAACAATTCTAATTTGTATTAATTGGAAATTACTGCTATTTATACAACTCTTTCAAAAGGAAAATGTCCTTACAGGAAAAAGAGGGAAGGATTGGGTGCTATTTTTCGTTAAACGTATGATTTTGCCGTTGATATTATTCAAATTCTTTTGAAACTTCATCGGTGGTGTTTATTCCCTTTGAGCTTTAACAACGAGCCGCTTGAGAGGCGTATCGTGTTTTTTTTCCCCAGAGGGACCAACCACTGGTAAATCACTTATAAATAATACAACTAAAAGAAAATGGCCGCGATTATGAGTTCTGTGGAGCTCCGGATGTGATTTCGTGCTGAGATGATAATACATCATCTATCAACATTCATCTTTGTCCATAATCAATATTCGTTACTTTTAATCGTTAGCCGAATTTTCACCGATTTTCAACACTTGCACTTGAAGTTTTGGATCCCCCGGTTTGGAAAGCATGGTATAAGGCAACAACAACCACTTTATATCAAAATGATTACAATGAGGAAATAATAAAATTTTCTTTTCTCTTCTCAGGTAGCTTTGCCTCTGAGGATCATATAAAATTAATAAGCAAAGAGTGCTTGCAAATGCCAATTAGTTTTAATGCTGACAAAAAGAGAGCGCTGTCGAACACGCAGCAGTGTCACAGAACTACTTCCTTGTATTCAGTGGCAGTAAACGGATTCAAGGCCATTTTGTAATAACTATACTTTAATCCTCTTTCATAGAGAGCATTGCTGTGGAAACTTGAAGTTGTAGAGCGGTAACAAGTGGCTAGAGATGACTTTCTCTGAGTGGCTTTTGCTATTTTTCATATCCGTCATTCCAACATTCACCGGAATTGGTGCATATAAAGTAGGTAGGTTTGTCCGAGCCCTTCTTCAACTGAACTCACAACTTCCGAAGTTTCTTCTCTTAACGAAATTAATGACAAAGAATTAATTTTCGTTCTATAGGGTTTTCCTATCGAGCAAGTTTGCTTTTCAATATATTTAAGACATTCTCTTTGCCGGTCTCACATATATCTTAGTTTTTATCTCTTTGGTAAGTGGCAAAAACAAATTTGAACGAACCACAGGAAATTGGGACAATTTTCAGCGTTTAGTCCACATTCTAAGAATACAGGGTGTAATTTGACATTTTTGATCGGTAATTGCTTTTCTTTACAACTCAAAACATTTTTTCTTTTTTTCTAAGCTATAACAAATTGATCATTCATCAATTCCAAGGAAAAGTTAAATAATGATAACGAAAAAACGTCCTTAACTCCACATGCAAATGTATTCTTACAGCTTATGTGACAGCGTCATTGGAGATTCTCCCTGTCTCATTTTTCTTCCTATCTGTGACAATGGTAATCATTGGATGAGACCGTTACCTAACCCACGATTAATTGGTCTGAAATGGAAAAAGACATCCAAAGATAAAAGTGTCTTGAAAGTTGAGAGCTGTCCATAATTTTCAGTGAGACCTTAGCCTAACGAAATGAAACATATAAAAAGCTTGTGCCGATGTCGATGTAATGGACGTTTTGACGCTTATCTTCAGGAGCCGATCGTCAATACCATGCCAGAAAAAGTTTAGTAAATAGCAAACAGATCCAACAGAATTGTTAAAATTACTTTGGTAGCATGAAAAATTGAGCACATGGCATGCAATTAAAGGAATTCGCTCAGTATAGTATCAGTTTCACAGTGAAAAGATAACAAAGAAGGACATGGTTCATCACAAAGTGACAAATTAACGTGAATTCACTTGCACTTGCACCAAATAGGAAATTGATAATCAATGAACAAGTTACAAGAATGGATGGGGAGCATTTCATGACTACGCAAAGCGTTACTTTTAGTTCTGAGTCGGTGGGACTCTGCGGGTGATACAAACAATCTCAGTCTTTTCCTAATTATAACCGGTTTCCTCCGTCGTTCTAGTTAAATTAAAGTTAACTTATTTCCTTTTCAGATATAAGAATGATGCGTACCAGGTATGTTTGTGAAAATGATGTCATCAAACTAAGATGCGACAAATTCAAAGTCCTTAAAATTCACGGCGCCGACTATGGCAGAGGAGAGGACTCAGTTTGCAGGAAAGATCAACGATCAAACTACACATGCACATTGGTGGACAAGACACACACAGTGAAATCGCGGTGCGATAATAAACGGAAATGCACCATCGAAGCGTTGAGTTCCATATTTGGTGATCCCTGCCCGGGGTTTAATAAATATTTGAACATCATGTATGTCTGCGGTAAGAATAATGCATGATTTGTGTTTTGCTAACCTTGGACTGGAACTGAAAAAGTTTAGTCTTGTGGTTTAAGAGACACTGACGGTATAAAGGTTTATTTCTAGAGGCTCTAACCTTTTGCACTATGGCACTCTCCTGTTCAAGCATATTTAGTGAATCGTTTCTGCTAAGCTTACGTTATTGTTGATACAGTTATTGAAAAGACCATAAATATTCTTGTTGTTCATTCTTTTAGTGAAACGGAGGCACACTGTAACTCCAGTCACCACCACTGCCACTAAAACACCAATATCGACAGGTGATAAAAATGCTACCATGGAAGTTACAACCACAATCACCAAACCAGCTGCAACTTCCACGCTCTCAATTACCGATGCCTCTGAGGATGTCCTAACCACCAATCAGAGTAACTTGAAAAATATTTCTACAGCTGCAATTGCAAACACCACAGGAAAACTTGCAACTTCCGAACCAACTGCGGCAATCGCAGACACTGATGGTATCCTAACCACACAAAGTATCTGGATTAGCATTACTTCAATGGCACAAATAAACCAGCAACCAGCAACTAGGAGGGCCATTTCTATTACTGCAGCCATCCGCAGTACTTCAATTAAAATTTCTACTACCCCTAAGAATCTCGACAGACTTACAGAAACTAACGAATCATTTGCTGTTCACAGTTATGGGACTAGTGGCCCTCCTACAACTGCGTACACCACCCAGCCACGTGCAACTACTGAACCAACCAAAACCAAACAAGCGGAACCAAAACAAAAGGAAGATTTCGACTCAGAAAGAACTATCCCAATATGTGATTCATCTAATGCAGTAATCTTGGAATCTTTTTCTGGTTCAGCCAGCCAACCAACATTTTTTCCTGATTGTGGATTTTGCACTTGGGCTTGCTTTTTAAACTTAGTCGCCATATGGTGGCCATAAACTGTCAGAAGCGTGCCGTTGGTTACAACTAAATGAATGAGTCATAACGAAATTACAATTCGAAGAGTCTTTTTCTGGGTCATTGAACTGTAACTTTGTTAAGTTATTTTCGATTCCAAACCGGAGTAGTTGCAAACTACTACTTATTGTACACATGGCTACCCTATGATATGAACTTTAACTTGTCTTAAATGATGAATGAGTTGTGGCTTGTCTTTTGTGATCATAATTTGAGAATTTCCGTCATTTGTAATGTAAAGAATATTAAGGCCTTTTTGTCTCTCCATTTTGGAAACAAGCTGATTATAATAACAATTGAGATAATAATGAATCAAGGGATTGCGACGCAAGATGAGCTGGAGGTCGTCCAAGGCCGTGGGAACTAGGAGTGGCCTGATGCCCCTGTTCTTCCAGCGAAAGCTGTGTTGAAAAACAAATAATAACAACAACAATAATAATGATAATAATGATAATAATAATAATAATAATAATAATAATAATAATAATAATAATAATAATAATAATAATAATAATAACGATAAATTTCTTGCGCTCTAGAAAAACATTACTCAGGGTACCAAACATCGGAATATAAAGCCATTTCCGGATATAGCCGTTCACTAGAGAATAGGGATTTGGGTCTAGATAGGACATAGCCGCTGTACAGCAGAGGCAAAAGCCGCTTCGCGCCTCGCTAAATATCCACCACTAGCCACCGACACTGAGGTGAATATTTGTTCTAGTATATACTAAAACAGTGAGATAATATAGCACAAAAAGATGATTTTAAGCTATCTATTCCTGCAACGATTACAGTGCTTTCGGGCGCAAATCCCCGCGAATTGCTAAAAGATGAATAGCCAATCAGAGCGCACCTTCAACGCTATCCACTGCTCTAGTATAATAAATAATGCCATCATTAACAACCAGGAACATTCATCATGGCTTACAAGATACAAAATAAAAGAATCTTGCTATATTAAAAACCTAACTAAAATATACGATCGCCGTGTATACGTAAACTACATCAAAAAATACGCAATGCGTATATATGGTAAGCCACTAAGGTAGAAGAGGAGGTGCTGGAAACAAGTGTTTTTGAGCTATGCTTAATTAAAATCCCAAAATTTGAGAGCGATACTGGATGTGCAGAGAAAGACGTTCACCACAATTCTTAAAATGCATATGGTCCGTCTGAGATATAGTCTTTGGAAAGAGGATGAAAAACTGTCTCATAATCCTCTCTTAGATTTTATTTCATTTACTTGTTTCTTGCTTATGTTGTTTCAAAATCACTAACTGACCTTTTAAGCAATAGCAAAACCATCTTGAATTTCGCATTTGGTACAATCAATGGGCTTGTTGGCCTGGATAGACCACAATGCATCAGGACTCAAGATGTCGTAGCTATTGTAAAAAGGTCAATTTCACTGACAACTATATAAGTCAGAAACACATTGTTTTCCTGCATTTGATCCAAACACAGATTCGTTACCTTGATTAAAGTCTACACAAACTGTATGAGTAGCATCAACTAATTCATTAAAATTGATAGAACCTTGATGCTTTTCCACATCAATCCCTTGGCTAATATCTGCACTAACTGTTTTTGCTAGATCAAACACTCTAGGCCCAGGGATCTCCTCGACATCGTTTGACATTCTCACAAGAACAGTGCGTGAATGTTGTGGCCCACAATCTATACTGCTGTATGAAGCATTTTAATGTTGGTAAATAGAATACACTGAGGTATTAAAATACGTCATGCATCCCAATTCTGGTTCCATACTGTTCATTTGTCACACCCATTTTCAAGTTCTCCCAATGCACAATACTAAATACAGTATTGGAGTACAAAATTATCAATAAACTGCAATTCTAGCTTCACAGGAAACAAAATGGCTCTCGACATAATTTTGAGTGTAATTAAAATTAAAAAAAAAACACTTTGAAGTACTAAACTATTATTTGATACACTGTTTTGCAATGGCAAGTTCACAGCAAAGAAAATGACCTTTGAGATACTTTTTTACTGTAATTCAATTTAGGTTTCCTTGGTTCCCTTTACCATCTCTTTAGCTTAATACACGCTAAATAGATCGATTCACCGAACAATAGTTCACGCCGGTTGCCGTCGGTATGCAGTGCCACAGATTACCTACAATGCAGTAAACACCGTAAGAACTTTATACTTCAAAATTGTACTAAGTACTTCAATGATGCAAAGCGATTAAAACCAGTTATTTATGTTACCACATCAGTGGCTCCCGGTGCCCATATCTCACGTTCAAAGCATGTTAGTCTCACAAATTTTCAAGCGCTCTGCGCACATGTGAATCTAGTTTGTTTACGATACAGCATGCATCGCGACTTTCTTAACCCATTGACTACTGGGGGTTCCCCATTGACAACTAAAATAGTCTGGCGTTATACAGAGTAAAATCGTTCATTTGTCTGGCGTTAGACAGAGTAAAATACTCTGGTGTTAGATAGAGTAAAATACTAAGTATGGCCGGTTTAGGGGTGAATAAAAAAATCGAAACGACGTTGCAAATGTTTACAACTTTATCAGCGGCTTTATCAGTCGCTAGGTTAAGCTGTCATGACAGCAATAGCATCATTCAATTCATTATAAAAAATCTCTATTCACTATTCAAATTTGACAAGACTACGAAAAGTTTAAAGATTTTACTCGAAACTTTGTTAATTTCGTTAATTTTAAGTTTTGGCCCCTGTTCCCCAACACGTGTGATGTCTTTTTATTGCAAGGGTCATATCTAAGGATATCTCTTCATTTCTCCATCTCCAACAAATTTGCAAGGAAGATTGAACTTTATCTACTCTTTATCTACATTTATCTACTCTCTTGTCACAATCTTTGCTTGTTTCTCGTTATTTAGTTTTGATTACAAACCCCGTATACTTGGGCTGCCACTTCACTAGGACTCCTGTATCGACCAGCATACACCTTAAACGAACATTAAAGCAATAATGGTAACCATCTTACTAAATTCCAATTCAATAGTAGTAGGCAGGACCTCCATGAGAAACCACTTTCGAGTGAGTGGAGCTAATTTTCTAATACTAATCTTGAAAAAACGAAGATTATCTTATTGGTACCCATCAGAGGACCACAGAGGCTGACGATCTAGTTATAGAAATCAGTAAAACGCGTTTAGAAAGGGTTAACAGGTTCAAATATGTTTAAAAATAGAGTAGTGGTAGTCAGGAGCCGACATAGTAAGATAATGGTTTGACACTGACTAGGTTTTTGATGTTTCGTGCAAGACGTTTCGGGTGGTGCTTAAACCTTCATCAGTTGCAATATGATGGTAGCACGCGTGATTCAAATAACAGCACGTCAAGAGCGCGCTGATGAAAATCCGCGAGTAGTTTCTTGAAAACGTAGCGCGACACTTATGCGCATGCCAGAGACTTGTAGACATCTAGGATGGCGATGTGGTCATTTCCAGACTGCGGATCCTTTATCGGGTACCAGGCTTCCAAGAAAAGTCGCTCGTGGTAGTTAGCCTCATGTCCAACAACTCTGACACTCCCAATATCCATTTCGTGGACATGGCAGGCGACCTTGGAGTCATGGTCAAACATAGCAACAGCCCTTTTGTGTTCTGTAATGCGAGTTTTCAGTGATCGTTCGGTTTGACCGTAGTATACAAAACTGCAATTGGTGTAACTGATTTTGTACACTGTGCCAGATTGGGACCGGTCAACCTTTTCTCGGGCTTTCGGTCGAGGGAACAAACTTTTTACAGTTCTCAATGGTTTGAAGGCGACTTTGATTTGATGCTGCCTTAAGATCCAACTAATCCTTTCTGAAATGCCCCGCACATAGGGAACACCACGAAACCATTGGACGGTAGATCGGTAGGGAGTTTCGACAGCCATCTTTCGCAGCTATTGATGAAGGATGAGGGATAATTGTTGTCTCGCAGTACAGCCTTGACTCGCTTCCTTTCTTCGCGTTTCCCCTTCTGTGTTGTTGGTATGTTTTGTGCCCTACGTAGCAAGGTACTGACTACAGATCTCTTATGGCACATGGGGTGGTGAGAGTTGAAATCGAGATAGCGATCTGTGTGGGTTGGCTTTCTGTAGACATTCACCTCAAGCTGCGTACCCCTCCTTGTGGTGATGGTGTCCAGAAAAGGTAGTCCCTGTCCCTGGTGTCCTCAAGTTCTAGAGTGAACTGTATGTGGAGGTTAATTGAATTGAGATGTTGGTGAAACTCATCCACTTGTTGCTTTCTGAGACACGTGTGACTGTCGTCCACATAACGGAACCACCCCTTAGGGGGGTGTGGAGCTGTGGCGATCGCAGTTTCCTCAATCTGTTCCATTACGAGGTCGGCTATAACGGGACTGATTGGGGAACCCATCGCACATCCAAAGATATATTTTTAATGGATGTTGTTGTGTTTGAAGAAGTTGTGATTGAGAACAAAATCTAACAGCCTCATGATGTTGCTGATGGCCATATTTGTGCGTTCCGCTAGATCCTGATCCTTTTGGAGCCTCTCGTTGACGATGGTTAGAGCTAGATCCACGGGAATGGAAGTGAATAACGATTTAATGTCAAAAGAGACCATGACTTCGTCACTGGCGACAGTATGTTGCTGGATCTTTTGAGCAAATTCTGAGCTGTTTTTGACAGAGAAGCGATTTCTCTGAAAAGGGGACAGAATGGAAACAAGATGTTTGGATACAGCGTACGTGGGGCTACCTATGCTGCTTGTGATAGGTCTGAGTGGTCTTTCAGGTTTATGAATTTTCGGGAGACCGTATAACGACGCTGGCGTTGAATTGCTGCAGTGTAATTTTTTGTACAGTTGCGGTCCAATTTGTGATCCGCTGTCATCCTTTTCTTCTTTGATGTTAAGCAAAAGTTTTAGTTCTTTTTCGACGTTTGATGTTGGATTTGATCTTTTGTCTGTGATTTTCAAATAAGTGTTTGTATCGTTCAACAAAACAGATACTTTTTCTTGGTATTCATCCTTATCCATTACTACGACGGATCTTCCTTTATCGGCAGGAACGATTGTTACCTCCTCATCTTTTCTCAGGTTATTCAATGCCCTTTCTTCTTCTCTCGTTACGTTAACCGCTGCGGGCAATTTGCATGTTTTCAAGGAGTTAGCGACTGAGACACGTATCGTGTCTTTGGCTGATTGACTCAGATTGTAAATACCCGTTTCAATTGGAGTCAAAACCCGTTTGGATATGTTAACAACCCATTTCTCCTGGTCGCCAACTGGCGAAGAACATCGCAATTCGCTATAAAGCTTCCCAACCTTGAAATTTTGAACCACATGCTCGAAACAGAATCGGGAATTGTTCTGGAGAAGAAATAGGGCTGATTTTGAATCGTGAAGCGAACAAATTAAGCCAAGACGCAAGGCTTTCCTTTACGAGTGCTCCTGATTATTTAAATTTCCTTGGCAAAAATTATTTTGATTCCCTTTTTCGAGACTTTTGTCATAGGCTGCGATACGGGAATTCCCGCTTGCTGCAGTAAGCCCAACAACCAAAGAAAAGATTTGTGTAAAGAAATTGTCATTAAAAGTGGCAAGGCTCAACACAGCAGGTTTCGTGTGATACGGTTTTGTCTACAAAATGGCTCCAAATCTTGTTATGATATCATCTCACTCTGCCCCATTGTTTCTTTGACTTGGCAAACTTTAACGTCTGAAAATTAAACCACTGAAAAGCATTAAATTTGAAGCTTTTTTCAATTTGTATATTGTCATATTGCCCTAAGCTGCGAAAGTTTCAAGTTGATAAAATGACGTGCACAAATAATTCTAACTCGGAGAACGAAACTCAAGTCGGCAGCTCATGCGTTCTCGTGGCCAAATCTTAGAAAATAATTCGTGATACGGGAATCTCCTTTAACAACATTTTAGATGTGCTGTTTCGATTTTAAAGAGGATGGTCATTCCAAAAGTATTTTCCAATAATGGATAGGCAGAATTTTCTTATACATATATTGGTTATAGTATGAAGAAATAAATGCTGTAAAGATGCATCCTGAGTTGAATGATTACATAGCTCCGAAACCAGTAATATGGAAAAAAATTACATGGCTTATCACCAAAAAGACAGCATAAATAAATGTGTACATTTTAGCAATATCGTGAAATTTCAATAGACCTGTAGGGAAACATCATAGATGATTCCAATAACTTTATTTTGCAATTTTATAAGCTGTGACAACGGGTTTTCATAATTAATACCCTGCAATATGCAGCCATACAGTAACTGGCTAAATAACTGTATAATAGATACTGATTAAACAATGTTTACTGACATTGCTTATCCGTAATGATGATGTTAATAAATTTATTAACTTTGTAA
>NC_090871.1:25855030-25865030 GCF_036669935.1 Montipora foliosa | reverse complement strand
GACAGCGGACCGCCGAAGGAACAACACACCGAAACAGCGAGGATCGAAATGCTCCAGTCACAGTAGCTGAAAACCAACCAATCACAGCGGCGCATCCTGCTTAAAAGGTGACGCGTAACTATTATTGTTATTATTATTTTCATTATTATTATTATTGTTATTATTATTATTATTATTATTATTATGTATTATTGTATGGCTTGTGTTTGTAGCTGATATAACTTGCGCTCTGATTGGCTAATTGTGACTGAATTGTAGGGCATTATTCTCCCGTAATGCCCACGGGCCGATTACGGGCTTGCAAAAACAAGGCAAAAGGTAATTAAAAAGCCATATGTTTGTGAAATGTTGCGAGTGTGGAAAAAATGGCAAGTTTGTCAACATCACGGCCAACTTGGAAGCGAATCAATGCAAATGAGAAGAGAAGAGGGGCCCCTTGCCAAGCCGGCGAATTTGACTTGGAAGCCAATGCAAATAAGCAGGCAAGAAGGGCCCCAAGTTTTTGCTGGCGAATTTGGCGAATATGGCGAAAATGGCAAATTTTTTCTTAATGGCCAGCAACTTGGAAGCCAATACATATGAGAAGGTGAGAGGGGCCCCTTGGCAAGCCGGCAAATTATGGGAAAATGGCAATTTTGTGAAAATCGCTGACAACTTGGAAGCTAATATACATGAACAAACAAGGGGGGCCCTTTGACAGCTGGCAATGTTTGTCTAATGCTGTTGCATTTTAAATAAATATTCTACAGATTAATATAACCTCGTCTTTATACACAATACTCACCGATCATTCCAGTATACCAATGCATGTGGAAAACATGTAAGCGATGGAATGCTATGTAGCATTGTTGTATGATGCCGTTTGTCCACAGCTGATAACACTCACTACAAAAACGGGTTCTTCGAAGAGTTTGTTGCTTACAAAAAGTAACATCAACGCAGCTTGCCCGATATAGCGAGTTTCGTCCGCAAAAAATTACATCTACGACAGCGTGCCCGGAGTACGTAGACGTAGTGTAGTGTCCTTTGTAGCAAGGAAGCTTGATATCACTGCGTGCCGTTGATCAGATTTACTTTTTTCCGAAGATCCAACCATAATATGGCAGGGCTTGGCACAGTCACAAAAGACAGCATCGCTTAGAATTTACTACAGGAGAAGGAAAAGCTTGAGTTCACCCCAGCGCGCCATTTTGAAATGTCGATCGCTATATGGGCTATGTAAACCACAATGAGACGTAACTGGTACCCAACCCTCTGACATTTCCTCAATATTAGTCTTGGCCGAGAAAACGAGGAAACACAAGTGTTTAAAGCGGCTTATTTTGAATCGAACTGTTCCAGTTAAATTTCCAAGACGTGGTTTCCTGAAAAGTCCTAAGTCCTCCCTCACAGAGATCATATGATCTGGGGCATGGACTATTCATAGGGAGGCCAAGCTCGGTTGTATTCAGGATTCATGTGGAAAAAGTAACGGTTGGAAAATATTTTGTAATTAACGAAAGAAATGTTATGGTCTTTATGGGGTTTCAGTGGCATTTCCTGGCTTTTTTTTTTATTGAGCAATGCATGTACTATCTAATAAAATATATATGCAAAATCGATAACATTTTCTGCATTATTTGTTATAGTTTTCTCAATAGTTGGTTTTTAAATACGAATCCTTAATACAACAGAGCGTTAGCTTGGGCTCCCTAATCACCATTGTCAAATTCTAAAAGCAGATGATAAGCAAGTTATAATGCTGAGTTATTCAAGCTGAATTGTTGTTTCTAAGGATAAAGATGATTGTTGAGTTAAAACGTTGAATGTTAAAATTGTAATAAAACACTTTGTTATATAGCTGAGTTTTTTTCCCCAGCAGCGCGCGCTCGCAATGGTTACTTCCAGGTCACATGACATCTAAAAATAAAACTATTTCTCGCCAAAAGTCTCTGAGCGGGCAACAGAGCAAAATCTATGACGTCAGAGGGTAACAGCGCACTGTTACCCGCGAATGTTGACCGACGACCGCCGTTGCTGTTGCCGTTGCATGTTTTTCTTTTTGTGCTATATAACAAATCACTTAATGGCTGGTCCCTCGGGAAACGGTTCATTTTGTTTCCCTCGAATCTCAATGAATTTCCTCGGCTGCGCCTCGGGGAAACATTGAGATTCTCAGGAAACAAAATGAACTGTTTCCCTCGGGACCAGTCATTAAGTGTTGAACAAATGTATTGGATGAACATGCTTAAGCTGTTCTGCTTTTAATATACAGTCAGACCTGTATTAAGCAATCACCCTCGGGGAATGGGAAGTGACACTTCAACTGAGTTACATACATACTTAATTGACCGCTCCCCATAGGGGCTTTTCAAGGCGAATGAAACACAATGAACGAAACGACAGAACACAACAACAACTGTTCAGTAAGAATCCCAACTGGCCGGAGGCAAACCAGTTGGCTATTTACAAGTGCAGCCGAGAAGTTGAACCAGGGACGACAAGGAAGTTCAACGAGTGGTCAGGACGAGCCTTGAACCCGGGAACTCCCGATCTCAAGGCAAGCGTCCGAACCACTGGGCCACACTGCCTCCTAGATCTATAATACACGGTAGTGTTGTGCTGTAAGTAGGATTAGTGCCGTGATGAAGGTGGACTTAAAAAAAATATATTAAAAAAGATGCAAAATGAAAACGACCAATTAACTTTGACGGTTATGGTTTGGAGAACTATAACACCTCTATTCGATGAAAGAGATTTTTGGACAAGTATGCAAAATCTATCAAGAATCCAAGGACGTTGTACTCAAAGAAGATGATGTCGGCCACAGCGAATGTCGAGACCGATTTTAGTGGACTTTCAACCACCCAACAAAATGGCTTATTACGCGTTGCTGATGACAACCAGTTGTTCTGTTTCAAATCTTTTCTCCTGAAAAGCTTTATTCCCTCATCCAACAAGATGGCTTATTATGCGATGCTAATCACAACCATTTGTTCCGTCTCATTTCTTTACTCCTGAAAAGCTTTATTCTCTCATCCAACAAGATTTTAAAGATTTTAAAAGAAACCAGAAACCAGTATTAAAGTAGTAATCACAAACGGCCTTTACGCACAGCTCAGTATCGTAATCATGGTGGAAATATGAAAAAAAAAATAAAGACGATAAAGTCTGGTATTTATGATATCATGTACCCATTAAAATTAACCGTGGTCAAAAAATATAAAGAACGGTTAAAACAAGTAGATCACCTATTATATTTTGATGGAGTCATCCCAAAATAGGCTAGTGAAAAAAAAAAAAAAACGTCGGTGTGTGTTTATGCTTCCAGAATTCATTGTTTTAGTGTTTTAACCAAGGTAAAATGTGGTTTGATGCATTGCCAACAGTGGAGCCGATCGTAGGTTTTGTGGTCCCCCTTAACATAATCTTCTCATTATCAGAAACCGAAAGAATTCATGCAAACACCACAAGAAAGAATGAAACCCGTAAATTATTCAGGAGTAGTAATACTTCGTGGTTGTATTGGTTAAAAGGGTACGGACGCTTCATGTGGACGTGAGATAAGTTTTGCCGCCTTTTTCGCGTTCCCTTAAAGCCTTGATCACTTCAGTATGTGACTTCTCTTTGGGGAACAAATCAGTCGGCATAATTTTCTTTTGCTCTAGAGTTGTTTTTCTAGGAAAACAAAAATCCCGAATTGGCAGGCTGTCTTCGTCAATGTTCTGTCTTTAAACACCAGGGAATAACAACAGATGCATGCGGCGCAAGAAATCCCATGGCATGAATATATGACAGGGATGGACCACTGAATCAAAAGCTTGACAATTGCTCTGACATTGTGAAGCACGCAATAAAGATAATGAGCTCAAATTTAGAACAAGGAAGATAACGGTGGACTACCGGTTAAGCTTTGCAATACTGAACAAATATGACAACAGCTAGAGTGCGGGATGCAAGACCGTCCTGAGTAAGAAAACTTGAACATCAAAGTGAAAACGAGATACTTCTTCCTGGTGTAGGTAACAGTAAGGTTTGTGTGCTGCTTTTTATAGTCAGGGTTACTAAAGAAAGCGACAAAAGGAAGGACCTTCTTCGCAAGTTTTGTTTAGTATTGTAAAAGAAATCACTAAACCAATCAGAACAAACTGCACACGAATCGTGGAACTGGCTACTTTTAATTTTTCAGGGCAATCAGACGCTTTTGCGATTTCAAACTTTAAATCTTTAAATTCTTTTAAGTCCCAATTCGTAACAACAGTAAACCTATGATTCATTCATCTGTGCTTGATTGAGCCATAACTCCTCAGTTATCCCTAAAGTTAGACCATTTCCACGATATTTTTAAAACGTAAAACTTAACATGATAATAGGAAATGAAGATATAGGAAGACGGTCTCGTTGACAATAGCTGAATGTTTACTATTTCCTGCACGGTGTTTGGTAAATAAAAAAATAAGCAGTTTTTTACCAAAACAGACTTAGTGGGGATTCTCAGGTTAATTATATTCATCACAGACTTTTAAATATTTATTAATTACACCGAATGTCCTAATTAAGACACAACAGCCCCAGTCCTTTGATTTCAGGTAACGCGGGTGGTTTCGTGCCGCTGTTTCAAGTCGGCTCTTTTGACTGTAGCATACTGATTTTGATCACTCGAGTTCGAGAATAATATGCGAAAACTGCATTTGAAATTATTTTCATTTCAAGTGGTCTTACAAATAAATTTCAGTTAAAAATTTTGAATCTTAAGAAAAAGAGGTAATGGAAATGAGATAGTAAATTTTAGTGTCATTTCTTAGCCTGCAATCCGATCGACATTATTTTGAAATTTCGGTCCCGATGGTGTGGCAGTATATTTGCACCTAAAGCCGGTTTATGGACTAGCTTATTTTTCAGAGGCAAAGCAAAGCATCTGGACTAATAATAGGAATACCTTAGACTTGGCTAGTTTGTTTTGAGAAGTGTTGCTACAACGGCGGATTATGTGAGCCTTCCTTTTGGCAGAGTGATATTATGTAACGCCGGAAAAATGGGGATTATTTTCCCGCAGATACACGCACTGTGGTAGTAAACAGCTCTCTTCGTTTATTGTTGCTTCGTGAATTGATGATAATGTCTTACACACTTTGTAGACGAACACGAGGAGTTATTTCGGGACTTCTTGCTTTGAATCAGTCAAGTAATATTTTTCCTTTTTAAATTTTAACTCCAACAACCTGATACAATCACCAAAATGCACTTTTCAGATCAAAACACTCGGAGTGGCACTTACTTAACAACACCAAAATATGTCACTCGAGAAACACACGCCATTTTTTTACAAAAGCAGTTTGGGGCATGACAGAAATGTATCTTTCCACTCTTAATTTTTCATAAACAGAATTAATATAGTCCGCAAATTGAAACTTTGTATTTTCCTCAAGCGCATTACTGCATAGAAGGTACTTCCCGATAAGGATTAAGTGGTTGAGGGTTGAAGAAGACGAGCAATCGTTCAGCACATCATATACAATTTCTTTTTCTTTCTTTTTTTTTTTATGCCAATTGATAAATTCAAGTCAGTACCATCATATCTGGCGATCACTCAAATAATCGAAAGGCTCTTATTGAGCGAGTTATATCATCGGGAATGAGAAAAGAACCCTGTCAAATACCTTTAAAATAGAGATAAACTCGGGAATTAGAAAGTTAATTCCAGTCTCCCTTTTTAAGCTTTTCTAGTACTCCACTTCGAATTGAGACAGTTTTATTACGTAATATTTTCATGCACTCTTGCCTGTTCTCTGGATTTAAGAACCCCGGCTGTTTTATTCCCTCCGAGTCTCCCAATTAATGGTTCAAGACATTGTGTCACAGACGTTTGACAACATCGGGAGGGGGATTTCTTGGTTCATTTAGGGTATAAATGTGTTGATAAAAAAGCGTTGTTTGTGGGTTAAAAAAAAACTGTCTTAATATAACGAAGAAACAATTTTTCATTTCTTTCATGATGTAGCAATGTGCGTCATTCAGTTTGTATAGCGCACTTTCTATAGTTCGAATAAAATATCACATACCTAAAACCCCAACTGGCAAGCACGACAGCACGTTAGGTAGTTGCAGTGTTGGGTTCAAATTCGGGACAAAAGTTGCAGTTAGAGTGACTGTTTTTCATTGGAAAAATGAGGCATCTGAACGATCGTCTGACGCCCTTTTTTTCGTTAGGGTTAGAGACTTTTTCCAGTCAGCGTTCTGCTAAATAATTTGCAGGATGGTACGATTTTCCTTTTCCTTTGCTAAAGAACACCGACCCTTGTTTTCAAACGCAGGTAAACATTTCTCATGAAAACTGAGTATTTTTGATTTATCTCACTATTAACGTTGTTTGGGTATTTTTATGGCACCTGTCTTATCTCATTTTTTAAAACCCTGTTAGAATCCCTGAAAAATTGAAACCAATGAGCCTTGATGAAAATTGTACTTTCGATAAGGAGAAACAAAGAGGACTGCTGATTGATGAACTGATTCCCATTGATCTCTTTCCAGACACAACGAACAAAGGATACGTCGATTTTCTCTTTAGAAGACACATAAAGGTTACGCAGTTCATCTCATCTTTGCAGTTACTCGAAGTGACGTCAACAAATCGCTGTCTTCGAATACCCCTCACGCATGCGTTGCCGACATTCCACCGCAACGATCTTAAAACTATCAACAACTTGTCGGCAAAGAACCGTAGCTGCTATTTTATTACTCAAGTAATTTGCAAGGCAGCTCTGGATAAGACGGTTAATTCGAAGCAAGCTGTGGTCATCCAACTGATGTAAGAACAAAGCAAGCCATATTATTTTCTTTACTGAGACGCGCCGTAGTGAGAAATCGACCGCGGGCCGGAGTAGGCGCTATGTGGAGCGCAAAGGTCTCGTTGCACTGTTTCCTGCCTTTCTTCTTGTTTGGATCATGTTTCCTACTTTCTGGTAAGTTGATCGAACGGCGGATGTTCCATGTCTGCAGCGAGCACACAATGCCTGCTAACTCGAGTGTGCTGTGTTATCTAAGAATCGCAACGCGAAAAAATCTCTTATTAGGAACACAAAGCAAGCGAGAACCAAATCTTGCTTTTGTTTTTAGCCGTGCTCAGATTAAGGCATAATCCATCAAAAATGATGCGCAAATGTTTCTTTAATATGAAGTTTGCATTTCGGATTATCTTATTTGGAATTTAAGAAATCTTACTTAAGCTTTAACGTTAGCGCGTCTCCTCCCTCTTTGTTCGGTAAAATTAGCTTAATTTGGCGTAGATTTAGTTTCTTCCATATGCGGGAAGTGAATTTCCCTTGTGTTAATCGTTTCTCTAACAATGATTTATTTCTCTCGTTATTTCAAAGCGTCTACACTATGGCTGTGATTTAAAATTAATTTTCTGTAAAATAACTCTCCGTGTGTATGACAACAGCGCCAGGTGAATACTCTCGGAGGAGGGCCAAAATTTAGGGCCGTCAAAATTTGCCTACACATTCAAATTGCCACAAGAACATAAACCATTCTCGTGAGATTGAAACGAAGCAGGCATATTTATTTATTATCCATGGCAGAAGATAATTAAATATTTATTCGCTTGCGCTCAATAAGGTACGACGACCGGTTTGAGGGCATCGCCGCAAAATAATTCGCTTTTCGCACTGAGAGTCTCACGGAGTCCCTAAGGAGAGAAAATGATCAAGCCCGGATTATTTTATACGAAAGATGTTCGAAACGAATGTTTAATCAACTGAACTTTATATTTAAGACAGTTTTATCACGCTCGTCTTTAGTCTTCAAAGATAAACACATCGCCCGCATTTGAAAAACACTAAAAAACATGTGTTTGTGGGTCCCTGGTGTCAACGTCCGATAAAGTACTGTTTAAGAATAAGGAAGTGGATTTCGTTTTCCAGAGTGTCCGTCTGAAACAGATATTAATTGTTGTAATCCGGATCAGTTAGTCCAGCACTAGTGAATTGTAAATAAGAGATCGTGTTTGTTTTTGCTACATGTGGTCGGAAGAAAAATAATTTTGTCAGACACAACAGGACACCTGAAGCATTTTACCCCATGCTGCATCGAAAGGATGCGATACTGTTAAATTTCCTTTCTTTCTCTAAGAAGACATGGGGGACATCACATTATTATCGCTTTCGAAGAGGAAAAAAACCCCAAAATTATGGTGATTACGAGGTTGTAATTAACTCGGATCGACCAATCACATTGAGGGTAGAACTAGTAGCTATTTTTTAAAACCACGATACCTTACGGCGGGAAAGCCGTTGATTATTTCTTTTTTTTTTTATCGAGAACATGCCCTGGTAACATCTAAAGCATTGAATGCATTTAGCTTGTTCTCCTTCCGTGGCCGAGACTAGTTCATAGCTTGGTAATTTAAGTACTTTTTTTCTATTTTGTGGATGCACTCTATTTTGAAAGCAATTACCTTTTCAGTTCACAGTAGTCATTTCTAATTTTGAAAGACATCTTTTCAAAGCGATTCTTTCAAAGTGAGACAAAAAATAATTAAAGCCTATCTGTTGAAAAGACTTGATGTAATATATCAAACACAAGAAGGAGTGTTTCATCGGATATCCAAACACCGAGAAGCGAGTTGAAAAACGAGGCTGAAGGCCGAGTTTTTAAACCGATTTCGAGGTGGTTGGACATCTGATGAAACACTCTTTGAGTGTTTGATATTGCTTCTCAAAGGAATCAGTATTTAAGAGATATTTGGGATCAAAGTTGGCGAAATTTTATGCTAATTAAGACCACATATTCAAACTTCCTTCACGGTAGTGATTTCTTTTGGTTTTGGGTTATGAATTATTAATGATTTGAGAATCATATGTAAAACAGTCGTCCCTTTTTTGCGGGAAAGAAAACCGTTGAACCAAGTCTTTTTACTGGGTTGCCTATGGGCAAACCCAGTCGAGATCTGCGTTTAGTTTGTTTGTTTTTTTTTTTTTTTTTTTTTTTTTTTTTTTTTTTTTTTTTTTTCCGTGTCGGTAAAAGTCTTGCCTGTCACTCCCCTGGTAAGTGGTGTCTTTGTGTATAGAGCCTTCTGCGCGTATTTTCTTAGGATCGAGAGGGTAGTGGAACTGCGTAGATTTCTCTGGTGGACACAGTAGAATCATTAACTTAGCCTGCAATGGCGTCGAAAGTCATGCAACGCGAATGGCGTTTTAGTGGATCCTTAAACAAAATATACCTTTATGGAGCTCAATAATGGAAAGTCAGTTGGATAAACTAGGCATGAATCTCAAAAGCGACGTGTACTGGACTTCGACAACAATCTATCGCCCGTCGAGACGAAATCAAAGTGAGCAGTATTTACCTGAAGTGTAATTTGACACAATTGAGTTTCTTGTCTTCACGCACGCAATCAAATAGGAAGAGGTTTTCGCCTCTAAGAGGAAATATGTTGTTTGTTTCAATAAAATTTTCGCTGGAAAAGGATTCTGTGGTATTTTCTGCCTTTGTGAATTATAATATCATGTTGTGTATTGAATTTTCGAGCTTAAGGTTCAAATGTGATATGGGAGAAGTTTTTTAGTATTGCTCTGTAAGCAGGAAGGGTTCGCAGGCCTGTTGGAAGCGTGCTTGAGTTTCAACAAAATGAGGCCCAAAATCAGTGAAAACTTGAGATGAATAATAAAGTAGCTGCTATTTCCAAAATGATGGAATTACCTGGTGATAAATAACGTCGTACGCGTCTTGGAGAGTAAATTTTGACTTTGCATAAACAAGAGTTGGGCGATTGTGATCTTTGTTTTGACTTCGCTCATTTCATTGTCAAACTTTATAACACTTGACAGAAAAAGAAACTTACAAAAACCCGGTATCTTGCCATCATTTGACACAGATGCTTCACTGTTTGGCGAGTAAACATGCCGCGGTAACTTAATCACGGCGCCCGCTGAATTCCGGCCATGTCACTTTCGACTTTGCAATTTACTTGAACGTAGCAAAAATCTCCCAAAATGTTTGTCGCTGATCGTAACTTTTTATA
>NC_090871.1:25827530-25847530 GCF_036669935.1 Montipora foliosa | reverse complement strand
GACAAACAAGGTTGCCCTCTTTCTGGTATCCTGTTCGTAATTGGCACAGAAATTTTAAGCAATGCTATAAAACGCTCTAATGAGATCAAAGGAATTCCGATTAATGAAATGCATACAGTTAAAATTTCCCAGTACGCGGATGATACGACAATTTTTGTAAGGACATACAGTCAGTTCATAATCTCTTTCATCTGTTAAGCCAATTTGAAAACTGCTCTGGGCTTAAAATAAACCAATCCAAATCGGAATTGTTATGGCTTGGTTCTTTGCGCCACAGAAAAGACTCAGTGCTAAGCTTAAAATGTAGCGACGAACCTATTTACGCCCTAGGAAAGTACTTCTCATACAATGAAGAACTTGCAAAAAAGAACTTCTTTGATAAGTTAAGCCCTCTCCAAAAATTACTAAACATCTGGTCCTCTAGAGACATATCAATTTTATGGCATAATCAATATCGTTAAAACCTCTCGCGTTATCAAAATTAACGTTTATTTGCAGCGTATTGAACACTCCACCTGGTTTTTACCGCTGAAGTCAACAAAATAATATATAATTTTATTTGGAAAGGCAAAACTCCGAAACTTAAAAAAGCAACTATCACGAAAGGTAAGAATGAAGGAGGACTTGGTATGATTGACTTTTCATTATTTTGACAAAGCTCTGAAAATTACATGGGTAAAGCGCTGTGCTCTGACCACAGTGGACCATGGAAACTTATTCCACTATCCCTGCTTTCGAACGTAGGAGGAAAATTTCTCTTTCAATGCAACTATGACCTCAATATTTATGTAACACTTACCAAAATTCTATCGAGATGTATTAATACACTGGCAAGAATTAAAGTGGTACTACGACCAAAAAAAAAACATTTCTCTTTTTTTCTTTGGATTTCAAAACTATGTTAACTAAACACTAACTGACCCAAGTTTTAAGTTCTGATTTTAAAGAGATACCTGTTTATTTTAACACGCGGCCGAATTAATATGCAGCACGGGAGTTTCGGGCTTTCAGACTTTTAAACCCGTGTTTTGCATATGCAATAAATTGCGTTTACACGCTGAAATTTTAAGCTAGTGAGTAAATGACGTCATTTTCTCTAGATCCAACCCTCTGAGGTCCAATCGGCCAGTTTTGAACGTGAGTAATGGCGGACCGTGAAATCCAAAACTTACACTCAAAATAAACAGCCTTTGGATAAAACTCAAAACTCAAAATTTTGCCAGTTAGGTGTTAAGCAAACACGCTTTCAAAATCTGAAGAAAAAAAAGGAAAATTTTAAATCAAATAATTTGGAGTAATCGTTTTATACTAATAAACCAATCATCTGGTTATTATCGAATCTGGAATCAAGTCGGCATTTGTAAACTTGCCTGCCTTGTTAATGATTTAGGAAATAATTTTTTTGTCGCCTAGGGCTTTTGTGCAAAAATTTAAAATTAAATGTAATTTTTTGCATTACCCTTAGCTTGCTGTCGGCTATACCTGATCAGTGGGAAAAAGGCCTAAAAAGAGACGAGCATCAACATGGCTTGACAAGCACTCAACTAGCCATCGATAAGCTCACGTGCAATACAGTGTACAATACTCTGATTAGCCGACAGCAGTGTCCACCTACTGCAGAAAAAAGATTAATAGAGTGCGCTTTTGATGCACAAAGGCGACAAGGAGTTTACTCTTTGCCATTTCGTGTGTAACAAAAGAAGTGAAACTATCCATTTTTCAATACAAAATAATTAACAAAATAATTAACAAGGGTCTAATTGTTTTAGACCCGTCGGACAGAAAAAGCCCTTAAGGGCAAATGCAAGTTAAAGAAATATTTAATTGGGAATAAAGCGAAACCCAACGTCAGCTTTTCGGACTCGAAAAAGCAATTACTAAAAGTTAGTAGCGTGCAAGTTAAAGAAATATTTCCAATTGGGGATACTAATACATATTAGTAAAATCAAAACTAGTGGTCTATTTTCGCTACGTTCGATTGGACTATTAGGCTAATAGTTATAGCCCTCTAGTAGCGAAAAGCGCCGGCTTTGAAAACCAAAACATCAAAAAGTGCATGATGTTTTGTCCCGCATTTTTTGTCCAACTAGTTGGGTTTTACTAAAACAATATTCCTCTCGCCCTCATGGCCTCTGATATAGCCCATTCAAACAACATGGGCTTTGACTCAGAGCCCACGAGGAAAATGAAATATAAAAAACACATTTTACACCTTACTACCCCTTAATTATGAATTAATGAACAAACGATTTCTCATCTAATCTTTTCGTTCGAAATCGTTCTGGTCTGAGTTTACTACCTGGTTTAATTCGATTTCTCCAGAAAAGAAACCTACTCTTTCTAAAGATGAAATAATATATGGCTTGACGACTGGTCATCTTGTTTAACCCTCAACCACTTAATCTTAATTGGAAAATACTTTCTTTACACTAATGCCTTAGATGATAAAAGACCTCAGTTTGCTAATTTTCATCACCCTTGTACAGATAAAAAATTGACATAGAAAAATATATCACAATTATGACGAATAATTCCTCGGCTTTTGTTAAAAAGTGGTCCAAATTTCTCACCTGAGTAAATTTCTCAATATATTAAGTTAGTCAGTAGGTTAGTTCCTGTAGTTTCGTAATTACATTGTATGTTTTGCCTCTCTAAAGGTGATGTTACACGAGCCGATTTTTAACGCCGATTTTTAACGCAACATTGTTGCGTTAAAGTTGCCTCGTGTAACAAGGTACACAGGGCGATTTTTGACGCAACATTTTGTTGCGGCAACATGTTGCAGGTGTTTGAAAGAAGCGACTGCAACATTGTTGCCCGAATTTTGTTGGTGTTGGTGCCTGTAAACAGCCCCGCCGCTGACTTGACTTTTAAGGCAACATCGTCAAGAGCTAACTCTCTTATTAACTGATGATATACCCCTCTTTCCTCCCTTCGTCTAATCCAACTTCTCTCGTCCAAATAATTTGTTCCCGATTTCTTCCTTTTTCATCTTAAAAATCGTCCACTAAACAACAGAACCTGATTGTCTTTTAGCCGCCGTCTTCTTGACTCATTGTCCACCAAATTTGTCGAGCAGGAGCCTGGGTTCAAGTGTTGCGAGCAATGTTGCATTAAAAATTGTCTCGTGTGACATACCGTTGCCGCAACAAAGTTGCGTTAAAAGTTGTCTCGTTTAACATGGATTAAAAATAGGCGTTAAAAATCGGCTCGTGTAACATCACCTGAAGTAACTTTATTGTATTTTATGCGTCCTGTAATTAATATTAGTATTAGTATTGTAAACCGCGTAAAAATTGCATTGTAAACATTGTTAGTACCATGTTCTAAGTAGTGATTAGATTGCAATAGGTCAGTACTCTGTTGTAAGTAATGTTAAATTGTAAATAGTATAACTACCGAGTCGTAGGTAGTATTGGCATTGTAAATAGAGTAAGTAGTATGTAGTGTTAGTAATGTAAGTAGTCCAAGTAAAAAAAAAAAAAACGACTAAAATTGCACGAGCTCGTAGGGCGAGTGCAATTTGTAGTCTTTTTGAAAAAATTTACAAGTGCTTATTTATTCCAAATCGCGCGAGAAAAATCATTTGATTACTTATTAATAACATGCATGAAAAAAACGTCGAGATTGTTAAGCAGAAGAAACGCACGCGGATCACGCAATCAGGGAAAAATTGCGCCATAATTGCGCCATCCAGGGCGTGCGCTTGATTTGAAAACAAAAGATTTCATTGGTTCTGACCAAACCCTATTGTTTATTAGCCAATCAGAATGCTTGGTTTGTTACCTCTTTTTGCACTGAATTACCTCTGTTCTGCATTGTGTTAACTGAAAACTGCATTTCTCTTAACCAATCAGAATGGAGAAATTTTTTCATGTATATTATTAGAGAAGAAATAACTAGCTGACTTGAGTATATGCGTCCGTCCGGTGATCTTTTACAAGAGACTAAAGTTTCTGTTTTTCTCCGTTTTGTGGATGAAACCTCATTAAACTTTTTTTCCTTCTTTCATTCGATTATTATTCATCAAAACGTAAAATTATCCTGCAACCTGAATACAGAACCTATCATAATTGATCTACATGCTCAAGACGTGTAGAGGCCATCGTGGGCAGCTACGTATACGTCTTGCGGGAGAAATGAAATGTTAATGATAATGCGACTCAAAACAAACCGTCTGAATGTAAAAATGAACAGACTCCTCACCTACAAATTACCGTCTTCTTTCATTATGATTAATTCCTTGGTGGGTTAATCGATAGAGAGATCATCACCGCAATGCCCTTTGTCTTCTTGTCGAAGGTCATTCGTATCTGGCTGAGATACTATTCTATTTATGCGAACTCCAACTTTCCTCCTTTTCTTGCAAACAATCTTCCGGAATTCCCTTCTGAAACAAGGGTTTATACCAGCGTAAATTAATGATTGATTGCATTGGATATGTAATACAAAAACGAACATGGCAGTAGCACGTTTCATAGCATCCTTGGAACCAAATGTAAGCGCACGAAAAGGACAATGATCCAGTGGGCACTGATGGTCGGTGACGTTTGTCTCAAGGACGACGTTTCGATTTTGTGGAGTTGCATCTTTTTGCAACTTTTGCGTAGCCAAACATGGTGAATGTTAATGGTGTTAAAAGGAACAAAGTAATAACGAAAAAAAATTCTGATAATCGTGGTCTGGCCTGCATATTCGCATATAACGATTGAGCGCTATCAGCCCCATTGTTACTGGTGAAACACAGGTGGCAAACAAAGCTATGAAGGAATGAAAGCTACAAAGTAACTTCACCAGAAATACAACGGCCACTTACAAGGACGCCAATCACCAACGGCATTACAAACACGGCCGACAGAAAATCGCTTATTGCCAGCGCCGTGATGTAATTAAAAGATTCGTTGTTGTACGCAATCGTGTGTTTCTGCATACGGACATGCAAACCAAGGTGTTTTCCATAAGAGACAGAAGGTTCAAGACAATTAACGAACTTATTTCTACGACAACCAAATATACGCTTCTGGACTGAAGATCACTCGCCATCATCATTTGTAGTCAAAACTTCTTTCAATTCCCCACGAAGGATCACCTGCAGGTTGTTTCCCTGAATTTTGAACTTCTCCTTATTATTAATAACAGGCGTAGACTTTCTATATTTGGCCAATGTCATAATTTCCTTGGATTACCTAACCTGTGATTAGACGAGGAGGGTATTTCTAAAATACGTGTAACTTAGTGGTACGTTTTTTGAATAATTAAGTCCATAGCTTCCTCTGCTTTTTTAGTTAATTTGTATATGTAATAACATTAAGGACAAAACTACTGAATGCTGATTGGTCAATGAAGAGGGCATTTTTTTCTTAATTACTCCCTCCTGGTTGGCTGAACGGTTCGCTTCCACTTTCAGTTGGTTTCTAGATACTCCGAAAGGTAAATTTTGAGTGATAAGAGGAAGACCAAAAGATTTTTCTCATGAAAAGCTTAAAACGTGGATCGACTTGCATGGCGCCCGGCGTAGCGGGATTCTAATGTTGAATCAACGCGTCCTGGGCTTTCACGTTCTTACCAAGGCATCTTGCAGCTCGACAGAACATTTTGGGAGGGGTAACGGAGAACGGACCGGAAAAAGAGGCGCGACACCAACGGAGGAAAGCAAGGGGCTCGAGGAAAAAAAGTAACAGACGAAAAAAGAGAGGAAAGGGCGCGAAAAGAGGAGCAGGGCGAAAACACTGAGGAGAGCAGGCAAGCAAAAAAAAAAAAAAAGAAAAAAAAAAAAAAAAAAAAAGGGGGGGGGGGGGAAAAGGGGAAAGACAAAAGAAAAAAAAAGGGGGGGGGGGGAGCAGGAAGGGGAACAAGGAAAAGGGGGACGAGCGTGCCCGGGGGAAAGAAAAAGGGGGAAAGGGGAAAAAAAGGGAGAAAAGGGCGAGGAAGAGGGTAATAAAGCAGGGGGGGCCCGTGAAACGAAAAACACACAGAAGTGGAAGGGGATAAAAAAGGGAGGGGGGGGGAAAGATAAAATTCTTGGAGTGACTATTGATAGCAAATTGACCTACTGTGGAACATATATCGAACATGCTCAAGAAAGTCTATGCCAAGATTGGTGTTGTAAGACGTCTAAAAATTAGCTGATGCCTTAACGTACCCTATCGCTTTACAAGGCCTGACTGCTCCTCATTGGAATACGCAGCCCACTACTTATTGGAATAAATAAAACTTTGAACTATAAACTAGAGTCAGCCAACAAATATGCACTTAAAACTCTATTAACCTAGGTAATAATCTTGACTATGATACTATATTATCCTTGAGTGATATGCAGTCTCTTGAAATAGACGCTATACAGTTCTCTTGTTTTATTATACAAATGCATGAACTCTAACGGTCCAAAAATATCAAGAACTTTTTTCAGATTCGGTATACTAAATATAATTTAAGAGGTAGGGGCATTAATCTGGAACAATTGGCTACATAATAAATTCTTCAAACTCGTTTACCCATATAGTTAGTCGCCTATGGAATAAACTGCCTCACATATTAAAACCTCAAGTACGTTTAGTGACTTCACTCGTAACCTGAAGGCTTTTGACTTCAGCAAATAGGGCCCAGATGTCATTGTAACTCTTGTACATAGTCATTTCTATTTGTTTCCTAATTGTACATGTAATCTTACCCTGTTCTAGTGTCTTAAGTAATTTTTATATTTCAATTGATTCTATTTCCACATTATTGTTCGTTCGTATATTTTTAATATATTTCATATAGTTTTACTCATAGATAGTTTATAGTCTTACGTTTTAAACATGAGCCTCTGGCTCGGGCAACTGGGCAACCATGCCTAACGATGACAATAACTTGATGATGATTGATTGATTGACACTCTAGAAGATGAGCATGACGGCAATGAGATATATATATAAAAACACCAACAAATGAAGATGACCCCTGTTAAACTTCGTTGCTATGCTCGAGAAAGGTTTTTTTTTCGGTAAAACTTTCATCCCTTCAACGATCGATCCTCTCTTGGGTTCCAGTATTTGCCCGACAGGTCACGCAAAAGCGTGACAAACGAAATTTTCCAAGAGCTTTGCAAAACCACATCAATTTTACTCGTTCAGATCATCGGTGACCCCCATTTTTTAAATTATGAATCACTTACTTACTTACTATCTACAAATATGATGTAATGAAAAATTCCTACCGTAAGAAGTTATCTTTTTAATATTTTCTTTCCGAATTCCGCTGGTTGCAACGGATAGAGCGGAAAAGCTCGTCGAGGATGAACTCTACTGTCTACCACATCCCTAGCGGCATAAAATTATCTAAAAATCTCACTCCTAAAGTATGTACGGAAACTTCACTCCAACAGTTTATTTTTATGATTTTTGATGTATGAGTAGCTGAGGCTACATCTCGCTATTATGATCGATTTCTCGAAATTAAGGCATTTTCCACTGCCATTTTCTCCGAAACAAAGTCGGTGACCCACCTTTTTTTTCATTTTGGAGTAAGTACTTTAGGACCTAACTCTAGGCGAGAAATGAAGAAAATCTCACCGTAGGAAGATTTTGGCGCGAACGTCTTAAGCACCAGCCGAAACGTCTTGCGCGAACATCAAAAAAACTAGTCAGTGTCAAACCATTATCTTACAGGTTCAAATATCTTGGGGTCCTCCTAGAAACACTTGGAAGGAAATTATCTCAAATGCGTTAGTCCATAAATGTCTTCACGGAATAGCGCCTCGCATTTACTTTCAGAGGTTAGGCACGCGCATTTTTTTCATGGCTATAAACACCGGAAGCCGTGATTTGCTGCACCCTCCCTTCGCAAAAACTGCTAAGTACCAAGGAGCTCAGAATAAACGGCGCTTGAAGTTACAACACCTTCCGAGAAACAGTAGGCAATTAGAGACGTTTAGCGAATTTAAAATCAAAGTAAAGCGCCATCTTAAAAAAACGCCTGCGGTACATGTTGCTTTTTAAAGTTTTAATGTCTTTGTTTTTGTGTTGAGTCAGGGCTCCATTTAAACTAGCTTTGCTAAATTCGATGCCCTGGATAAATATTGAATTAAATTTAAAGTTTTGCGCTATAATTAAGGACTGAAATGAAAGAAAAGTCTTCTTCACAAAAGAAGAGACTTGGAGTTGTCCAAAAGGTATGTAAACTGAAAGATCAAACTATCAACATGCAATGACCATCGGTGTTCCGTTGTCCCCAAAGATAAACTCTTAGGAGAGAAAGGCCGCGGGAATTTTCTCTTAATGCATTTGCATGAGAAAAAACGACTACGATACGTGAAGAAAGAGTTTCCCTATGTTTTTAACAGTCGCTAATTGAATCTCTATTTTGTGGGGATCATATTTATGCACAGTTCATATACGAAAAAGGTAATGCCAAGCATCGTATGACAAATGCTCGCGCTTTCAAGCGAGTTGCACTTGAAAGAAACATTTGGTTCGCTTGTTTTCAACGTTAACGTTTAATGTCTTTTGACACATTCACTGTCCTCAGTTGCCCGAATTCTTTTTTGTCTTGATATGGATACTACGACTTGGGGCACATGTCCCTAAACCGTTACTTTCCTGTTGAATCTCCAGATTATGCATGAGTGATAACGATGTTGAAGGAATGGTTCTGATTCGAGTGTCGTTTTCGACGCCGCTGCGAATGACTTTTCACAGAAGTTCAAGTCTTGCTATTCAGCAACTAAATTCGGAGAACGCTACACTAAACTCGCTAGAAATGACTGAAGAACCGTAAGCTGTCAGAGCCAATGCGAAGTAAGTCCCGCCGCGACAACGTCGGAGTGGCTTAATTTAGCTCTTTAATTGTGGGAGAAAACGTGGCGTCTGAGACTCTAGCAGAAAAAGGATTTCAGCCATTTAACGTTCGTAATATTTAACAAACTCCCGAGGCATTTTTGTAGGGACAATGGAATAACTTATTAAATATGAAAACAACAAAAACAAGCAAGAGAGTGTTCCTTTTTGAGTCAGAATCAAACCTAGTAAATTACCAGGACAATAAATTTCCCTTTGTTTCTTTACGTTGAAAAATGTAGAAAGTGTGGAAGTTCCAAGTTCCCTCCAGATCTATGCCTATGAAAGAAGAGTAGAAATTCTCTGTTTCCATTTTCTGTTGCTCAAACTAGCATGGAAATTATAGATCCTACATCTAGATGAAGGGAACATGCATATGCCCTTTCTTTCGCCTTCTGTCAGAAAAAGGGAACCTGGAAATTCTGTGTTCCGTTTATACATTATACCGAAAGGAACGTGGAAATTTCCATGTTATTTACATTTTATGTGAGAAAGGAACATGGAAAATTCTATGCTTTTTTGCGAATTGCAATTGTATTTGAAAGGGACATAAAAATTTCGAAGTTCCTCGTATTCTGCCTTGGAATACGGGCCAAGGCATACGCGCTGTTTTCAAGTCAGATCTACTACATTAAGATCACATCTAGTACGACCGAAAGAGGTTGTCGCGATTACTAAACAAGATGGCGTGGTTTACAGGATTCCCTGTGAACGCGGTAAAGTCTACATCGGCGAGACTGGAAGACCTATGAAAGATAGAATCAAAGAACATGAGCGAGACATCCGATTTGTCCGTACCCAGACCTCCGCCGTTTCAGAACACGCTAACAACACCGGACACAACACGCTAAGTAACGAAGTAAAGTTTATTGATCGTGATCTCATTGGTACGCACGCAGGATCAAAGAGGTGATTCACATAAGACTTCACCCTAACAACATCACAGGGATAGTGGAATAGAAATTACGGAAGCATGGATGCCCACAATCAAGAAACACAACAACAGGAGAACCGTAAGACAGCGGACCGCCGAAGGAACAACACACCGAAACAGCGAGGATCGAAATGCTCCAGTCACAGTAGCTGAAAACCAACCAATCACAGCGGCGCATCCTGCTTAAAAGGTGACGCGTAACTATTATTGTTATTATTATTTTCATTATTATTATTGTTATTATTATTATTATTATTATTATGTATTATTGTAGGCTTGTGTTTGTAGCTGATATAACTTGCGCTCTGATTGGCTAATTGTGATGAATTGTAGGGCATTATTCTCCCGTAATGCCCACGGGCCGATTACGGGCTTGCAAAAACAAGGCAAAAGGTAATTAAAAAGCCATATGTTTGTGAAATGTTGCGAGTGTGGAAAAAAATGGCAAGTTTGTCAACATCACGGCCAACTTGGAAGCGAATCAATGCAAATGAGAAGAGAAGAGGGGCCCCTTGCCAAGCGGCGAATTTGACTTGGAAGCCAATGCAAATAAGCAGGCAAGAAGGGCCCCAAGTTTTTGCTGGCGAATTTGGCGAATATGGCGAAAATGGCAAATTTTTTCTTAATGGCCAGCAACTTGGAAGCCAATACATATGAGAAGGTGAGAGGGGCCCTTGGCAAGCCGGCAAATTATGGGAAAATGGCAATTTTGTGAAAATCGCTGACAACTTGGAAGCTAATATACATGAACAACAAGGGGGGCCCTTTGACAGCTGGCAATGTTTGTCTAATGCTGTTGCATTTTAAATAAATATTCTACAGATTAATATAACCTCGTCTTTATACACAATACTCACGATCATTCCAGTATACCAATGCATGTGGAAAACATGTAAGCGATGGAATGCTATGTAGCATTGTTGTATGATGCGTTTGTCCACAGCTGATAACACTCACTACAAAAAACGGGTTCTTCGAAGAGTTTGTTTACAAAAAGTAACATCAACGCAGCTTGCCCGATATAGCGAGTTTCGTCCGCAAAAAATTACATACGACAGCGTGCCCGGAGTACGTAGACGTAGTGTAGTGTCTTTGTAGCAAGGAAGCTTGATATCACTGCGTGCGTTGATCAGATTTACTTTTTTCCGAAGATCCAACCATAATATGGCAGGGCTTGGCACAGTCACAAAAGACAGCATCGCTTAGAATTTACTACAGGAGAAGGAAAAGCTGAGTTCACCCCAGCGCGCCATTTTGAAATGTCGATCGCTATATGGGCTATGAACCACAATGAGACGTAACTGGTACCAACCTCTGACATTCCTCAATATTAGTCTTGGCCGAGAAAACGAGGAAACACAAGTGTTTAAAGCGGCTTATTTTGAATCGAACTGTTCCAGTTAAATTTCCAAGACGTGGTTTCCTGAAAAGTCTAAGTCCTCCTCACAGAGATCATATGATCTGGGGCATGGACTATTCTAGGGAGGCCAAGCTCGGTTGTATTCAGGATTCATGTGGAAAAAGTAACGGTTGGAAATATTTTGTAATTAACGAAAGAAATGTTATGGTCTTTATGGGGTTTCAGTGGCATTTCCTGGCTTTTTTTTATTGAGCAATGCATGTACTATCTAATAAAAATATATATGCAAAATCGATAACATTTTCTGCATTTTTGTTATAGTTTTCTCAATAGTTGGTTTTTAAATACGAATCCTTAATACAACAGAGCGTTAGCTTGGGCTCCCTAATCACCATTGTCAAATTCTAAAAGCAGATGATAAGCAAGTTATAATGCTGAGTATTCAAGCTGAATTGTTGTTTCTAAGGATAAAGATGATGTTGAGTTAAAACGTTGAATGTTAAAATTGTAATAAAACACTTGTTATATAGCTGAGTTTTTTCCCCAGCAGCGCGCGCTCGCAATGGTTACTTCCAGGTCACATGACATCTAAAAATAAAACTATTTCTCGCCAAAAGTCTCTGAGCGGGCAACAGAGCAAAATCTATGACGTCAGAGGGTAACAGCGCACTGTTACCCGCGAATGTTGACCGACGACCGCCGTTGCTGTTGCCGTTGCATGTTTTCTTTTTGTGCTATATAACAAATCACTTAATGGCTGGTCCCTCGGGAAACGGTTCATTTTGTTTCCCTCGAATCTCAATGAATTTCCTCGGCTGCGCCTCGGGGAAACATTGAGATTTCTCAGGAAACAAAATGAACTGTTTCCCTCGGGACCAGTCATTAAGTTGTGACACAATGTATGGATGAACATGCTTAAGCTGTTCTGCTTTTAATATACAGTCAGACCTGTATTAAGCAATCACCCTCGGGGAATGGGAAGTGACACTTCAACTGAGTTACATACATACTTATTGACCGCTCCCCATAGGGGCTTTTCAAGGCGAATGAAACACAATGAACGAAACGACAGAACACAACAACAATGTTCAGTAAGAATCCCAACTGGCCGGAGGCAAACAGTTGGCTATTTACAAGTGCAGCCGAGAAGTTGAACCAGGGACGACAAGGAAGTTCAACGAGTGGTCAGGACGAGCCTTGAACCGGGAACTCCCGATCTCAAGGCAAGCGTCCGAACCACTGGGCCACACTGCCTCCTAGATCTATAATACACGGTAGTGTTGTGCTGTAAGTAGGATTAGTGCCGTGATGAAGGTGGACTTAAAAAAAATATATAAAAAAGATGCAAAATGAAAACGACCAATTAACTTGACGGTTATGGTTTGGAGAACTATAACACTCTATTCGATGAAAGAGATTTTGGACAAGTATGCAAAATCTATCAAGAATCCAAGGACGTTGTACTCAAAGAAGATGATCGGCCACAGCGAATGTCGAGACCGATTTTAGTGGACTTTCAACCACCAACAAATGGCTTATTACGCGTTGCTGATGACAACCAGTTGTTCTGTTTCAAATCTTTTCTCCTGAAAAGCTTTATTCCTCATCAACAAGATGGCTGGCTGCTATATGCGATGCTAATCACAACCATTTGTTCCGTCTCATTTCTTTACTCCTGAAAAGCTTATTCTCTCATCCAACAAGATTTAAAGATTTTAAAAGAAACAGAAACCAGTATTAAAGTAGTAATCCAAACGGCCTTACGCACAGCTCAGTATCGTAATCATGGTGGAAATATGAAAAAAAAAATAAGACGATAAAGTCTGGTATTTATGAATCATGTACCCATTAAAATTAACCGTGGTCAAAAAATATAAAGAACGGTTAAAACTAGATCACCTATTATATTTTGATGGAGTCATCCCAAAATAGGCTAGTGAAAAAAAAAAAAAAACGTCGGTGTGTGTTATGCTTCCAGAATTCATTGTTTAGTGTTTAACCAAGGTAAAATGTGGTTTGATGCATTGCCAACAGTGGAGCCGATCGTAGGTTTTGTGGTCCCCCTTAACATAATCTTCTCATTATCAGAAACCGAAAGAATTCATGCAAACACCACAAGAAAGAATGAAACCCGTAAATTATTCAGGAGTAGTAATACTTCGTGGTTGTATTGGTTAAAAGGGTACGGACGCTTCATGTGGACGTGAGATAAGTTTTGCCGCCTTTTTCGCGTTCCCTTAAAGCCTTGATCACTTCAGTATGTGACTTCCTTTGGGAACAAATCAGTCGGCATAATTTTCTTTGCTCTAGAGTGTTTTTCTAGGAAAACAAAAATCCCGAATTGGCAGGCTGTCTTCGTCATGTTCTGTCTTTAAACACCAGGGAATAACAACAGATGCATGCGGCGCAAGAAATCCCATGGCATGAATATATGACAGGGATGGACCACTGAATCAAAAGCTTGACAATTGCTCTGACATTGTGAAGCACGCAATAAAGATAATGAGCTCAAATTTAGAACAAGGGAAGATAACGGTGGACTACCGGTTAAGCTTTGCAATACTGAACAAATATGACAACAGCTAGAGTGCGGGATGCAAGACCGTCCTGAGTAAGAAAACTTGAACATCAAAGTGAAAACGAGATACTTCTTCCTGGTGTGGTAACAGTAAGGTTGTGTGCTGCTTTTTATAGTCAGGGTTACAAAGAAAGCGACAAAAGGAAGGACCTTCTTCGCAAGTTTTGTTTAGTATTGTAAAAGAAATCACTAAACCAATCAGAACAAACTGCACACGAATCGTGGAACTGGCTACTTTTAATTTTCAGGGCAATCAGACGCTTTGCGATTTCAAACTTTAAATCTTTAAATTCTTTTAAGTCCCAATTCGTAACAACAGTAAACCTATGATTCATTCATCTGTGCTTGATTGAGCCATAACTCTCAGTTATCCCTAAAGTTAGACCATTTCCACGATATTTTTAAAACGTAAAACTTAACATGATAATAGGAAATGAAGATATAGGAAGACGGTCTCGTTGACAATAGCTGAATGTTACTATTTCCTGCACGGTGTTTGGTAAATAAAAAAATAAGCAGTTTTTACCAAAACAGACTTAGTGGGGATTCTCAGGTTAATTATATTCATCACAGACTTTAAATATTTATTAATTACACCGAATGTCCTAATTAAGACAAACAGCCCCAGTCCTTTGATTTCAGGTAAACGCGGGTGGTTTCGTGCCGCTGTTTCAAGTCGGCTCTTTTGACTGTAGCATACTGATTTTGATCACTCGAGTTCGAGAATAATATGCGAAAACTGCATTTGAAATTATTTCATTCAAGTGGTCTTACAAATAAATTTCAGTTAAAAATTTTGAATCTTAAGAAAAGAGGTAATGGAAATGAGATAGTAATTTTAGTGTCATTTCTTAGCCTGCAATCCGATCGACATTATTTTGAAATTTCGGTCCCGATGGTGTGGCAGTATATTTGCACCTAAAGCCGGTTATGGACTAGCTTATTTTTCAGAGGCAAAGCAAAGCATCTGGACTAATAATAGGAATACCTTAGACTTGGCTAGTTTGTTTTGAGAAGTGTTGCTACAACGGCGGATTATGTGAGCCTCCTTTTGGCAGAGTGATATTATGTAACGCCGGAAAAATGGGGATTATTTTCCCGCAGATACACGCACTGTGGTAGTAAACAGCTTCTCTTGTTATGTTGCTTCGTGAATTGATGATAATGTCTTACACACTTTGTAGACGAACACGAGGAGTTATTTCGGGACTTCTTGCTTTGAATCAGTCAAGTAATATTTTTCCTTTTTTAAATTTTAACTCCAACAACCTGATACAATCACCAAAATGCACTTTTCAGATCAAAACACTCGGAGTGGCACTTACTTAACAACACCAAAATATGTCACTCGAGAAAACACACGCCATTTTTTACAAAAGCAGTTGGGGCATGACAGAATGTATCTTTCCACTCTTATTTTTCATAAACAGAATTAATATAGTCCGCAAATTGAAACTTTGTATTTTCCTCAAGCGCATTACTGCATAGAAGGTACTTCCCGATAAGGATTAAGTGGTTGAGGGTTGAAGAAGACGAGCAATCGTTCAGCACATCATATACAATTTCTTTTTTTCTTTTTTTTTTTATGCCAATTGATAAATTCAAGTCAGTACCATCATATCTGGCGATCACTCAAATAATCGAAAGGCTCTTATTGAGCGAGTATATCATCGGGAATGAGAAAAGAACCCTGTCAAATACCTTTAAAATAGAGATAAACTCGGGAATTAGAAAGTTAATTCCAGTCTCCCTTTTTAAGCTTTCTAGTACTCCACTTCGAATTGAGACAGTTTTATTACGTAATATTTTCATGCACTCTTGCCTGTCTCTGGATTTAAGAACCCGGCTGTTTTATTCCCTCCGAGTCTCCCAATTAATGGTTCAAGACATTGTGTCACAGACGTTTGACAACATCGGGAGGGGGGATTTCTTGGTTCATTTAGGGTATAAATGTGTTGATAAAAAAGCGTTGTTTGTGGGTTAAAAAAAAACTGTCTTATATAACGAAGAAACAATTTTTCATTTCTTTCATGATGTAGCAATGTGCGTCATTCAGTTTGTATAGCGCACTTTCTATAGTTCGAATAAAATATCACATACCTAAACCCAACTGGCAAGCACGACAGCACGTTAGGTAGTTGCAGTGTTGGGTTCAAATTCGGGACAAAAGTTGCAGTTAGAGTGACTGTTTTTCATTGGAAAAATGAGGCATCTGAACGATCGTCTGACGCCCTTTTTTCGTTAGGGTTAGAGACTTTTTCCAGTCAGCGTTCTGCTAAATAATTTGCAGGATGGTACGATTTTCCTTTTCCTTGCTAAAGAACACCGACCCTTGTTTTCAAAAGCAGGTAAACATTTCTCATGAAAACTGAGTATTTTTGATTTATCTCACTATTAACGTTGTTTGGGTATTTTTATGGCACCTGTCTTATCTCATTTTTTAAAACCCTGTTAGAATCCCTGAAAAATTGAAACCAATGAGCCTTGATGAAAATTGTACTTTCGATAAGGAGAAACAAAGAGGACTGCTGATTGATGAACTGATTCCCATTGATCTCTTCCAGACACAACGAACAAAGGATACGTCGATTTTCTCTTTAGAAGACACTAAAGGTTACGCAGTTCATCTCATCTTTGCAGTTACTCGAAGTGACGTCAACAAATCGCTGTCTTCGAATACCCCTCACGCATGCGTTGCCGACATTCCACCGCAACGATCTTAAAACTATCAACAACTTGTCGGCAAAGAACCGTAGCTGCTATTTTTACTCAAGTAATTTGCAAGGCAGCTTGGATAAGACGGTTAATTCGAAGCAAGCTGTGGTCATCCAACTGATGTAAGAACAAAGCAAGCCATATTATTTTCTTTACTGAGACGCGCCGTAGTGAGAAATCGACCGCGGGCCGGAGTAGGCGCTATGTGGAGCGCAAAGGTCTCGTTGCACTGTTCCTGCCTTCTTCTTGTTTGGATCATGTTTCCTACTTTCTGGTAAGTTGATCGAACGGCGGATGTTCCATGTCTGCAGCGAGCACACAATGCCTGCTAACTCGAGTGTGCTGTGTTATCTAAGAATCGCAACGCGAAAAAATCTCTTATTAGGAACACAAAGCAAGCGAGAACCAAATCTTGCTTTTGTTTTTAGCCGTGCTCAGATTAAGGCATAATCCATCAAAAATGATGCGCAAATGTTTCTTTAATATGAAGTTTGCATTTCGGATTATCTTATTTGGAATTTAAGAAATCTTACTTAAGCTTTAACGTTAGCGCGTCTCCTCCCTCTTTGTCGGTAAAATTAGCTTAATTTGGCGTAGATTTAGTTTCTTCCATATGCGGGAAGTGAATTTCCCTTGTGTTAATCGTTTCTCTAACAATGATTTATTTCTCTCGTTATTTCAAAGCGTCTACACTATGGCTGTGATTAAAATTAATTTTCTGTAAAATAACTCTCCGTGTGTATGACAACAGCGCCAGGTGAATACTCTCGGAGGAGGGCCAAAATTTAGGGCCGTCAAAATTTGCCTACACATTCAAATTGCCACAAGAACAAAACCATTCTCGTGAGATTGAAACGAAGCAGGCATATTTATTTATATCCATGGCAGAAGATAATTAAATATTTATTCGCTTGCGCTCAATAAGGTACGACGACCGGTTTGAGGGCATCGCCGCAAAATAATCGCTTTTCGCACTGAGAGTCTCACGGAGTCCCTAAGGAGAGAAAATGATCAAGCCCGGATTATTTATACGAAAGATGTTCGAAACGAATGTTTAATCAACTGAACTTATATTTAAGACAGTTTTATCACGCTCGTCTTTAGTCTTCAAAGATAAACACATCGCCCGCATTTGAAAAACACTAAAAAACATGTGTTTGTGGGTCCCTGGTGTCAACGTCCGATAAAGTACTGTTTAAGAATAAGGAAGTGGATTTCGTTTTCCAGAGTGTCCGTCTGAAACAGATATTAATTGTTGTAATCCGGATCAGTTAGTCCAGCACTAGTGAATTGTAAATAAGAGATCGTGTTTGTTTTTGCTACATGTGGTCGGAAGAAAAATAATTTTGTCAGACACAACAGGACACCTGAAGCATTTTACCCATGCTGCATCGAAAGGATGCGATACTGTTAAATTTCCTTTCTTTCTCTAAGAAGACATGGGGGACATCACATTATTATCGCTTTCGAAGAGGAAAAAAACCCAAAAATATGGTGATTACGAGGTTGTAATTAACTCGGATCGACCAATCACATTGAGGGTAGAACTAGTAGCTTTTTTAAAACCACGATACTTACGGCGGGAAAGCCGTTGATTATTTCTTTTTTTTTTTATCGAGAACATGCCCTGGTAACATCTAAAGCAATGAATGCATTTAGCGTGTCTCCTTCCGTGGCCGAGACTAGTTCATAGCTTGGTAATTTAAGTACTTTTTTTCTATTTTGTGGATGCACTCTATTTGAAAGCAATTACCTTTTCAGTTCACAGTAGTCATTTCTAATTTTGAAGACATCTTTTCAAAGCGATTCTTTCAAAGTGAGACAAAAAATAATTAAAGCCTATCTGTTGAAAAGACTTGATGTAATATATCAAAAACAAGAAGGAGTGTTTCATCGGATATCCAAACACCGAGAAGCGAGTTGAAAAACGAGGCTGAAGGCCGAGTTTTTAAACCGATTTCGAGGTGGTTGGACATCTGATGAAACACTCTTTCGAGTGTTTAATATTGCTTCTCAAAGGAATCAGTATTTAAGAGATATTTGGGATCAAAGTTGGCGAAATGTTAGGCTAATTAAGACCACATATTCAAACTTCCTTCACGGTAGTGATTTCTTTTGGTTTTGGCTTATGAATTATTAATGGTTTGAGAATCATATGTAAAACAGTCGTCCCTTTTTCGCGGGAAAGAAAACCGTTGAACCAAGTCTTTTTACTGGGTTGCCTATGGGCAAACCCAGTCGAGATCTGCGTTTAGTTTGTTTGTTTTCTTTTTCTTTTTTTTTGTTTTTTTTTTTTTTTTTTCCGTGTCGGTAAAAGTCTTGCCTGTCACTCCCCTGGTAAGTGGTGTCTTTGTGTATAGAGCCTTCTGCGCGTTAGGATCGAGAGGGTAGTGGAACTGCGTAGATTTCTCTGGTGGACACAGTAGAATCATTAACTTAGCCTGCAATGGCGTCGAAAGTCATGCAACGCGAATGGCGTTTTAGTGGATCCTTAAACAAAATATACCTTTATGGAGCTCAATAATGGAAAGTCAGTTGGATAAACTAGGCATGAATCTCAAAAGCGACGTGTACTGGACTTCGACAACAATCTATCGCCCGTCGAGACGAAATCAAAGTGAGCAGTATTTACTGAAGTGTAATTTGACACAATTGAGTTTCTTGTCTTCACGCACGCAATCAAATAGGAAGAGGTTTTCGCCTCTAAGAGGAAATATGTTGTTTGTTTCAAAAATTTTCGCTGGAAAAGGATTCTGTGGTATTTTCTGCCTTTGTGAATTATAATATCATGTTGTGTATTGAATTTCGAGCTTAAGGTCAAATGTGATATGGGAGAAGTTTTTTAGTATTGCTCTGTAAGCAGGAAGGGTTCGCAGGCCTGTTGGAAGCGTGCTTGAGTTTCAACAAAATGAGGCCCAAAATCAGTGAAAACTTGAGATGAATAATAAAGTAGCTGCTATTTCCAAAATGATGGAATTACCTGGTGATAAATAACGTCGTACGCGTCTTGGAGAGTAAATTTTGACTTTGCATAAACAAGAGTTGGGCGATTGTGATCTTTGTTTTGACTTCGCTCATTTCATTGTCAAACTTTTAACACTTGACAGAAAAAGAAACTTACAAAAACCGGTATCTTGCCATCATTTGACACAGATGCTTCACTGTTTGGCGAGTAAACATGCCGCGGTAACTTAATCACGGCGCCCGCTGAATTCCGGCCATGTCACTTTCGACTTTGCAAATTACTTGAACGTAGCAAAAATCTCCAAAATGTTTGTCGCTGATCGTAACTTTTTATATTCTATATCACGGTTCAAAATTAATGTTGTTTTCATGTCGTAAATATTTATTCTCGATCGACCGTCCGGGAAACTTCCTTCTGCTCTTTCTGAAAATGGTATCAATATTTATTTGCTTTTTCATCAATATTTGTTTTGCATAAAGCAAGCTACAGAATCTGTACCTTGCTGAGTTCGCATTGTTAGCGTTAATAGTATTTTCGGTCAGATGTTTCTGTTTTATGAGGGGTTGGTTTGGTCTCCCATCCCACACTAACCCCGCGAAACAGGGCTTGACTTCAGTGAAGTTTAGTATTAC
>NC_090871.1:25800030-25825030 GCF_036669935.1 Montipora foliosa | reverse complement strand
TGCAAGGGAGTGAGGGAAACAGCGAAGTAAAGGAATGAAAATTAAATGAATTTTGAACATACTTTTCCCTGATTGAAAAGAACACTGTTTGCCACTTCATCTACTTTTGGCTCAATGATGTTATCTAACGTTTAAGTTAGAAGAAAGAAGAAAGAATAAAAGATGAAAGAAAGAAAGAAAGAAAGAAAGAAAGAAAAAGAAAGAAAAAGTAAGAAAGAAAGGAAGGAAGGAAGGAAGGAAGGAAGAAGGAAGGAAGGGAAGGAAGGAAGAAAGAAAGAACGAAAGAAGAAAGAAAAGAAGAAAGAAGAAAGAAGAAAGAAGAAGAAGAAGAAGAAAGAATAAAAGTCATAGTTTAAGTGGTCAAAGATAAGCGAGTAACAAGAAAAGCAGCTTTCTTTCCAAACAAGTACAGTAAAACTTGATTCTACAATTGTCTATTTGTCCCGGCATACTCCTAGCGAACGGTCATGTTCAAAACACTTCTGTACCAAGCAGCCATCTGGCTCCAGTTGTTTAAGGCTCGGTGGATTAGTTACTATCGGTTCCAATTTGCACAAAATATTGAGTGTTGCCTCACTGACTGCCAATAGTCGTTCTCAGGACTTCTTTCACCCAGACGACGGTAACCTTGAAGGCTGTGACATACCCGCTGAATTATTTTAATAAATAAGTTAACCAGCCTTTGAGCAACAGGGGTCTGATGTCTGCAACGGAACCTTTCTTTTAAGGCCATAGAGAACGGAAGAATTAAATTAAAGTCCACAAAAGAGCTTCTTTTTTCGTACAATGGGAACCGGCTTCTACCACAAAATGAGCCTGAGAGTGATCTCTTTCTTATGAGACCAAACGAAGTAAAGACGATAAACTAAAGATGATTACCATCACAAAAATTTTCGCCCTTGCACGCAATTTGAAAATTGAAGTTAGGTACGCCACCGAGACGATGTAACGATAGCCAGCCACGCTATGGAACATTGCACTCATTGCTTCGTTTGGTTTGATTGTCTTTGATTCATATTTTTCTTGATTCCTTATATGAGTCACAGTATCAGGAACTGCTCCTAGAACAAATTCATAGAATATTCTAGAAAATTCCCGAATCCGACAGCATAAGCTTACATGTCAGTCATGATGAGTGCGCTTTAGCTTATGATTTCACTGGGATCTGCATTTGTTATGCAACCCTTCATTGTCTCTAGGAATTCGAAAATTGGAAATGGCCTTTTTGCAGCACCTGTTCTTTCGAAATCGTCATCAATGTGACTCTGCCTCCTAACATTTGCTTAGGAGTTATGAACCTCCTGGTACATTCCTGATACATAAGTGTGTTATACTAGGGCGGTGTTCCTTCCATGTTAGTATACATGCAGTTGTTTTTATAAAACCAGGGACCGATGCAGTCAAATCAAAGCATGCTTGTGAAGGTAGGAGGCTACGCCTGGAATGCGACGGTTACAGCGTCATCCGGATATACAAGGCAAACTATGGGCGTATGGAACCTGGCTCCTCCATCTGTCCAAGTGAGAATATTACCACTCTCTCTTGCCGGGCTGACAAGGTCCTTTTAAAAATCGCCACAAGATGTTCCAACCGGCCTAAGTGTCTTGTAAGGGCAAATGATGCAACATTTGGGGACCCTTGCCCTGGAACATTCAAGTACCTGGAAGTCATATACGACTGTGGTGAGTCTTTATTATGAAGTTTTTATTCTTCTTTATTACCTCCCCACCTCTATAGATTCCAATTCTCCATGGCTGATAAGAAAACTCAAGATGTTCAACTTGCTAGGCATTAAATTGCTCCATTATACTATATAAGTGCAAAGTACTTCATCTTTTTTTGACAAGTGGACAATAAGTTAAAATTCTGCTTTCAAATCTTTCTTCTGCTTTTGCGAATGCAAAGAATATTACACGGTGGCGATAAGATATGAATTTATGTTTGAGTGGCAAGAACAATATCTCAGGAGTGAGGGCAGCAAACGAGTGGGCATAGGACGAGTGATTGTGTAAGAACAGTGTGAACTAGGAGTGTTTTCGATTACTGTTTCGATTAGCTTCTTTGTGATCTATAAGGATATTACACGTGGTTTTTTAAACTCCTTAATAACTTCTCGCCACCTTGTAATTTTCTTTTATTATATAGAAAATAAATATACATGGTAGGGATTGAAAAGCAGGCTTTAATTAATACAACCACTGAGTATTACTACAAACAAGAAATAATGCTGGAAAAAGGCGGGGATCGCGACGTCATTGCGCAAGATGACCACATACGAAAAATACGCCACTCGGTTCCCGGAAGTAGTGGTCGTAATGATTCTACGCGTGGCTAATTCCTGGTAAAACACTCCCGTCCATATAACAAGGATGGTTATGTTCACTCTAAAATGTTTTTGATAAGTTTTATGCCCGGCTGGCACCGGCGTCTCATGTTATAAGTATGCCAAGTGTAAAGAAAGGTTTGAATCCATCATACACTTAAGACAAACTGATCGTTCGGGTTCAATTTTTACAGATTCTTTTATTTCTAACTGAACTCTGTAATTTAACAGTTCCACGACCAAATCCGACATTTACAACGGAGCTCTTGAGAACCACAGCTATGACAACGGAAAGGACCTCAACTGTAACAGTCGACAAACTAGCATCGACAAGCAAGAGCACCAGTGGAAAGTCACTGACGAACAAGACAAGTAACTTAACTGCGAGTACCACGGTAACTGGTGCCCGGGTTCTGAAAGTGACCACCAGGAGAACTGAGCTCACGAGCACGGAAACACCTCCAAAGGCCCCACAAGCCAAGGCGTCGGGTAGCGGAGGTGAGGAGGGGGTCATTATGGCCCTTCTGCGACGTCTGTACTTCATATACAGGTTCATAAAAGGTACGCTGAAGAACGACTTGCACAATGGCGTTTCAGTCACTTGAATCAAAGCAGGTGCATCAACATCTGCACATGAACAAGTCGAGTGACTTTGACGTCAGAGCCAGGGTGGCAAAGTAGGGATACGTACGCATGTTGTGTCTAAACTTCAATAATGCGCTAACGTAACTCATTCATTGGTAACATTTCGTCTTTTTCAAATTATTCGAAGTAAACTGAAAACGCGTGATTAGTATCGAAGCTATAAATATTTCATGCATTTGTGACCTCAAAGACAAGAGTCTGAGAAGAGAATGGTGCAGTTGTTCTGCTGCAAAGAAAGCTTTCTCTCCGTATAAAATGTTTTTTCTCTACGCTGTTTTCCTTGATGAGCAGTAATGAAATTAAAGAGTCAGTTATCGAAGCGCTAATCGAAAAAAATTAATACTTCATGATGAATTTGATCAAACGCATTCTAAACTTTGAGTTAAGTTAAATATTATCGGGTTTTTAAAACCAAATATTTATTTGGTGCGTTTAATTTGACAAGCCTTGCTTAGGTCTAAGTGTAAAGCTTACATGCATGTCTCTCTACTATGCCACGATTCAGCGTGTCTTACTTTTAATATAAAACGAAACCAATAGGAAAGATTAAATTTTTAAATATTTTAAACTTTAACAACGAACCTGTGAATGAACCAAGACTTCCTGTTTAAAATAGAACCACTGGAAAACTAGAACGTGGTTAAAAAGGAACAAAGGGTATAGATGGTTTTCAATCACGTGATGAGACGGCCATGTTTGTGTACAAAACAGTAGCAAATTACGGCTCATGTTTTGCATTATAAAAGAGTCAAATTCCCAAGACTTTTTTCTCTATTGTTCTGTACACAAACATGGCTGCTGTGACGTTAGGTGAAAAACATCTATTTCCTAGAGGTTTCTTGATTGAAGTATAGTCCTATATATTCCCCCCGATGAAGACACTTAAAACTATGTTTATGTTCGATATGTTATATCTAAAGAAGGATATTAAGGTAGGAGGATTCAGTGGATAAGGTACTTAACATTCAGAAGCAATAGGAATTGGATTGAATTTCTTATACTACAAATTACCCTTTCATGTCGTTATCCAGAAAGGCACAGCCAACTTAAGTTACCATTTCAGTCTAGTTGTACATGATCAATTGCTTCCAGTTAAGATTTGAAATACCCAAGGCCTGCCCCCGTCTGGCCTTCCAGCTCTAATCAGAAGGTAACCAACCCTGGTCAAAGATTTTTCACTTTTCTTGTGGGGGTCATTTTCATGACAAAGGCTAACGTCCAGGTTTCGAGCACTATACAAATCTCTTTGATAGTTTATTCTGTAAACTAAGCCATACGAGAAGGGAACGAATGGAGTAATGGGTCCGCGACTATCCAAGACAGGTTTTTTGTTGACTTAAATTCGCAGTTAAACGTGGAAGAGTCAGTCGCATTCCTAGGAATCGTATCATCCTGTATCAAGGGGTTGAAAGAGATTATAGTACGCGAATTCCTTCGGAAAAAAAAAACTCGCCGCACTGACATAGGAATACATGGCAGGAATTTGGTCTTCCATTTCAAAGAAAAAAAGAAAGAAGCAAGACTGCTTCGGGGAGGACAGACACACAGAAAACTGATGGAATTACAGGTACATCTTCCCCCACTTCTTGACTTGGTAATGCTTAAATTTGTGTTTCTTAATTACCTTTTACAGACAGTCCACGGCGCACCTTGGTCGCGTTTTTGTCTTCAGTAGCCGGTGCCACAGTTGGCTTAATTGTCTTCCTTATAGTCCTCCACCTCTGCAAGAAACATCGCAGGAAGAGAAAATTTGTTAGGAAGAGAAAAAAGTCTGACCAAGGTGACGAAGGAAATAAAATCAAGAGCGTCACAATAGAAATACAAGGCAGCGACGATGAAACAAAAGAAATCAACGTCAATCCGGGAGATATCATCATCATTGACAACAACGACCCCAATCAGTCAGGCAGTGAAGATCTCGGCTACCTCTCGGAAATAGTCCGATTTTACAATAGCCAAAATGGTATCGGAAGTGACGATCAGATATCGATTAGAAAGCAGTTTTCGACTTGCGACACTCCTTCGGTTATTTCGACAAGTGAAAGTAGAGACAGTAAATACGATTCTTCGGGAATGAGCAACAAACAATGCACATGCCAACAAGGAGCGTTAATGCTTGCCGCGTCTCCCCCAGTTGCTACGTAAAATGGTCTTAAAATTGATTGTTAAGTGTCATGCCGGGTGATTTGGTGTCTGATCTCGACACTCGGCAAGCATCGTGTGTCATTAGGATGCGTTACTGCTTCGCGCTTAATCTCCTTCAGTTCATGCAGGAGTGCGCCTCGAGGAACGGCGAACAAAAAAGGGGAAGCTAATTCATTATTTGGCACTGCCTGGCCATTGCGTTTAATCTCCTTCGCTTTATCTCCTTCAGTTCTTGCAGGAGTGCGCCTCGAGGAACGGCAAACAAAAAAGGGGAAACTAATTCATTATTTGGCACTGCCACTTCGTCAATGTTCTCGAAGGGAATGACCCCTATCAAGACGCAGGGCCTCGCCCTGGGGTGCTATTAATATAAAAGGATCAGTAAAGAAAGGTCAATGTGAAATGGAAATCGTGACTGTGCATAGGCGACTCGACAGAGATTTAGTTTCAATCAATGCCAACGGCACACGTCTCTGCTACTTGCAGGGAACATTTGTTCTGCAAGAGGGCTTCTTCATGTATTGACCTGAAAAACGGCGCAAAGCGAAAAGAAACAATCTTTCGTATAACCACTCCTCATTTGTGAGACAATCCCTTATGAAATATGAGGGTGGGAAAATAAGCTAGTACTTCCACTCTACTTGCATGCATATCGGTTATTAGTTTATGAAAGGTTTAACTTATTTTTATTTCTATATTTTGACGATACGTTTAAATACATGTGTATCATTTCATGATTTATGACCGACCAAGACATATGCTTTTATTTTGAAATGCTTGCATTATATATCCTATGTTTTCTTTTATTTGAAACAGGCCAAAACTGTTCTTTGTAAAACTGAGGTAGCGTATTATACCAGCGAGAACATTCTAATGCACCGTTCACACCAAGCCTTAACCATGTTTTGAAGATGTTTAGTTAATCACGGTTTCCAAGTGTTTTCTTTTTAAATCATGTATATTGATTTTTGTCGACTACAGATTTTATAGCACAGATCAAATCATTTGTTGCAACTCGCCTGAATCTCATGCAAAAGCCATTCCAACATTTTTGTGTGAGCGATTTTCATTTTGTCAAACCCAGGTTAATTAAACAGGTCTTGTTGGTGTGAAGGGGGTATAAAACTTTGCGAAAAACCTCATTGGATTTTGAACCCAAGACGTCTCGCAGTCTGCTCCTGACTTGATAGCTGCCGACGCTATTTTGCCTTACCTGAACAGATAAGAGATGCAACGCAAACAATTTTCAACCTTACATTGGCACTCATTGTATTGCATTTGCCCCCTTCCCTTTTTTATTTCAACGTGCTAAAAACAAACACAAACTGAAGGTTACATGTTTTTTGTTTTTTAAGTAATTAGTTAAGTCAAAGAATGTGTTCATAGCAGATGTAACGGAGATGCTTGCCTCTTGAACCCTCTGCTCTCTGAAAGGTACTTTTAAATAAGACTAGAAAAAAGGCGTTGATTCCCCTTTTCGGATGGAAAGGGGCTTCGCAGAGGTTTTAGAGGTGTATGTCGAATTGACGGGGGCTAAAATTGAGGTCTCTGTTACAGTTATTGAACATGCTTTATTAAGCGTATGTAAACCTTATTATCTATCAAGCATGAACTCTATATTGACTAAAAAGGAGATGACTTTACTTGCTTTGTAAAAGGCGATGGGGAAAAATTTACACACATAATTGGGGTTACTCATCCGATTTAAGCGTGTGATTCTCAGAAGCATAAAGAAATTTCGGGTGTATTTGCGGATCCCTAAGTGATCATCCCCCTTACTTTCAAAAGGAAGAAGGGTCCGGAAGAAGTTTGAAGACATAGAACTTAAAGATTACTTTGTGCCTCTGTACCTTAACAAAGTGGTAGAAGACAAGCTGTTTAGAAGAGGAGGTGAATTCTTGTTTCACCAATAGCTTTTACTTACTTTTGAGGAACGTTCTCCTTGTCACATTGTACAAAAGGTATATAGTATACATGTAGTCTTTTAGAAGAGATCTTACGATCGATCTACGATGGAGACCGTGGCAGCGAAAACCAGGCCCACAAAAAAGATGTATTGAGAAAAGGACAACAATTGGTCTGTAAGCAAGTGTGGAACGTTTGTACCTTACGGAATTTCCGCGTTTCCGCAAATTCAGTTTATAAGTAGTTTGGCTAGGTTCTGACGTTCAATAAAGAGATTTAGCATTGCGTTAACGGCAAACATCAGGCTGAAATTTGCGGTTTTGCCACAAAATCAAAGAAAAGTGTTCATTTTAGCCGCTTCCTTGCATGTTATCCATAGGTATACCAACTTTTTGAAAGCAAGAGAGACAACTTAGATTAAAAGAACTTCATCATGCGATGCTAAATCTCTCCGATAAAAATTGAAGTTTTGATAAGAGAAAAACTGCAGTTCTCCAAAAGGTTTCGCTGACGTCACCGTCGTAGATCTTTAATCACTTGAGCACGAATAAAAACCGCTCCGTAGATCTATAATCACAACCGCTTCGTTTCAACCTTCCACGAAAAAGCTGGCGAACACCGTGAACTCTCTCGTGCACGTTTCAAAATCGCAATGAACTTCCTTTCAAAGTTTCTCAATCTCCAGTGAACAAGCTGTCGGTAATTTTCATACTTCTGAATCACGAAAGAGTATCACAGGGAGTGATGCAGCACATATATTTGGAGAAATTCTCTTATTAGCGTTATACAAGGGAATGAAATTTCACTGAAAAAAAAAAAAAGCCAGCAGGGTTAAGTAATGACATCTAGTTGGGTACTGAGTTAATTCAAATGCTATACCTAAGGATTGGTCAGTTAACGCTTGTGAAATAGATTTTTAATTGCTCGTTATTAACATAGGTCTTTGCATGTTTCCATTTAATGAGTAGAGATGGTTATTTTTTAGCGACTATTTTGGAAATAAAACTTCACTTTCAAGTTCTGTTGGGTGTTTTTGGTTTGAACGATAGTTCTTCAACAATTTAACTGTACATTGCAATTAAGAGCATGGTAACTATAGGAGACTGCAGCTTGAACACCGGCAAGAGATCCTTGCAAGCAGTGGCAATTTCCAAACTTCCCACGGATTACCAGGAATTGCCAGTTGAGCCACGTGTTGGATATGTGAAATTCAATAATCATGATCAGATCATGCTGGAGACATGAAGACAGGTCTTTTCCTGCTAAAGTCGTCGATATTTCAACGCCGTCATTCTCAAAGATAACCTGATATTCATGACGTGGTGGAGTAGTGGTTTGCACGCTTGTGAAATAGCAAGGATATTTACGATTGAATATGCAGGTCCTCTCTCTCTCTTCTATGCAGGAAGACTGAATTGTCAATCGTTTCCTTTAACTTCAAACCACCATAAGGATAAAGGAAACAACCACCGTTTCAGACTTATATCGAGGTCCACTTGAAGATTGTTTCTAAGGCCTCCACTTCACGTTGCCAACGCCATGAAACTGTCTTTTGAGCGCCTGGGGATCCGCCCAGCCCGAGTTCAGGTAACTGTCATCTCCGTCTGCTTCCAACTTCTATGACGAAAAACATTACCAGTTGTTGAAATCGGTTACTTTGCAAACCCCTACATCCAACATGAATTCAACAAAACCGCTCTGTGCATATACGCAGCTTCTCCAAGTCCCGTCGACCATCTGACTGTGTACTTTCTTACTAATAAATTGCAAGAGGTAATCGCCTCAAACTGTTCAATTAAACTCGAAGGCGAACATTAAAAGAGGTCGTTTCAAGCTCGTTTTTGTTTGAATTCATTCAAGCACGACTAATAATCCAAGATGGCGATCAACAAACATCAACACAGAGACGAAAACCAAGAAAGATATTTCCAGGGCGAGGAAAATGACTGGGAAGTTTAAGGTGATTCCTTAGTAATTGAAGATTGCTCTCTACATTATGGTGACTCGAAATGTACAATTAAGAAAATAGGTCATCAATCTCGTTTGGGAGATATAACTTGCTCAAGTTACTCATTTAATCATTGCGACTTCATCTGTCAAGGACAAATTTGTTCCATCGGTTTACGCTACGTTTTGCAGGAATTGGAAGCACGGCTTTGATGTAATTCTTGAAATAACAAAACAGGTGTATTGTATTGTTCAAAACGAATAATTTAATGTTTGTTTTACGGCACAGGCATACGTCATCAAAAGACAAATATTCCTTGGGACGAGTATCGCTACGAATACTTTTTTTCCCGGTAACATTTTTTCTGACGTACATTTTTTAAAGTCTTACAGCCCAAAGAGGAGGAGTAAGAGAATAAAATTATGCCAAAAAACAGATAGGTCACCAACCTCATTTAGAAGAAGAGGGAAAGCAAACCGAACTCAACCCCTCGACAACATGTCTCCCCGATAGCGCGGTTTCATTTTCACTCTCGGACTGAAATGACGCTTAAGCATCAGCAAGGCTATTGCTCGATTTTTTTTTTTTTGCGAGAGTCTGAAAGTTTTCCATTCTGCTCTTTACTGCTGTGCTCTGTAAACGGCGATTCGTGTTTCTAGCGAGCTTTCCCGCACGAAAAGTCGCCATTTTGAAACGTTTTTGGCCTCGTTTGATATATCGCTTTTCACACATGGCTACGAGTCTTTATGGTTAAATTATTTCTTTTTTGTTTAGAAATCTCCCTTGAGATTTGTGAGACAAAGAAAACAGAACTGAGCCGTGAAATTTGACCATAAAGCCTCGTAGCTATGCCTGAATACGAACGTGGCCAACGCTGTGTTATGCGCAGAACAGGATGAGCAGTGCAATACTAGGGAATCACCTTAAAATAAGAACGACAAATAACATCTTATCTTATGGACACATTATTGGCGTTAGGGGCTTCTTTCCTCGCTCAAGTTATCACAGAGCTTTGTATGCGTCCACGATTAACAAATCATCGGCATGTGCCTACATGTGCCACGCCTTTTATATTGCTTCTTCGTCTTTAAAAAGACCACCTTCGTGGCGACTGAACTTTAATAAGTCGGAAATTTTCTAGTCCATTGACATATTAAGGAAATTAATTGACCTCTTTAGCTTGTACGTTGTGTTTTACATTTCAGACCACATGATGTTCCCAAGGGAATTTTCCTTTTGTTTTTTCATACGTTACGCGTATATATGCACGTGCATAAGAAACTGTTCCCTTGAATAACATCACGTGGTCTGAAATGGGAAAGCAAAACGTACAAGCTCAAGAGGTCTATTGAGAATAAACGCCAGGTTGGCTTCGATGATAAACACTTGGATTACGTTACGTGACGTCACGCTTTCGAATGCCCATGCGGCCCCAAAAAGGCAAGAGTGCTGCATACAATGTCTGTACATGTAATGATATCCTCCTTTGGAAAGTCTTTCCAGACAACCCGTCTCTTAAAACTTGTTCAATAAGTGATGATCTGTCCTATATTTTAACAGGTCCGTAGACTAAAACAATAGATGGTTTTCACCTGGCGTCACAGCGGCCATGATAGTGTACAGAACAATAGAGAATTAAATTATTTTGGGAACATGAGCCATAATTTGCTATTGTTTTGTGCACCAACATGGAAGTCTCATAACGTGACTGAAAACCAAGTTTATGTTTGCGGACATAAATATGTTTTGAGCCCGACGCAGACTCATTTTAGCCCGAGCCGTTAGGCGAGGGTTACAATGAGCTCTGAGAAGGGCCCAAGATATATTGATGCCCGAGAACATTAACTGTATTACTATTATTATCACTTTGGAAGGCATTGAGAAAATACATACTTTAAAAAAGACAACGAAACAGTCTGAACAATCACGCGAGTGTTTACAAGTTGAATGGCTTTTATTTTCCCGCAACGAAAATACACCATCAAGCAAAGCTGGTTAGAAATTAAACAATCTTGCCATTTGAGTTATCAAAAATTGTACGAGATGAAAGGAAAGTTCCATAAAGCTTATTTGTAAGTGTTGAAATTAATTGTACAATTGCACAATTTCATACTTTTTAATGGTGTATTTCAGTGGGCTAAAATACATTTAGCCCGCAAAATTCGCCGCAATGCCTAATTAAGTGATAATAATATTGAAGAACGACCCTCTCGAGCCCAGACATCTATGGTTAAGCCTCAATGTATTACTTTATAAAAGCGGAAAAACCAAAACGCCCCTGACATCTCTTTGATTACAGACAGCAGGGATGTACCTTTAGCTCCTCTTGTTTTCTATAAGCATAAGCCATCATCTGTTTCCTTTGCTCTTCACTGAACACTGGCTCCCTGCCCGGTGGTCCCTGTCCCTTCTGCATCACAATAATACAAACAGGTGAAATACTGAAATACTGTATTGTACTTATTGAATGAGTTGGGTCAGGCCGGACGTGAAAATATTCGAAGACGTGGCGCATGCATTCTATCCATGAGCCGCAAAAGGAGAGCCAGATATTTTCCCGTCCGGCGCGAATTAGCCAGTCAATAAGTGTTATTTCATTTGACTACGAAAAAGTTTGGGTTTTGCCCGAGCAGTCCTCTTGGCCAGCGCCGCGGATCGAGAGCTCTGGCTGGTTCCAATCCGTTCTCGTCACTGATTGGTCAGATGGGAACACAATAAAAAATGCTAACCGGAAGAGAATGGCCGAAGGACTCTGTTTTCTGTTTGCCGTACTTGCAACGGAAATATTATTAGTAACAACCACACTTTGGATTTATTTAGTGAAAGTCACTTAGGGAAGGAATCGTACGGGATTGAGAAGAGTTTTGAAAACTTCTGTCGACGATGATTTACCATCGCGAATACGTAGAACTTTTTACCTTTACTGTCGCAACATTTCAGGAGTTTGTGAAGACGGTAGTTCATTCGAAAGCTCAGCAGGAGGCAGTTATCCGATCTAAAAAAGAGAAGTTTATGCAACAGAGCCCGTCCTTCACCAGGTGTGGGACGCAAGAAAAAAAGGAGAAAGGTCAGCCGGTTATATGTTGCGTAGGTTTTTTGATTAAGATCGACTCATGTGTTTTAATACAGTCTAATTGTTCATGTGTTCAACAATGCAAAGCCTTGACTCCGTACTTTGACAGTATCTCTGTGCGAGCAGCGATTTTGATTTTGAATATGTCCGTGGTGAGAAAGAAAAGATTAAGCCAATAGCTGACCCAGTTCTTGCGTACCTTCTTAGTTACATTCTCTTATTGCTATAATGCAATTTGTAAGTTTTGTGCAATATCGCATTAAAGTTGAAAGTTGATTCCTTCCATGTCCAGTTTGCATTAGGTGTAAGAAAATCATACAAGTAACCCAAAACAGTGATGTGACAGTTAACTGATAGGCACCCAATTTTCTATGACCATAATAGACCTTATTCCAAAATGGCCGTCATTTAAATATTCTTTTGGTTTTATTCAAATTAGCCCTTCATGACTCGTTCTTGAGCTAAAAATTCAACCGAATATTTTGTCTTGAACGAGGCATCAAGGTCTAATTTGAATAAAAACAAAAGAATATCTAAATGGCGGCCATTTTGGAATAAGGTGTATAATCTTCTGAAAGCTGAGAACCCAAAAGAAGCCCCACATGCATTTCGGACTATTTTTGCTGGCCTGAAAGCAGGCTGTCTCTCTGCGGTGGGATTTTGCAAGATTCATACACAGGCAAAGGCTTGGCTGAATCTGCTTCAATGGCCAGTGCTTAACAAAGAAAACTGCCTTCGTGAATTGCTCCTCTTAAGATGAAGCAACCAATCAAAAAGTTATATTTTATTGTGTGATATACTAATAGGTTTGTTCTGTTACAGCTTTCGTTTAAACTGGTGGTAATTAAGGCATATTACTGGTATTTCAATTATATGTACAGCAAGCCTCTTATTCTTATATAGAATACAGAGCTACTTGTACTGTATGACACAAGTTTGCAACTTCATTGAAACAAAAGGCTACTTTGTTTTTCAGCATTGACACGCCCTTACATGGTTTTGAGTTCAAGAAATGGACCATACAGTTTCTGTCAGTTTTGCTTATAGACCAGTTTAAGTAAAGTTTAATATTTTTATTTCACAATATTAATAATTTTATATGGAAACATCTTTGTCTCAAAATTAAAAATTTGATAGTGTGCTATGATACTCACATGCAAAATACTGTGTAACTGTTACTGTTACTAATAATATTATCATAACTTTTAGAACAACAAAGTTAATCATTTATCTTATTAGTTTCAATAACTTTGCTCAAACCAACAAAATGAAGATGAAGACCATGAATAATAATGTATTTATGCCCAACTATTTTTAAAATTCGCATTAAAATTATGAATGGTACTTTATATAATTTGATAACTGTTATAACTTTTTGTTCTTTCTTGCTTTCCCCCTCCCCCTTAAGGTTTAAGATAGCAATATGCTGAATAAAAATAGTGAATCTATCAAAGAAATGTCAAAAATTATGAATACTGGAGCAAAACCTCAGCAGAGTTTGAAACATTGCGATGGAAGACATGGCTTTTAGAGATGCAGTAAAGGCAGTTATCCTTAAGGATATCAACATTCACCGCAAAGAGAGTGATATTGCTCCTCAATTTTGTATGTATTTTCCTAACGGCTCGTGAAATTATCTATAACAATTTCGAAATATCAATCGAGGTATTTATGCCAAATATCACTACAAATCATGGTATACCTACACTTATATAAAATGTTAATTTCAAATGTTGTTTACTTACGCATTATTATTAGATAGCTTCAAACCCTCGTATTACTTTCTTTCAATGTGACGTTGCTTAAATCTAGAACTTCCATTCCATAATTTAACGCCTCGTGGAAGAGATCGATTTGGCTTGGTCCACCATTTTGAAAAAAAGTCAAGACTGCGCAGAACGACCGCAAGTCCGTGAATCACGGACTGTTGAATTTAGCCTGCGAGCAAGCTCTCCGTTGGCGTCTCGCACGAGATTTTCGGGCGCAAGCGGTGGATCGCGTGCGTATAGCGAAGCGAGCCGTGAGAGGCTTGGGGCGCGATCCACCGCTTGCGCCCGAAAATCTCGTGCGAGACCCCAACGGAGAGCTTGCTCTCAGGCTATGTTGAATAGCCCATTTCCGAGTTACTGATTGCCTCGGTTTCAAAGCGAGTTCTGGTGCACAACCATTCGAATGGAAATGAGTTGCGTATTCTTATGCAAAACAAACTCATTTCCCTTACAATAGTTGCGCACCAAGACTCACTTTGAAACCGAGGCAAACAGCAACTCGGAAATGGCCTATTGGAACCAGCAAGAGCTCTCGATCCGCGGCGCTGACCAAGAGGATCGCAGCTCTGGGAACGAGAATGTTGGGGAAAGCGTTTTTCCGGACCGACTCACGTCAATCTCTGCAGACTCGCTCAAGACACCTTGCTATGGAAATCTCTATATAGGATTGCCTCAGTAGGGCCGCATGGGACGTAAAATAATTAACAGTTATTCTTTGAAATCGAGGTGAATCGTGGTAGAATATTTACCGAGCCGCAAAGCGGCGAGGTAAATATTCTGCCACTTTTCACCGAGATTGAAAAGATTAGTTGTTTTAGTATATACTCACGAAGTGATCTCAACAACAATTGCAGAAAAAACCATCCAAAGTCGATTTAATTACAATTTCAATTCATGCGGAGAAAGCGTGCAAGCAGCACAAAGCATGGGCGAAAGTGTTTACAGAAGCTTCAAACATGGCAAATCTAAATAACCTTCGTTAAAATCCTCGTCACAAACAGCAAAATGGTCATTTAGCACAGTTTAAATCAGCAATTGCATTTTCACCGTTCGATCAAAGTTTTTGAGGTTCATTTGAAATGGAAATTGAAAGTGCAGTTGGTACAGGATCCACCTCTGAAATGGTGGCTCTAATTGAGGTGACCGTTCGTTTGTTGTAAAATGACCCGTCTTATTTCCTTGCAACCATGTGGAACTTTCTTAAACATTTTTTTTATTCCTCGATTTCACTAAGAAATTTGTTTTCGTGGGCGACCAGTCCTACAAGAGAGAATTACTCTGAGTGAAACAAATTGTTGGCGTGAAGATTGTTTAATTTTCAGCAATAATTATCTGGAAAAACGAAGTCAAACACTGGTTGGCAAAAGTATGAACTCTTCTCTTACCTTTAAAAACTTTCAGGCCAAATTTTGTGGCCTTCTTTGTCTTCTGTAGCACAGCATCAGCTTGTATTCTCAATATTTCCGATTCATAAATGCTGGCGAGTTTACGCCGGCCGTTTTGTTTTGTTTGGATCTACCATTATTCACTCCGTAGGGAGTGAATAATGCTCAATTACTCCGAGATAGCGAACCAATCAGATTGCTTGAAACACCAAGATCACTGAGTGAGAGTATATACTAAAGTCCATTATTTACAGTGTAAGAAGTTATGATGTTTGCCCCCCCCCCCCCCCCCCTCCAACTCGACCCTTGGGGATGAATCACAGTACATTGGGGGTAGTTTGGGGACATCTTGCATTAAAATTTACATCACAAATGTCCCTAATGCACGCGGATTTCAATAAGCGTCACGAAGAGTCCCCTTGCTCTTCTCCCCAACTTCAACATCACTCGTGTCTCGGTCGGAATGCAGACAAATAACCCCCCAAGTGCTTATCCCCAAGTAAGGATAAACAGCTGCATTTACTCTAAGCTAACCTTTACCCTTACGTTACTGTTGGAAATGGGCCTAGCAAATCCTTAGACCTTAAGGGAAACTTTGAGAAACTTCGTGCTAGTTGTCAAAATTGGGCGTGCATCCAATTACTCGCATTGAATCGTCACGAAACAATAATTTAATACAGTGATAATGCTGTTAATCTTTCCACCTATGGCTAACCCTAACCCTATAAACACATTTTGCCCTTTACATGTAGGTCCCCCATTCTCGTCACCAGAGCCTCGGATATGACCCGAGGCTCTTTGAAACTCTATGTAGGAGGACATGTGCCGTAGGGTTCGTATAGCCAAAAATTGGCTATTTGAACCTTGCAGCGCCTGCTCACTCCTCGTGCTAACATGAGTACACTAATACGCTTTTTATTGTTCGTAACGAAAACCAATGAGAAGACACCTTGTTTCATGGTTCCCCACAGCTCTTCTCTCCCTCAGGCAAGCACAAAAGAGAAGTGCTCTGGGGTCGAGATTGGTAGGTCCCCTCAAAATTTGAGTGTCGCGCACATCATAACCCTTCTTACAGTAGGTGAGCCAAAATCTTCTACACGACTTAAGTAGATTTGATCCTTGCAAGAGCAACTTCGATTTCTCGACCGTGTATGCCTTTGGATGTTTAAGTGTCAACAAAATTTACATGAAAATGTTGCCAATGCCTTTAATCCGGATAAGACTAAATTCTATTAGTGAAAGGGACAGCTACTGTGGTAGGATTAAGTGAGGTGTTTGACTCTGCCGACAAGAAAATAATTGGTGCTACACGTACTGAAAATGATACAATGTAAGTGAGTTATGCTCATGACCATCACCTTCTGAAGCTTGCAAATGAGTTTAGTCTTCTCATTTTTTCCGATGTAGTCTTGAAGTTTCTTCCCTCGTTGGAGCTCCTTGCCAGCCCACCATAGTTGAGCTGCGTTTTCGTCTAAAACTGCGAGGGACGCCTAAAAGTTCACAAAAACCCACAACCAATCAATCACAAACTTAATTCACGAGTCTAGGCGTTCTACAGTGTAGCGCCTTATGGCGCTAATTGGGGACACATTCAGGACAGACCACAACACCAAGAATGACGTGCCCCACTCTTATCGAACAGTGTGTGGGACCTTTGACGTCTCGCAGAGTTTATGAACAAGGGTTGTGAGACGGGGCCTATGGGAAAAAATCCTCATCGGAGAAGACTGAAGAGTCTCACCATTTGAGGATGTAATAATACAAAGGCAGTACTTTATCCTCAGTTATTTAAAAACTCTGAGTATTGGTCCGGCCCGAGTCGAACTGATGAAGACCTCCCGCTAGTCAGATGCTCAACCAACTGAGCCAACCGATCGGCATTTCACTTGTTCATCACGTACATTTTATTGGCAGTTGGCAATGAAATTGGCAATGAGGTTGACAATAGACCATTTTCGAATTCTCATGGCTGGATTGGATCTGGCATGAAATGGAGGCTAATGCGGACCAATTAATTTTTGTGTGAAAAGATTTGCCCGCATTTGCCTCCATTTCATGCTAGATCCAGTCCAGCCGTGAGAATTCAAACAATAATGGTCTATTCTCAGCGATTTCACCTCGCACGTATAAAAGGGGGAGTAAACAAAGGAATGACGCTATTCTCTCGAAGCTGCGTGCAGATAGTTTCACCATGCCTGACCCTCAGGTTCCAGCTAATGCTGTTCAAGAAGCCCAGGCTGTTTTGCAAAGCCTCCAGCTCCGCAACTTTATACGCAGATCTTAATCGCTTGAAAGACTTCGTTTCTGCCTTTCCCCGTTCCTAACATTTCTGTTTTGTTAGGATGGGGTTTTTAGTTTGGGGTTCTCGCTTTGAGGATGAACATTTTTCTTGCGTGGGTTTTGTAGTCTCCTAGACTGTTGGTACCCATACTCAGCTATAGGTGTGAGGGAGACGGATGAGAATAGACAACTATTCGTTGGAAGTAAAGCACCACGAAGCACGTGAAAGTCAGAGATAACATTTAAAAGGTCGATGTAGCATTTTCCCAGAAGACTGACAATTTATCCGTAACCAAGTCTAATAATAAATTATTCATAACAAAATTACTCGATTCTGATTGGCTGAGAACATTGCTGTTTTTCGTAAACAAGGTGCAAAAAAGAGATTACTCTGCAAAAATAGTTAATTCAGTGCAATTTCCTTACAGAATTCTCGCTTTTGATTGGCTAAGAAACAATAGGGTTTGGTAAGAACCAATTAACTCTTTTGTTTTGAAATTAAACGTGAGCCCTGGATAGCGCAATCCATGGCGCAATTTTTGCGTGATACATGTGCTGCACTGCTTCTGCTCATTAAACCATCTCGAATTTTTTCATGTATAAATTATGAATAAGTAATCACGACTTTTCTCGTACAATTTGGAGTAGGCAGGACTACAAACTGCACTCGCCCAAAGTTTCCGCTTCCCTGAAAAAATTTACTCGTGCTTTCTGTGCTTATTTATTCAAAATTGAACTCGAAATCATGTGATTACCTGCCTAGGGGGGTTGGGGGGGGGGGGGGGGGAACTTAAATTTTAAATTTAACCCCTAAAGGAGACCAATCTGGGCTTTTCCCAGGATATTTTCACCTCTAAAAGACACCGTATTTAAAACAATCACATTACAAGTATATTTTTATATTTCTTCACGTGAAAGTCCTTAAACGAGACATTACTCTATTTAAAGCATAACATTCACAAGGCAAACACTATTGGACTCAAATCACACTCTACCTATTCAAAATAAAAAAAAGTAAAACCAGTTTCAAAAGAGTAAACTGATTTGAAAATTGAAGCATAGTATATGCATTATTTTTAACAAAAAAAAGTTAATATTTAAAAAATAGGAAGACAAAAAGTGTATGCACTAGTTATTCTTCTTCTAAACTAAGGCTATCCAATGTACATTTAGGACAGCTGAAAATTAAGTTAACGTAGTATTACATGTATCTGTGATGAGAATGTCTAATCGGCGTGGGTGGGTGGGTCATGAGTCGTGGGTCCGAGATCCTCCATGTATACACATCATGTATACATACTTTTTATCTTCAAACAAACACAACCCACGAGCCCACCCACGTGATTTACCCTCACCCATCTACGATACAGAACCTAAGAATACAGTAAATGCTTTCAAGGGCACTTTATAATGTACCGGTAATATTTGATTAATGAAGCTCACATCTCACCTGAGTACCTGACAGATCTTCTGTGTTTCCTAGCTCTTCCTTGACTGGATCATGTGGAGGCAGTCCCATGGGATACACAATCATTACAGCTCCCCGCATCTGATCAAGTGCATCCTTAACCACCTCAAAAGTCAGGGGGATGTTGACATCAGCTTGTTCCTGCATTGCCGTCACAACAACTGTCATCAGTCAAACTAAACTATTTCAATAACAGTAGCCAGTTAAAAATGATACTGGACATTTATCCATTATCCAAGTGTAATTCAGAGAATAGGTATGTTGCACATGGGCCTTTGGGGCTAATCTTGGCTGGAGCACATTGCAGTTTCTTTGGCATGTCTCAAGCAACTGAGAGTATTGCTACTCTAACCCTAGATGGGATTCAACTCCATCACAGGGTTACCCCAAGGAGTATGCCGGTTCCCATCTTTTCACCTGGATGGATAGAGATTCCTTGGAGCAAACTTTCTTGTCTAAGGAAACAACATGGCAACAGTCAGCCAGGCCTGACAAACCAGTGAACCAGGGATTGGGAGTGTGGTGGGAGTGTGGTGACAGTGATAACTGGAGCTCAAATACAGCTGGAGCACATTGCAGTTTCTTTGGCATGAGGCAACTGACAGAACAGCTACTCAGTGAGTCCCCTGGATGGGATATGCAACTCCATCACATGGTTTAATACTCCCAGTAGTGTGTTGCCCAGTACTCATCTATACACCTGGATGGATAGGCCTCAAATCCCATGAACCTGGGATCTTGAGTCACACCACACCATGCATCCACAATCAGACAACTGTTTTTATAATTAACAGTCCTCCCCCCCTTCCTTCCCCCCATCAACCCTAACACACTTTTTACTGGTACAGGTAAATAGGTTACAGAGCAACTGTTTGAAAAATGGATTTCAAAACATTAAATATGTTTACTAAACAATTATTGTTACACTGACCTTAGAAATTTTTGCTTTTGCTTCTTTCCTTGTTCTGTTTATAACCTCAGCCATTTTCTCACTGGGCGCTGTCAAAACATTGCATACACATGATTAATTGTAATCTTACAGTACATGAACAAAATCGTTTTTTTTTTGTGCCTCTCTGGATTTTCACATCAAAGTATGCTGACTCGTCTGGAAATCTTAAAACTGAATGAAAAATGAAGATTTCCTCCAAGTGAATTACTTTTCCTGAGGTACAATCTCTTGTATCCCCCAAGGCCAACCTTCAGGAATGCAGACACCCCATCCCACAAAAATTAACTAAAAATACCTTAACAAGAAAATGGAGAAGGGTCTGTCTTTGAGATTTTCTCTACTATAAAGAAATATATTTTACAAGTTTTACAATGTACATCTACCATCACAGTGTGATGCACTCATTATCTTTTATTGCTTTTGAGACTGTTATCTCCAAATTTACACAATACGTACCGGTAATGTTTATTAAAAATAAAAGAATGTCACGTTCTTTCTTATGTACAGTACATGTAGTTGAAAGTAATTCAACTCTTGCACCAACCTTTGCCATTTCTTTTTCCAAGTGGATCCTTATTTTCAGTGACACCCCCTTGTGGAATGCATTCATCTTCCCAATCATCATGAAGGTTGAGTTCAGAGATTTGTTCTTCTGTTAGGCCCTGCATATTGGGTGGGAGTGTAATTCCATGCTTTGCAAGCTCTTCCATTTCTACAATAAGTATTGCAATGGAATGATTCAAGTCACTGTCACAATGATGTGACATTAATACTGAATCGTGATGTATACAAAATTACTTTATTGGGTTGCTGCCGCTTTAAGCTACATTGTAATTGATCATTAGTTAGCTCAATCAATCAATCAATCAATCAATCAGTACACATTCAGTCAGTCAACAAATGAATCCATTTATATTGTTTGTTGTTTGTTTGTTTGTTATTTACATTGTATTTGTTCGAGCAGTATTGGCAGCTATACAGCTGGCCCCAGTTGTTCAAACGATGGATAGCGCTATCCACCGGTTAAATCACTATCCAGCGGAATTAAACACCGGCATTAAACCAATTGAGTTATCCAGTGGATAGTGACTTATCCGGCGGATAGCGCTATCCATAGTTTGAGCAACTGGGACCTGATGTGGACCTGCTAATTACCCACTCAGCCATACACTCACGAAGGACAGCCAAAACACCGGGAACTTCATCCCCTACACGTCTCGAATAGTGTGTGGGTTCTTTAACGTCCCACAGGGAACTTATGAACATCAAAGACATTTGTGAGATGGGGTCTTCTGTTTATAGTCCTTATCCAAGAAGACTTAAAAGTCTAACCATTTGTGGATGTAACAGCACTTTCCCCTCAGTATTTTTAATGGGGAGTGAGTGATTAACCCATTGACTCCCAGGGGTTCCCCATTGCTGAGTAAAATCCTCTGGTGTTAGACAGAGTAAAATACCAAGTCTGGCCGGTTGGACGTCAAAGGTTAAGGCCCTGAGTGTTGGTCCGGCTGAAGTCGAACTCATGACCTCCCGCATGGCAGCCCGGTGCTCAACCAACTGAGCCACCGGTGCGCGGTCACATATTCATATTCAATTGATGTGTACACTTCACTCATAGCCTGTTCCAGGCTCCCAGATGGTAGGGAAAGAGAAAAAAATGCGTGCGAGCCCTCACTCGCTTTTCCCACGCAGTTGTTTTCGTTTTCCCGACTATCTGGGAGCCTGGAACAGGCTACTTCACTCAATAATTTACTACCAACGGTAATAAACGCATCTGCGTGTCGGGTTACAGGTAACCAACATACACAAGCAAAATCAAAATTATGTTTAGAATTATCCTTTCATTAAAGGAATGCAGATTTAATCAGAGGAATAAAATGAAAGAGATTCTTAAGTCAAAACTAAGAATTATCATCACTAAGAGATCTTGTGTTTGAAGTCTAAATATTTATTACCTTCAGCTGTTAATATAAATGTGTAATTAACATTTCCGTCCCTAAAAGGCAGCTAACAGGCTAACAGAAGTCCCGTTTAAGCTCTATCTTCATATCCACCGCACCAAGAGTCATTATTCTTACCGTAAAACAAACGCTCAATTTTCAGTCTCCCATTCTGAATTTTGACAATCTGTGGTATAAGTTCCGACAACTCTGCTTGGCAGTCTGTCTCGTAAAGAAATAAACTTTCGTCTCCTTGTTTTAAGTGCAGTTTTACCATTTTAAAAGGCAAGTCAATATTATTAAGTCTCTGTTTTGAAGAAAGATGGCGGATTAAAACTACCACTGTTGCTATGGAAATAAGGAAGCTAGGCGAGAATGCATTGCGATCTTAGTAGGTCACATTTCATGACGCATATATGCGGTTTTTTGGTCCAAAAAAGTGCCAGAGTCACCTTCATCACTTCAAACATGAATGATTCCGTGTTCCCACAGCAAAGTTCTGACCAAAAGAATATCTTTGGTTTTTCGGTAGAATCTTCTTGGGGGGTTGCTTCTCTTCGTCAATGTGCCGGCTTCCCCGGTAGCGTCATTAACTCGAAAGACAAGAAATCCTATATCGCGCCACTTGGAGCACTTGTAACGTGCTGGGATGTTGAAACAAAGCAAAGAAAGTTTTCTTTTCAAGCTCATAGTGACCTGATAACTGTGATGTTGCATAACACCCGTCTAAACGTTGTGTTAACAGCCTGTTACAGCGGAGAATTCAAGCTGTGGAGTTCAAACTGGGAGCTACTTCTAAGCCTTAAAGAACGAGTTGGATCGATGCATTTTGCTGATTGGTCAGTAAGAGGAGACCGATTTCTAATATGTGGCGGAGAGGAGTCAGTCATGATTGTCTATAATCTTGTAAAATGTGATGGAAAGCGATGGGAAATTCAAGAAAAATGGAGTGTGGCTGCTCCGCAAAATCCTAAGAAACTTCCAAGCAACAACGTCGGCGACGATCTTGTGAAACTGGTTGATGCGAAAACTAACCAAGGTAGCTCCACATTTGTGGAGCAAAAAGATTATTACGACATGGCAATCTTTACACCTGAAAATGGAGTTATTGCTGTTCTGCAAAGACATCGTAACGACTTCAGTGAGGCTCATTTGTACTCGCATGATGGTACATTTTTAAAGTCCCAAACTTTAGATCCACTGGGAGACACAAAGTCTTCTTTGATGTGCCTTTCACCTTGTCATAATAGTGTCTTTGCTGTGGGATTCCAGGGTGGACTGTTTCTCCTTCTTAATGAAGATGATCTTTCAGTCATTTCTGTTTTTCAAGCTACCGGTTCTGCACAGGTAGCCCTTTGGGATGGTGATTACCTCCTAGCAGCGTCATACCTCTCTGGAGTTTTCTCTTGGTGGAATATCAATGGTGAGCTTGTCAATGAGGTCCAAGGCGGTCCAAGCAATTCTATTATTCACCTTAATTGGGCAGTACCTGGAAAGCAGTTATGGGTGGGTGGAATTATGTCTATTCATTATGTGACCTTGAATTTCAACAACCCAGAGGAAAGATTCCCAAACAGTCTTGTAACAAACCAGACAATAGAATTCCTTGAAGTAACTGGATGTGGCATTGCACTGGATGATTCAAACCTGGTTCTGGTTGGTGACTTTTCTGGGAATGTTTTAGTTTGGGAGAGGGGCAAAAGTAATCCTGTTTTGAGAACAAAGCATGAATCTTCCATCAGATGCCTGACTTGCAACAATGGATATACTTTTATTGGTTGCTTAGATGGTGACCTGCTGAGATGGCTTCCTGGAAGAGATTCATTTCCAAGTACTGCCTTGACCTGTATTGGGGGTGTTATGACAATGGCTTGGTCACAAGATCTTACTAGCTTAGCCATTGGCTTGGGTACTGGATATTTATGCATGTATAAATTTGTACCAGTCAAATCACCTGAGCCTGAGGAGATGCTTAGTTTCAGGGCACACGTTATGATTAAGGATGGGCATGAGATAGCAGCTGAGGTCTGGAGTGTGTGTTGGAGTCCCTGTGGTACCATGATTGTGACAGCATCTGAGGACCAAACTGCAGTTGTATGGAAAGCAGCCAATGGTAAATTATAATATTCTTCTATTTTTCCTTTGTTTGTTACCACTCATCTGATTGATGATTTTGTCACATGCAGAAAAAAAAAGTCTAGGTACATGTACACCCTGTGTTAATTGGCTTTAGCTGATATAATTGACTATGCAGAGAAAACCAGCCCAGTACATTTAAATCTAGTAGCTTACATGATTGTATATTATATTTGGTTAATTTAGGAACAATGTCAGCCGTGTTACATGTAACTACAGCTGTAGCACAGATCACTTCCCAATAATGTAGAAGGAGGAGGTACAAAGTTCACAAGAATTATGGAAATTAAGGCAAAAGTGTTTCTGTAAGCATCATGCTTACAGTGTAAATTATAAAAGTACTTTTCAAAAGTTGTTGTAAATAATGGACCAAAAACTGGTGGGGACTAGGATGCAAATACAGGGAAAAGCATGTTGGATTTTTTTTCATCATATTTACCTAATTTGGTGCAGATCATTCTATTATTTCATAAAAAGTGATATGTGGATGCACAGAAATGTGGGTTGAGGAGATGTATACTCTGTATGGTCGCTGAGTGTCTCCTTACTCTTTTCGACCTTATTTCCAGGCATCACTTGTCTCCAGAATCACAATACTGTAAGTGTCCATTGAACTTTAATACTAGGTACTCAGTTAAACATAACAGCTGAGATAACCCTAAGCCTAGAAGCATCCCTGACCCTGACTGTTTGTGTTGCTGTAAACATGCTGTTGGTGTTTAGACTTTGCCGTTTTTATCAAAATAGGCCACTTTGGAAAATACCATAATGCTCTTTGTTTGTCCCCCCAAATTTTGTCTTGGGACCATTGTAAGTCCCTAGAGAAACTGGAAACAATGCTTATGCAAAATTTGGGGGGACAAACGAAGAGTATTATGGTGTTTTCCGAAGTGGCCTATTGAGCTTTCATAGGATCAGCTGCATTTCTGGACATACATGTAAGAGTGAGCATAATCAGGGAAACAGTCTGAGAGTGACATAGACCCCTTTCATAAAATTTATTGTCATCCAGTAAATTTGTTCTCTTGTCT
>NC_090871.1:25762530-25780030 GCF_036669935.1 Montipora foliosa | reverse complement strand
ATGCTAATTATTTGGTATAAAAAGTGGAATTTCTAGTTTTCACTATCTCGCCTTCTGGACAGCGACCAAGAACTGTATCCTAACTTTATATTAGTTAGAAAACTTAAAGCTCTAATCCTCGGAGCTGAAATGCGTTGCATTCGATCGAGGAATACGTTCCCGGGTTTTTTTTCCCACTGGGTTTTTACCCCGGGTTTTCGTATCGGGCAACGTATCGCCGCTGTATTTTCCGTAGGTTTTTTCCTAGTTTCCTGTTGTGCGAATTTTTTCACTTGTGTACTGCCCTTGCACTTAAATTTTTTGACTACGGTTATCTATATAATACATTTCGTCTAGATAGATGCATTTCTATGTACATTTTTCAGGCTATTGTCAACTATATTAGCACTTGCACATTAATGTTCATGTATTGTCAATATGGTTTCACAAGCTCGTTCACAGTGTAAGACTATGTTGGTTAATAAAGCGCTGGTCCTGTCTGTCCGAAGGCACCATGCACGAGTCACGCACCAGATTATGTTGTTGGTGTTGTCTAGCGCCGGCGCGCTGGGTGCGAAGGGTAGTAATGAATACTTCATATGCTTTTTTACAAACATAGCCATAAGGATGCTCATAAGCATCTGAGCATTGTTTTGCATACTAAAGTGATAATTATCATAAATGATTTATTTCTCTAAGAGAGTCTTCTTTTTATGTCGGTCATTCAAAAATTGTTGGAATCGCTTGTTTGAGCTGTTGGATGAAAGAGGCAGAACATTTGATGAGGTCCTCCCGGGGGAAAGGGTCCTTGTTCCCTTTAAATATTTGCTTGTGTTTCCTTGCTCCCCAAATTACTTTCAAACTTGTTCCCAGCTTTTTGATCCCTAAAATTTAAACTGGTTTTCTTCCCATGTTCCCTAAAATATTTTGATATTGTTACTCTGTTCTCCAGTTCAAATTAGCCATGTTCTCTTCTTCCCCAAAACCCCTGGGAGTGCCTCTTTGATGTTGATTCTCGTATTGGCCTAATAACAATTCACTGTAGAATTGCAAGACACAGCAAGTTCTTATTTGGGAGTGAGGGAAAAGTTTTGAATAAATTTTCGCACAATACAAGAAACACAATTTGACTGCCCCTTTTCAGACATGAATCAGCTTGTTTGCAACTTTCTGGCGACCTGCGGGAGGGCAAGCTCTAGAAGCTCTTCCTTAGTGAGCCTTCGCTGAAAAACTTTCGAAGTCTGGCTTTCCGGTGTTAGGGGCCGAGGTTTTTGTGCAAAATTAATCAGCGGCTTCGTTGCAGCTTATAAAGGGTGTTCCTTCGGGCAATGGTGGTCAGTAAAAGTTTTGTAGTGCTTATACAAATTTTCGCTACTTGAGAATGTCAAATATTAGCTTGGCAATTTTTCTTTCCCGATACTCCATTTAAAATTCACGTGATCGCTATTAATAAAGGGCCAGAAAACCATTTAAAACATTTTGTAGCATATTTTTTTGTCAACAAACTTGGGTTGTCGGCGAGCAGAATTCCAACGTAAGCTGTTGTGCTTTGGCTGTTATTTGTGCTCTTTCTAACTATTCTAAGACGAATTCAGGCTGGTATTTTCGAATCAAGTGTAAGAAGACGGCAAAACCGTATTGATAATCTACTTGTTTGTGTTAACTTCCCGAAAGAAGACTTTGGTCGCGTCCTTTCGACGGGGTAGATCGACAAATCTCATTTACGCACAACCGAAATGGACAATATGGCCTGTTTCCGGTGAAAGGGCAAATGATTGACAGGATAGCACGGTTTTGACTGCCGCGCGCACTGCGGGCGCGGATTCCGTATGCAAGGATGGATGTTGTCAATGACCAATGAATAAATGCGAACAACCTCGTTCACAAGGTTTCTTCTCCCTCTCCAGGGTAAGGGAAGAAGAGAGACCCCGGGATTTCATTTTCCGAGTTCATTGGTTCTTAGCCACTTTGATTTTTTACCCCAGCCTCACATACACAATTCCGTTGGTTGGGCATGGTCAAGAGCTGGTGTCTTACACCTGTAAATCACGAGACTTCCTCACTAAACAGCACACCATGTATCAGACTATGATAAGGGTCTCTTCGCAAAGCCAACCAATTAAGGTTAAAGCAAGGCGCCAGTCCGATAGCCGAAATTCGAGGATGTGGTCTAGTTGTTGTTCTTCTTCTTCTTCTTCTTCTTATTATTATTATTATTATTATTATTATGGCATCTTTATTTTAACAAGACCCTCTTTAAAGCGTTTACTCGGAGTATCATGTTGTGCAGAAGTAGGGTAATACATTTTGGAAGAGTTAAAACAAACTGCAAGGATTGAATAGACTAAAGCGATGTTCAAATTTGCTAAGTGCAGAACAAAAGAAGTAAATGTTTCTGCTGCCAATTAAAATCTGGAGGGCTCATGACAACGGATAACGTATTGGTGAACAACGTTTAGTATTTACAAATAAAATCAATAGGTCACGAAGTAAAAGAAGTAGTTTGATTTGGTACAGGTTGTCGGATCATGGGAAGTAACGTGAATCTACGCAATGCAGAGGTGACGTACAAAGTGAAACAAGTGGGCCAAGGGAGAGTGAAACGCTATCGTAGCGAGAGGGAAAACTTCTGAAAACCATTCTTGTAATTAATGTGGCTAAATAAAATTTAGCCCTCCTCTTACTAGCTACACTGGCAACCAGCTGCAAAGTTTCGAAATTGTGAATAATGCGGTGACCTCCCTCTAGGGGCCTGTTTATATGATCTCGGTTACCCGAGACAGCCCTCCTTTCCGAGACAACTTTACCGAGCGTCTATATGAGAATTGCCTGCCCGAGACAAAGTTGACCCTATTTTAATTATGCATATATTTTAAGACGCATCTTCAATAAATACGTATCAACATTTGCCCTTCTTTTTTTCTAGGTCGTTTTTATTAATTATAGTTGCATTTTCCCGTTCAGAAAGTGGACTTTTTGCCAGCTACCGGCCAAAGTCTAGATCACCACAGTGCCACGTGCATCTTTTAACTGAAATATCCAGAAATGCTGCAAAATGAGGTGGACACGCCTTGCGATGAACCGTTATTACTTGTCTCCACCTTCCTCTAACTTAAGACAAGCAATTATTCTACTTATATGATATCTAAAATTAGCATAATTACGGGGGTGATTCTTAAAAATTCTCTGAGCTGATTGGTTGCACTTGAGGTGATTACTACGCGATAATCAAGTGTGCGGTTTTTTCAAAATGGTCGTCTGCCGTTTTGTCGAGTTGACTGAAGGAAAAATAAATTGTTTCAAAGAAAATGCATATTTTTTTATTAACACCTATGTAATTGTACTAAAGCAATTATTCATTTAAGGCTCGCTGAATATGGTCTCGGTTTTTATTCCGGCGGATATTCACCTCGCCTTCGGCGAATAATTGTTAAATATTAGCGATATTCCTAGCTGTCCCCGTCCAATTATCAAATCCTTGCCTGGACAAGTTTAATTGGGTAAATATGAAATAATACATAAGATGGTTGGTCACCTGTAATACAATCAGCAAAACCACTAAGCAATCTTTCTACATATTATGTACATGTTGCAACAAAAGAAGCTAATGAACATGATCACGGGAGTAAATACATTTAAGTGAAAGATGTAGGTGCAAGGTTAACGTTTCTTGAAGCGCACCTCAAATGCTTGCAATTCACTTGGAAAACTCTTAAAGGGTTTTGAAGCAGTTGTCAGCTATGTACTCGGATAGGCTCCCTTATTGGTAGGTGTTGTTAGCCAGGTTTCAAACATGTCAATGCTGTACTCCACAAATGCAACAAGGACACCGTGAATCGTACCTTAGGACTTCGCGTTGTTGTATAACTCCGACATTATTCCAAACTGTTTTGGATGGAAATTGTATTCACATTTACATATGCAGTTATAAAATACAGTTATTTCGTATTAACACATTTAATTAATGTTCTTTTATTCAAATGTTTTGCAAATTGGTCTAACAAATGTTCTCGACGCCCTGAAAGCGTGTACTTAGCTGGGAGTAACTTGTGCTCTGGTGCTGTATAGATCTCTTTGAAAAGCCTGCTGGCGATTGCTTTCCTCCGATCCAAATGGTGTTGGAAGTCTAGATAAATCTAGAGATTGGTTGTATAACAGGGTAGGATATGTAATGATACGCAGGACACTCTTTTGAAGTCCCTCCAAGTCTACTTAAATGGTCATTTAAGTTACCATGAAACACTGGGTATAAAGGTATGCAAGTTAAGTAAAACAGTACCAGCTTCCTCGTGACGACCGATATGGACATTTCAGAGACATGGACATTCCATTTCAGCTTATTGAAAACTCAGTCACATGCCAACAGTCCCTTTGAGGGCTCCTTTCACCCGGACGATCAAATTCCATCGATGTATGTAACGCCTGCGTTCAAATTACTTTCTATTCCATTTCAAATCACTACTGATATTTAGTCTTCGTACTTTAACGCCTGATAACTAATTACGGGGACTCGCTGTTCACTTGTGCATGTACACTGTGCTATGTACAATTAGTGTCTCTAGGGCTAAATAACTTGACACACAAATAAAGTTCACTATCCTTACCGTCTATGAAATGCGGTATGTTACTCTCATTTCAGATACTCGAGGAGATAAATCTCAGGAAAACTTAATCCGCGCTTTACTCTTTGTTACGTGATTAAACTCTTAATTACGGCTCAAGTTCTTACAGCTTATTTTAAATGCACATGTTCCTTACAAGTAATGTCTGTGAATTGGTCACTTTTTCCAAAAGCCCTGTTGACTTTTGTCAGCAAATTATTGGGTAAAATGCGCTTGACTTCCTGACGGAACGTTCTGTTGACAATACAGTACACGAGGGGGTCTGCTGCGGAATTTACAACAGCCAAAATAATTACCAGGGCCAATACGATTTCGTAATAGTTTTGAGAGGGAAACTCCTTCCAAAAGATTAACATCAAACGAAAGACAGTAGCCGGGAACATGGTGACTGCAAACAAAATAACTAAAGGCTTCAGAATACGGTACGTCTTCTTTTTTTGGCGAAGCATGGTCTTCAAACTTAAAGACTGCTCTTGTCGCTCGTGAACTGACGTCGTAGTGCAGCTGGTTGATTCCTCTCTCAGAATCAGGTCTGTTCTCTTTGAAACCACCTTTGCTATCATTACGGAACTGAATGTTATAACCGCCAGGGGTAGAAAATACAACAGCACGTTCAACGCGATCATGAAAATCATGAAGACTGTTGGTGACCAAGTGAAAGAGCATATTTCGTGGCAGGAGTCATAGGTCTGGAACATGTAGGGCGGGAATGAGGTTAAGATGAACGATGCCACCCATGCTGCCAACAGTATAAGACGTCTCCTGGTGCGAGATCGCACCCTGTGGGTGCGAATCACCTTGTGGGCAATATTAACATATCGCTCGAACGAAATCAGAGTGATAGAGAATATAGCAGCTCCAAAGAAAGTTTCTGTAGCGGGTGCTAGGTAAAGACAAATCGCTTCTCCCAAAACCCATTTAAATGGATAGTGCGCCTTTAGAATGGCAATTGGCAAATTGAATAACAACACTCCGAGATCTGCAATTGCAAGACTAAAAACGTGTTGGTTTGTTGCACCAAGTACGTGGGGCTTTCGAATAATCGTTAAGCAGACTATGGCATTGCCAACAACACCAAAGATGCCAATGGCAATTTGAATCCCAGTCAAAAAAATGGTAAGTCCATTTGGTTCGTTCATCTGAATGGGGGTTGTGATGTTGCTGCGATTACAGAAAGAAGTCATCTCTGGCAGATTTCCTCGACACTGTATATAAAAGTAAAAGAAACAGAATTTGACTAAAAGCACGAGCGACGCACATTACAAAACATACATGCATTTCAAAACTAAAAGAAGGCAGAATCTCAGCTCCTAGAACATCGTACTGAACAGCATCCCGCTGCGATAACCGGGCAATACTCCTCGATGAATCGTTAACCAAAGCAACGTAATAGCCCAATTCGATTTATTTAAATTCATTTTATAATTAAAACAATAAAAATAGCATGGAGGCCCCAAAATGTACGATTTGTTGGTAAAAGAATATATTATAAGTCATATAATGCGAACTGATGTGAATCCAAAGTTTACGGGAAAGATTATCGCAGTTAATGAGAAAACTCAAGACTGACGTTGATGTAAAGAATCCTGAACAAGAATCTGAAAGAAAATCGATTCATACCTGTGGTTGCGACATATGACTTTCATATATTCTCTAAATCAGACTTTCATCACAGGATGTAAAACGAACTTGCAATTGGCTCAGTGGTAGGGCAGTATGGGGCACAATCGCACGGTTTTGGGTTCGAATCCCCCGTTCAAGCCCTAATTTTTCGTTCGAGACTTCTTTTATCAATGAGGCAATGGCCATGGTTAAATTCTCTCCATAGGTATTTAGGGTTTTTATGCCTACATTTTGAGAAAGCACTGGGATCCCGCATTATTAATTTAAAATAACAAGTAAAAAATGACTGAGGCAAGTGTCTCGGATTGCATCATACTGGCTACGGCGCTGGCTGTGTCACGGCAGTGCAGTTGATTTTGTGTAGTTTTACCAATTACTCACAACTCTAAACTTCGTGAGAAAAAATGTCTGTCGGGCATACATAATTTAAATTACAAACAACAGAATTTGGAAAAACTGTTAGGTTTAACAGTTGTTAAAAACCCCAATTGCAATCTATTTTAATCTAACTTTTTCAATTTTGCCCATCCCTGCCTCCTTCAATCAATGTTTTGAGTTGTTATTATTTCGTTTCGGTTGATGTAGTAGCCAGTTCCCAGTCGCTGAATTTCAACCCAGTTGTTTTGTTAACTGTGATAGTCTTTCGATAAGAAAATCGAGGAACGTTTTTCATACAACTTTACCTCCGGACGGTCACCCTCGAGGGAAGTCTTTTATCTAAGAGTATATTTCATTCCATCGAAATTGGGCCATTGACAAAATGATAAGGTGATATTGCGTTGCACGATAAATATTGCTCCCCGCAGAATAATGCTTAATTATTATGCTAGAATGTCATCCACTAGTTATTTGTTTGCTGGGAACATTTATTTAAGTTTCTGTTGAAAAAGTTTATTACCCTTTACGTGGACACAATTCTTGAGAGTTTACTTGTTTTTGTTCCTGATTCACAGAGTAACGACTTATTAAGTGTTCACTAACAGGACCATTACCGTCGGCATTCATTTAAGTTTTCCAATTGAAGAGAATTTCTTGTCGAACGCTTTTTTTAAAAAATACCGAAAAAGCGTTTTTAAAAGCAATTTAGGAAAAAAAGTGTTTCGAAATACTGAACGGAACTCAATAAAAAAAAGAGTGCAGTTCCTATCCGTAAACATCATTTACCGAACTTTTTCTCATTTTTTGCTGAATTTAGACCGCATGTTATTTCAGTAGCTCCGGGATTTAAACTTGATGTACTCAACATGACCGTGTTTAGCTTTTACATGCATGCATGGATGGTCATAATTTCATTACTGGGGGCACCTATTCATGAAAGAAGAAAATACCGAAGATCACATGAAATGAATGATCGGCCGTTCATGGAAGAACCTAGCACTTGCAAGAACATAGCAGCTTACCAAGCAAGTGGATTATCCTAGCTTTACCCCTCTTTTCATTTTACAAGAAAAGACTGTATGGTCCTAGGGCTATGTAACAGCGTTGAGTTTTTTGTAGCAGAAGATAAGAGGAACCTCGCCACATGAAAATCCTGGCCCCGTCAAAGCTATGTTCACTCGATGGTAGCTCCGAGTACAGCGGCTAGGCGTTCAGCTGCTTAGTTCTCACAGCTACGACAATGTTTACAAATTTGAAAAAGCAAAAAAGTAATTCCAAAAAACATCTGCTTTCCCGTTTTCCGGGACTTTCCTTCCTGTTTGCACATCAGACAGAGAGAGAAAGGGGGGAGACGTAGCCGAATCAAGTCAGCATTTTTAGTTGATGGCTATACCTTACCCTTGCAACACATTACCTTCCTTATAGAATTTGAACAAAAGCAGGAGCGAAATACATTACGAGCTGATAAAAGGTCTGTTGTATGCAGGAATTAAAAATTAAGGCTCTAAAATGCAAATTATTGGGAGTCTCCTTGCTGCTGTTGCTAAAGTATTTTTTAATACTTTCTAAATAAAGAATAGATTATTGCGTCGAAATATCTTAGAATGAGCATGTTTAACGTCCTTTAATTCTTCTAAATTTCTTCAAGCGCAACGCAACTCCATTTCGTTTTAAAGATCTCTTTGCCGCTCTGTAAATGCGAAAACTTGAACATAAAGCATAGTTCAGTAGTTTATAATTCATGTATATTATTCTCTTACGTTTTTCGTAGTTAAGGATCCCCGATAAGTCCAAAGAAGGGAAAGCAGGCTCATAAGTCAATTTAAGCCAATATTATTTTCGACGAGCGCGTCTCGGATAGTTAGCTTACCTTAAAATACTCTAACCTCAAGGGACCTTGAGGCAATTTACAGCTTCTCCGATCCTTGGTGGCTTAAATCAGCATAGTTCTGAAAAGCCTTGTATTTATAGTTCGCGGAGCAAACTGGAAAAATGCATTTACCAAGTTTATAAACAGAAAATTCATTTCCTTTACCGACTAAGGAGGCGTCTGAATGCTTTTTCAGTTAAGCGCGGCCGTTAATTTTTTATTTTTCGAAAATTGAGACATTTCGAGGACGTAAAAAGCGCGCAACAAATCAATCAATCAATCATTAAATCAATCCGGCGGTGCTTTGTTCCCAAAAGCGACCTCGCAGAGTTATTATTATTTCTTTCTTCATAATAGCAGTTGATAGGAATTGCAGTTTTGGAAAGTCCCTTTCTTAATTTTAAGAAAGAGCTTAAGTAAGGGCGAACAGTTACGCCAAGTTATCCGCCAGTTTAAGTCACGGTCTTTTGAGGTCTCTTTTCGCAAACGTTAAAGTAACTCACCCCACAGAGTTTGGCATCTTTGAATCTTCCTTTTGCGGGCAAATGCGTTTATGATTCGTGCCTCCGGTCTTTGAGCTATGTCATAAACGACTAGACTGCGTCCCATTAAAGCAGCAATAAAATTTACACAAATTATTACACCTGGCATTTTCCCCGCGTTGCTTGGAAAAAATGAAACCTACCGCTGAATAAAGTAACGTTTATCGATCCACAAAATTCAGTAAACATCACACCAGGAAACCAGGAAAACCTACTTCCCCTTTTTTCATCAAAGCGCAGCCCGGCATTTTCTCTTATTCTCGCGGCATCGTTATAAAGATTCATTGATATTCATTGCGAAATTTTAGCGGCATTTTACTGTTTAGACAATTTGTCTCTGTGACAAGTCACTGAATAATGGCATCTTTCTGTTTGTGGATCAATTTTATTAGTTTGTCGCCGGGGCTCATGGGTTCCCGCGAAAGGACTAATGAAGGAAAGAAATGTGTCTTTGAAGTGCGGGTTATAAAGAAAAGATTGAATTGATTCTCGCAGTTATCAAGACCATTTCAGCAATTGTCACATATAGTGACAATTGTCCTGATAAGTCGGAGGATCACTTCAATCTTTCGTTTATATTACCCCGCACTTCAAATACACATCTCTTTCTTTCGAGTTGACATATTCTTTATAAACAATTTGATGGATGGCGAATGGTACTTCGAAAAACATGGGTCTCGGAAAATTTTGGCAGGATCTCGAAATCTCGAAAGCGTAGCAATCGAATTTACATTTTGGGAAATCTATCCATGTATGTGGAGCACTTCACCTCTTTTTCATGCTAATCAAAATAACGACAGTAGCTCTGGGGATGATTGCATCTGTGTCATTTATTGGTCATGTCTTTCAGGATATAAATCGAACTCACAAGTGACCAGCTTCCATTTGGCCTGATAGCTCAGTTGGCAGAGCAGTGCAGCACAATCGCACGGTCATGGGTACGAGTCCCTTTCAAGCCTGGATTTTTTCCTTGCTTTCTTCGCAACTGCTTTAGTTGCTACATTGGTTGCTATATAACTGCGATGGTCTCCTACTCTCGTGTATTTCATTTTCCACAGTTCTCAATTCAAATATATGTAATCTCATATATTCTGTATTATTAAATTGAGCTCGTATTCTTCTTTTTCCTGCCAGCGACTAGCTTGTTCCAATGCTCTCGGGGGTAGAACCCTAAGGAAGGGGGGGGGGAACACCCACATAATAAGGACGGGGGTACTCATCGTACCTTTTCGGGGTTTCGCGGTTTTGGTACCTCCTAGGGTGTTCAGCCTCAAAAGGTCCACAGCGGGAGCCTTAGAAGTACCTTTTAGGGTATTGAGCCAAAAAAATTTGACAGGAGACATTTGACGACTAACTAATTTTTTATTTTGTCTAATTAAAACCCATAATTTGGTACCTCTCAGGGGTAAAGAAAAATTTCTTGCCACGCCCACAAGACAGGCTCTTAGTACCTCAATAGGGGTTCTTTTCAATATTTCCGCCGAGCACCCCCGTCCTTTCTATATGGGAGTTTCCCCCACCCCCGGCGGTGGAAGGGGAATAATTGTATCTCAGTTATTATTCATTATACCTCCCATTTTTTTTCGAGTTATTCATTATTGAAATTTTGTTCGATATTAATTTTCCTTATTCGTTATTCTTTAACGGACACGGTTGTATTCTTTTCCGAATGTTCGAACGTTAAATATTCCTTATTCATTTTCTTTTTTGAACGTTATTCAGGCATTACTCAAGCCCGCTTCCACCGCTAGAAGTGCTGGACTGCATGATTTTGCTCTCTTCCACAGGGTTAGTGAAGTTGTGGTGATTTCTTCTAACTATCGGTAGGAAAAAGGGATGTTGCTATTTATCAGACAATCAGGAAGTTTTCTAGTGGTGTATTTTCTAGGAAACAGAGGTTGGAATTTGCACCACCGACGATGCCAAGTTGTGACGTGCCGACTCAGGTGTTTTCACTGGTGAGTGAACTTGAATGAGACCCTGTACACAAGATTTATGAGATGAAGGCAGATTGTCTCGAGTTGTTGCAATTTTTGTGTACTACTAGCTTGATTTAACCAAAAATCAAGAGGACATTTGTCTGTGATACTTTACTATCCATTACCTTGGAACAACGAAACACAAATAAAGAGTTGACAAAAGTGGCTTTTTACGCACTTAACTGATGTGTGGTATCGGCAACTCCAAACAGTCAATTCGTCAATTCAAACATTCAACAAGACGCTCTATAAAAGCGTACACTAGATGGCCTGTGGTACGTGTCACACAAAAATTGGGTGGCATCATTAAGACCATTTGAGGGTCACCCACATGTCGCGCCAGCAGAAGCCCTTTGGCTCAGACGTTCAAACCTTTAATTATTTGTAATATCCTGTCCCATTTTGAGGTCTGTTAGTTTTTTAAGCTTTGGTAATAAATTCAATTTAAAGATAACAAACACGCTCTTGAGTATTAAAAGGTGCCCGTGATCGCCTTGTGTCAACTGAGTGAACTTCGGGAAAGAATGGGTAATCGCTCGTCGTTTTCTGAGTAAAACAACGTACTTTTTTAGCCAAGAAACTTCCGTCGTTGGTTTTTTAATTTTGTTGTAATATTTAACTGAATATTTACATTTCATCTGTCGGGTCAGGAAGCCTTCTTTGTCGGGTTCCTGAGAAACGTATCTATTGTGACTTCAGGGTGAACTATTTACATAATCGCGAGGTTGAGCGGCCATGTAATTGAAAATCTGAACGTCTATGAGATACAAAAAAGGACTTGCGAATTATTTGACAAGCTGACAAGCACAAAAGCAGAAGAAATGGTTAATAAATATGAAGTTTGTTACTATCTGAATGTTTTTGTGTTAGAGTAAAGGGATGTATTGTCACGCAAGTGATGTAATTTCATGACACTCAAAAAGCAAAAAGCGTGAGTTTCATGTAAACAATCTTCGCACTAGTAAGTCGTAGCAATAAATTGAATTAACCAGGAAGTTAAAGAAATATTGTTATCTTCCCAAATAAACTTCATTTTGCACTACAATGACAAAATCATTTGTCAGAGAAATAAAATTACCGTCTCCTCGCGTATCACATTTCAACGCACGTGTGCAAATTTGTTAACTCATTTTCTCCGCGTCCTGATTCCAGCGAAATTTTTCTTCTTTCTAATATCAACAAAAATATTATTTCTTGCCAAGCGTTCCATCTTTTATTTTCAAATAACCGCTAAAAATAAAGATTTTTTAACGATCTGTCCGTAGATATTTTTCATAATTTAATATTCTCTGTCAAAATTTGCACAACAATCAAAACACAAAAATAGCAACGCATGCAACAAATTTAGTCGCATTTACCTCTTCGTCGAATTCTCATGCTTAACACAGGAATTTTTAGATATAGTGATACGTCTAGATATTGTCGAGCGTGGCATCTTTTATGTTCAAATAACCGCTAAAAATAAAGGTTTTGTAACGTATTCCGTAGATATTTTTTCATAATTTAAAATTCTCTGTCAAAATTTGCACAACAATCCAAACACAAAAATAGCAACGAACGCAACAAATTTAGTCACATTTACCTCGAATTTCCATGCTTAACACAGGAATTTTTAGTTATTGTGAAAATCTTTCTCTATTCGTTAACAATATCACCCTTAAAAATTTCAGAGAAATCGACCGGTCTGCAAATATTTTATGAGTTTTTTTCAATGGAATGTCAAAAGGCCAAGTGAATGTCATGGATAATCGGGCAAGTTCGGGCGATCAAGTTGCGCGTGTGACCCGTTATAAATATTTTTTCACAAAATGTTCCCGAGTCGTCAAGTATCACCACAGAAGACAAGAACATCATTCTAAAAGCTTATTTTACGCAAAAAGTAGGTTCTGGAGGTAATTTTGAGAGTGGAAATCAAGTTTACAGCAGACTCACGAGCCATCGTATATTTAATGGACCATTTCCGAGTTCAGGTCTGCCTCCTCTTCAAAGCGAGTCTAAGTGCGCAGTTTTTGTGATGGTAATTAGTTCTACTTTACATATTTGGTTTTATCAACGGAGTTGATAACGTAAATTGGCCACCGTACAGAGATTCTGAAAGCTGACGTTTCGAGCGTTAGCCCTTCGTCAGAGCGAATCGATTCGCTCTGACGAAGGGCTAACGCTCGAAACGTCAGCTTTCAGAATCTCTGTACGGTGGCCAATTTACGTTATCAACTCCGTTGATAAAACCAAATTTTTGTATACTACTTCCCCACCGACGCAGCACCACAGTTTCTTTAGAAACTACCCCTTCATCTACTTTACATATGAATGAAAACTAATTTTCATAAGAAAAACTTCGCACTGAGACTCGCTTTGAAGAGGAGGCAGACATGAACTCGGAAATGGCCTATTAAGTTAACACAACAGAAAGACGCTAACCTCATTTTGACACGATAATTCTTTACTACTGTCATAAAAACTATCCAGTTAAGCTCGCATATTACAAAACATGATGAATTCATAAAGGCAACCTTTTCCAGTGAATTATTTTTTGAAACAAGCAACATATTTGCCATTAGAAGCAATCTTTCTTTCAAAAAAATCTTTGCTTTCACATTTCCGATGATTTTTTTTTCTACCTGAAGACTGTGCAGAGAGCAGAGATCACTGATCCACCACCTAAGGTGCCCGATCCCTTCTCAGTCTTTGTTAAACCCATAAGTTTCCAGAGAATTTTCCATTTGGTTTCAGTGTTCTTCATAACAGCACACGTGGTAAAATATTATTAGAAATACAGCTCACTTTGATTTCGGCTCGACTGGCGATAGTTGGTGTCGAAGTCCATTACTCCTTGCCTTTAAGATTCTAGACATTTACTTTTCGTCGCCTGTCTTATTTATCCAATTGAAGTTCCATTCTTGAGCTCCATAAGGGTATATTTTGTTTAAAGATGTACTAAAACGCCATGCGCGTTACAATGACTTTCCACTCCATTGCAGGTTTAATAATTAAATGTTCTCCCGTGTGCACTAGGGAAATCTACGCATTACCCCAGCCCCCTCAAACCTAACAAAACACGCACACAAGACTCTATGCACAAAGACACCACTTAGCAGGGGAGTGACAGGCAAGGCTTTTCCCGACATGGAAAAAAATGAAAATAAAAATAATAATTAAAAAACCACGAAATGAAACCCAGATTCAGACTAGGTTTGGCAACCTTCGCCGATCTCGGCATTCGTCGGGTCTGGGTACAAGAAAGTGTCTCATACCTCTCTTGGTCTATTTGGTGAAAAGGGCGCGAACAGTTTGGCGTCGCTGGTAAATCTTTCATCCGGTATTAAAGTGAGAAAATTCTACTTTCTTTTTTCATTTTAATACTTAATAATGATCTTAAAGTTTCTTATATAAGTTTAATCTGCGTTATTTTATCGAGGCACCCTATTTTCAATCGGTTAGAAGTACAAACAGTTTTCATTAAAAAGAAAAAAGGAAAGGAACTTTATTTAAGTGTCTAGTCGTTCTACCGCTGGAGCACTAATTGGGGACACAGTAAACATAGGGAGCCCAATTCCTTGCAAGGTCGTGTTACGAGCGAAACGGGACTGTCAAAGCATCATGTCAGCGATAACACTGTTCTAGACATTTTTTTGTTTTGCTTTTTAGTTAGTTTGACGACAAAGTAGCAAAGAAGCGAAAGGTTGTCAATGAATGAACGAAATAAAGTAAGTTAACTCACCTTGTTTATTTCCTTTTGTCTTTTCGAGCTTTTTATAACTGTTTTGGGTCGTTGTTGTTTGAGAGGCTGTAATCTTCCTGGAAATCTTCCTAAGACGGGTAATATATATATATATATATATATATATGGCAAATAAATGTGACAATATTTGAAAAACTCAAGATTACCATGATATAAAACTAATAAAATTCATACTAAATATTTGATAAATATATACAATGTCAGCTGAAATTAAGGTGACGCGTCCCATTTCTTAACTGTAAAGGGATAAAGCTATTCTGGAAACGTTTCGTGCGACATTTAAGTAGTGGAATTTTCCTTGCGTTCCGGAAAGAGTAGACAGATTCAGTTATTGGAGGTAAAACATCATTGATTAGGTCTTCAGGTCGCATTATGGTCTTGTAAAAAGGACGACAAAGCTCATCTCTGCGCTCTTGGATGGTGGGTAGTTTCAGATGAGCGAGTCGCTCTCGGTAGGACAGGCCAGGAAGCATGATCTTTGTAGCTCGTTTCTGTATTTGTTCAAGTTTGTCAGACAGGGCGAACGGAGTCAAGGCAGCGATTCACGGAGAAATGTACTCGAAAGGACGAGCACAAGCTTCGGCGGACAACTGTCTGGTTTAGAAATGTGAAGAAAATCTTTCTCATTCGAGCCGAAGAGATAATGCTTTCAGCAAGCTGATCATACAGGAAGGAACATAGACTATGCTCTTTTCGTTGGAAGGAAAAACTGCGCAGCGAACTCACTTTTCAGCGAAAAAAAGGCTTTCGAGTACATTTCTCCGTGAATCGCTGCCTTGACTTCGTCTTAGGAAGATTGCCAGGAAGATTACGACAGCCTCTTAAACAACAACGACCCAAAACAGTTATAAAAAGCTCGAAAAGGCAAAAGAAAATAAACAAGTTGACTTAACTTACTTTATTTCGTTCATTCATTGATAACTTTTCGCTTCTTTTCTCCTTTGTCGTCAAACTAAGTCAAAAAACAAAAAAAACAAAAAAACAAAAACAAAAAAAAAAAAATGTCTAGAACAGTGATAGTCACGTTTCGCCCGTAACGCGAGCTTGAGCTGCCTACGTTTACAGTGTCCTAATTAGTGCTCCAGTGGTAGAACGACTAGACACTTAAATAAAGTTCTTCTTTTTAATGCAAACTGTTTGTACATCTAACCGACTGAAAAAACGCTGCCTCGATAAGATCATTATTACCTTGCATACGGCGGGAGCTAATGAAATTTAAACTGACCAATCAGAATTCAGCGAGCGGGAAAAACTGTGCTATCCTTGTGCTATCCGACGTCACGCCAATTGTTTACATTCTGATTGGTTAGATCGGTCGACATTCGCTCAGCCTTCTCTTGTGACTCTCTAGACCGTTGCTTCTTTGAACTCAGCGAGACAGAAATGACGCATTGTTCTGACAATCAATTTGCCAATCCACTTTATCCAGTTTATGACATGGGCTAGCATGTGATTAACAACCAGGATCGCTTTTTGAACTTTATTCTGTAGAAGAAGAAGACGTTGCTGAGTGAACATTTTTACGACGAAATCCCTTGGTTTGTTCAGCACTTTGATGTCCGATAACTCAGCCGCTCTAACGAGTGTTGGGTCAATCACATTTGATCGTCTGACCTTTTGAAGTTCTTTCAGCTCTTGTTTGTGTGTGTCCATCATGATCGAACTTCAGGTGAATAGTGAGGGGAACAATTTTTCGTTCATCTGCTGTGCCAAACAACGAACAATCCTGTTGGGTTTTGCATGTGCTTGGCAAGTCTTGCACGACCATCGTCTATCAGATCTGGAGTGGAGTTTTCTTTCAGTGATTATAACTTGCGATCGTTCTACAAACATCCACGTAGCATGCAGCACTTTTTAGTGACTCGAGGATCCTGTTTTGCCGTTTCAAAGGGAGTTGCAATTGTGCATTCTTGAGCAGTTTGTTCTTCAGTGCTTGTATTTTTTCGTTTGTTCCTGGTGGCGCAAAGTAACTTTGATGATTTGAAAGGACTTGAATCCTTAATTGAATTAGCGATTTTTTTTATTAAGGAACCAACAAGTGAATGGTACACAAAATTAGGAGAAACTGTTGGCTGAATGGACAATAATTGTAGCCATAATTATCTACCCAGTTTAAGTACGAAGCTCAACAAGTTGTTTGGCTCCACAAGTTTCAGTTTCAGGCCAGGTACCCGAATTCACCCAGGTACTGGTACACTTACTACCATTGTTCTTTGGAAATTGAATAGCTCCTTGATCACCTGGTTGCTTGAGAAGAAACTTGATGTTTTTGTTCTGAATACGGCCACAACTGCCCCTTGTGGATAAACTCCAGACCAACTCTTCTTTTTACATATTTATTCTTTGTTCTTTGCAGGGCATCAACAATGGTTTCCCTTGTAAAATATTAGTTTAAAGGGTTTGTTAAAGCTGTTTCCCATTTTATAGGGCACTGTGGTTGCCAGATTCACTTTCAAACTTATCATGGAAACGTAAATCAATACCAGTGAAAAGTCAGTCCCTTGAATTGTTGATAGAAAATTAAATGCATATTGAAACATCAGTTGAGGAATATTTTTTTTCATTCCCACTTTGTGAACCTAACATACATTGCTGCAGTTTGTTTATTGCTTGGTCATTCAATGTCTTGATCACATCAAATTATTTAATTTTTAGGTATTGTCTCAGACCTCCATAGAGACACTATCTTTATCTAAAAACTTAACTGGTTGCTTTTTGGAGCCCTTTTGTGGCATATTTAGATAGGCAAGAAATGTTCCACATTT
>NC_090871.1:25702530-25747530 GCF_036669935.1 Montipora foliosa | reverse complement strand
CTGAAACTTGGTAAGTGCTTTGGAACATTTGCTCAATGTTAAAAAGCCTTCACATTTCTTTGCTTGGTTGTTGTCTAGAAGATTCAAGTCAGGAGAGTTGAAGAAGAGCTTGAAGCTAGTAGGTTCGGGTGAGGTATTCTTAGCTGCGTAAATCTCTGTGAAAAATTTCTACTCTTCTTTCAGTATCTTTTCGGCGTTACGTATACCGATGCCGTCTTCTCTTGTCAACGAGGTTGTGCTTTTTCTCCTGTAGTTTCTTTTTCCCAAATTGAGAAAGTATTTATTACTATTTTCGCCAAATTCCTACCAACTTGCTCTGCTACGATAATGTTTGAAAGTTTATTTTTTACTTGATCTAGATCTATTCAGCTTTAGTCCCTTCATTAAAATTTAGTCGGATTTCTTGTTTCAAGCGGTTAAATTCCTTTAATAATACTTTAATAATTTTCCTCGTCACGCTTTTTCTCAGCTTTCCCTTTAAAGTAAGTGATAGTCTCAGCTCTTATTTCCATTTTAATTGGTTCCCAGTATAGTTTTTCATCTGTCACTTCATCGCAATTTGATGCAAATTCAGGACCACGTAATTAACCCACCTTCAGAAGCTATGACTACATTCATTGCGGAATGATCGGAAAATATATTGGGAAGAATTTTAAGGAGGCAGTTAACCCTTAATCAGTGTAATCAGATAAAAACTGATAATTTATTTTCAAATTGGCGAAACATAATGAAACTTGGCAGATGCATGTAATGTCAACAGCAGTATTAATTTAGGTACTTTAAGCGAGGACCGCATACCTCCCGAGATCATAAAATAGTATAACCTACACTAAATTTTCATTGGAGGGTTGCTCCATGTGAAACCTGGAAGATTAGATTGCTTTTCCTTTCATGTGTCATAGGTTTTCAGTAATTTATGCATTTTCTGGATGACTGGGTTTATCAAGCTCTCCAACTGAACAATAGAGTGTCAACAAGTTCGTTTCTATAGAGACTTGTCCAATTTTGTTCTTAAAAAGGTTTTGCACGGCAGCCATGTTGCATGGTAGGAACAATAGATTCTTTCTTCTTTCTAATGCAAAACATTTTCATTATTCCTGCCATGCAACATGGCTCCCGTGCAAAACCTCTTTAAGAACAAAATTGGACAAGTCTCTATAGAAATGAACTTGTTGACACTGATCATTCGGTGCATAAAAATTAACGAAAATGAACTTTGTGTCATCTAGCACCGTTTCACTTAATTAAGATATCTACCGTTTTTGTCTTCAATAACGTCGAACGATACATTTATCTTAGGTTTCAATAGGATCATTACACTACGGCCGTTAGTGGAGCCATGACTTGCCAGCCCATCCAGTTTCCTACAGTAATAAATTTTGGTGACACGAGTGCGTTTCTTGGAAAAAGATAACGTCAGGACCTTGTTGGTGAAGCCATCTAAATAGCTGTCGCCATTTTGACGTTTTGTTCAACCCTCTGACATTCAGAGAGAGTACCTTACATTTCGTATTCGAAAACGAATTAATTTACGAATTTCGGTAAATGTAGTGCTCTTCTGGTTCGAGGTACTGGCTTAGAAAACAGTTTAACATAACGAAGAGTAACCATATGAGAGTCAGCAAATGGTACTACTATTCGTACAAAAGTGCCGTAGAAATAATTAACGTATAGTAGTAGAAAACGAACAAAACACTAAATAACAAAAGCATTCAAACAAAAGCATACTTTACCCTACAGTAAATATTACCTGTTTCGAAGTCGGTCCTTAGACGCTTTAACAGAGGAGGACAAAAACTTAAATATCTCTGGAACGAAATAGAAAACACCATTCTTCATCATTTTGAAAGGTCTTTAAAATAAGCAAAATATACTTTTTACTTCATAGGCACTTTAAACTTTATACATTTTACACTTCAACTAAAAAAAAAAAAAACGTCTTGGTAAATATCGTATCAGTGGTCACAAAATAACCATTTCAACGTTGCTAACTCCTTAACGGAAGTTTTTTGCATTGAGATGTAAGATTGGAATAATTAAAACAAAGAAAAAAACGTAAACAATATTAAGGTTCGCGCGTATATATGGCGCGCTCATGCTTTACACGTAACAACCTATTTCACACATGCTGATTCGTTACGGTGGCTTGTTTCATTAATACATTGCGGAAAAAGTGTCGAAAGACGTTTCAAGTACCTCGTAAATTCCGTTATGGTATTTTTTTATTGCTGGTTTGAAATGCATTCATCAATAAAGCTCGTCTCTTTACCAGGGCTATAGCTACCATTTGTGCACGGTGAATTAATGTAAACAGCAATACCGCTTAGCTCCTTTGGTGGAAAATACGTGAAGGTGGTTTTTAATGATTGTGGTGGGAAACACGTAAGTTCAAAGGACACTGACTTGTTAATGATAGGGCTTTCTTTTGCGGCAGTCAAGAATAAAGTGCTAACAATTCAGCTTTAGTCCCTTCATTAAAATTTAGTCGGATTTCTTATTTCAAGCGGTTAAATTCCTTTAATAATACTTTAATAATTTTCCTCGTCACGCTTTTTCTCAGCTTTCCCTTTAAAGTAAGTGATAGTCTCAGCTCTTATTTCCATTTTAATTGGTTCCCAGTATAGTTTTTCATCTGTCACTTCATCGCAATTTGATGCAAATTTAGGACCACGTAATTAACCCACCTTCAGAAGCTATGACTACATTCATTGCGGAATGATCGGAAAATATATTGGGAAGAATTTTAAGGAGGCAGTTAACCCTTAATCAGTGTAATCAGATAAAAACTGATAATTTATTTTCAAATTGGCGAAACATAATGAAACTTGGCAGATGCATGCAATGTCAACAGCAGTATTAATTTAGGTACTTTAAGCGAGGACCGCATACCTCCCGAGATCATAAAATAGTATAACCTACACTAAATTTTCATTGGAGGGTTGCTCCATGTGAAACCTGGAAGATTAGATTGCTTTTCCTTTCATGTGTTATAGGTTTTCAGTAATTTATGCATTTTCTGGATGACTGGGTTTATCAAGCTCTCCAACTGGACAATAGAGTGTCAACAAGTTCGTTTCTATAGAGACTTGTCCAATTTTGTTCTTAAAAAGGTTTTGCACGGCAGCCATGTTGCATGGTAGGAACAATAGATTCTTTCTTCTTTCTAATGCAAAACATTTTCATTGTTCCTGCCATGCAACATGGCTCCCGTGCAAAACCTCTTTAAGAACAAAATTGGACAAGTCTCTATAGAAACGAACTTGTTGACACTGATCATTCGGTGCATAAAAATTAACGAAAATGAACTTTGTGTCACCTAGCACCGTTTCGCTTAATTAAGATATATCTACCGTTTTTGTCTTCAATAACGTCGAACGATACACTTATCTTAGGTTTCAATAGGATCATTACACTACCGCCGTTAGTGGAACCATGACTTGCCAGCCCATCCAGTTTCCTACAGTAATAAATTTTGGTGACACGAGCGCGTTTCTTGGAAAAAGATAACGTCAGGACCTTGTTGGTGAAGCCATCTAAATATCTGTCACCATTTTGACGTTTTGTTCAACCCTCTGACATTCAGAGAGAGTACCTTACATTTCGTATTCGAAAACGAATTAATTTACGAATTTCGGTAAATGTAGTGCTCTTCTGGTTCGAGGTACTGGCTTAGAAAACAGTTTAACATAACGAAGAGTAACCATATGAGAGTCAGCAAATGGTACTACTATTCGTACAAAAGTGCCGTAGAAATAATTAACGTATAGTAGTAGAAAACGAACAAAACACTAAATAATAAAAGCATTCAAACAAAAGTATACTTCACCCTACAGTAAATATTACCTGTTTCGAAGTCGGTCCCTAGACGCTTTAACAGAGGAGGACAAAAAATTAAATATGTCCGGAACGAAAGAGGGTATTCCAAAATAGAAAACACCATTCTTCATCATTTTGAAAGGTCTTTAAAATAAGCAAAATATACTTTTTACTTCATAGGCACTTTAAACTTTATACATTTTACACTTCAACTAAAAAAAAAAAAAACGTCTTGGTAAAGATCGTATCAGTGGTCACAAAATAACCATTTCAACGTTGCTAACCCCTTAACGGAAGTTTTTTGCATTGAGATGTAAGATTGGAATAATTAAAACAAAAAAAACATAAGCAATATTAAGGTTCACGCGTATATATGGCGCGCTCATGCTTTACACGTAACAATCTATTTGACATATGCTGATTCGTTACGGTGGCTTGTTTCATTAATACATTGCGGAAAAAGTGTCGAAAGACTTTTCAAGTACCTCGTAAATTCCGTAATGGTATTTTTTTATTGCTGGTTTGAAATGCATTCATCAATAAAGCTCGTCTCTTTACCAGGGCTATAGCTACCATTTGTGCACGGTGAATTAATGTAAACAGCAATACCGCTTAGCTCCTTTGGTGGAAAATACGTAAAGGTGGTTTTTAATGATTGTGGACGGAAACACGAAAGTTCAAAGGACACTGACTTGTTAATGATAGGGCTTTCTTTTGCGGCAGTCAAGGATAAAGTGTTAACAAAAGAAAATATTTTTTCCGCAATGACTGAATTTATTTATTGTTTCAACTCACAGTACAGATGCCCACTCTAATGACTGGATCTAACCCAACTGGCGTTGAAAACAAGTCGTCCTCCTGAGTTTCACCATGCAGAGAATTATCTTTCTTCTTTTCTGCTTCGTCCTTCCAAGAGTAGTGAGATCCGCTTCTGAAATTGCTGAAGGTATTTTTCAAAGTACAAGTTTGTTTTCACCAAATCCATTAAGATACTTACTATTTAATTCGATTTCGAAAAGACAGGAGAATATATTTTTGTTCGGGGCTTGTAGTGGTCCGAATCTAGGGGTACAGTTGCATATGCTAAATTTAATCCTTTTTCTTTTTGATTTGCTTCTTTAAAACGGTTTTGGGGAGTGAAAAAAAAACCTAACTTAAAGGGCTTTGGGGTAAATCAATACCAACATCGCTTTTAAGGAACACAGAGGATAGATTTGTGTTCTGTATAGTTATCATAAGGAGTCAGGGGATTCTATTTTCCTATTGGAAAATTTCAAGGTCTCTTCTCTACTTTTCGTTTATGTCAGAATGAACATGATGGTACAGAGATTTTATCATTCAAAATGTCGGTGGCCAATAGCTCATTCAAGCTGAAAAGAAGTGTCTCCCAACTCCTCATTAACAAGAGCGCTCCTTTCCTGTCAGAGTATTTGAATTCATACAAAGGAAAATAATACTTTCTCGAGGACATCAGAAATTTGCCTGTTTTAGACGACGGTATCATTATCCTTTTCTGGTGTTGCATAATCTCTTATTTTGATGTCACACGCCCATTGGATCGATAGTTTTTCCGCTTTGAGAAAACAATGCAATTTCGTTAAGTTCTTCAGAAATTCCGCTGTCTATCAAATGAAGCGATTCATACTTGGTGTTTGTAATATTTGGCATTAATAATAATAATTAATAACTATTTTATTCAAATAATGATAATTTCCTTCCGGTTGTAAAAGATTGTAACAGCGACGAGAGATTGTTCTCCAATATGGCTTTGAAGAATAACTTGTTTATTTCATGAGATGTTAAAATTAAATAACTGGATGAGCGGTCACGGATGAAGGCAAGACCGTTTTAAGGTGAAATTTTGATTCGACCAGCAGTCAGTTTAATCCAATGGAGGTTCACTGCAAACATGGCACAGAACAAGACTCCCTCAGATGAAAAGGGTTCGACGAGTTTTTTTCTGGAAAGCACTTTGAGCCCACGAACAGGGGAACAGAATACAGTACAAGTGCAGATCTCATAGAAAACAAGATAAAAAAACATTAGTACATATTTACAGATAAGGTAACAGTTCGGAACTAACATCGGGAACTAGAGAAGAAAAGCAAGCTTTTAAGAAACAACAACGGCCAACCGCAGAAAAGTTCTACGAAACATCATTTGCTCAACGTTTTGGTGTGTTGATGACCAAAGAACCCTTTTGCTGTTACACACAAACTTCAATCACACTCGGGAAAGCACTCTTACATAATCCCTCGAGTACCAAGATTTTGCAACTGATTAAAACCCTTGTATATTGCTTAGCTTCGGCAAAACAAAATATCATGGCAAACTAGATCGATGATCGGCTATTTTTACTGACTATTTACAAAACTGTTTTCTTTCTAGTCACAATAACTACACCTTCTTCACTTTCAAGACACACTCACTTATGCAATTATAAAATATCATAAATGATAAACGTCTTGGAACAGCTCCTAGCGTGGTCTCAATTCCGGCAAGAAAGTATATTTTCGTTTTTTTTTTTTTTTTGCAGCCCAATGGAGGCATGTTTGAACGCCCACTCGTGTAAGAGACAAGTGTGTTGTGTTGCGCATGTTACAATTGTCCATTGCGGAAAGTTTTCAGCTCAGTACTAGTGGCGTCATGACGTCCGATACGTTTGTTTCACTTTGTTTATGTCCCGCTTGTTTTCTCTATTGAGAAAAATGACGATCTAGTTGAAAACGCTACAAATCCAATCAACTCAAACTCTTGTGGATTTCTTTGCATGACGATAACCATTGTTGTCCTTCACGTCATCCAATTTACATTTTTTTATTCTCGACTGCTCATGCGAAATATTTCATGATGTATGCTTTCATGTCCAGCATTCACATACACAGATACGAGAGGCCTCAAAGTTGTCGCTCAAGTTCTGTAAGTTTTCCATGAACTCTCTAACAAACCGAAATGGTTTCCGACTATTGATGGTCAGAGGAATTCTAATTCTGGGTTGCGGCTGTCATAGCTATTGGCCAAGAAAGGTCGCCTCACATTCTCAGAAATGAGCCAATTATTGTCAGCACATGCTCTAAGCACCGTATACCTACTTATAGGTGTAACTATGCTGGCTTTGTTTGTACCAATACACACCTGACTTCGCCCTACACAAACTAAAACGATACCGCTTATATAGTAAAGGGCTGTGTGGAAAGTATTCGCGACCTTGAACTTAACATCCGTTTTCGCACACAGCAAATAGAGTCTTGCAAAAATAATGGACAATGTGAACTGGGGGGCAGGAGAGTAAGGACGATACACTGAGCTCCAGGGAGAACGCAACACATTTGCAGAACATGTGTACTAAACAGAATACAATACGCAGAGAGCGAACTCGCAGTGAACGTCGATAACACAAGGATTTTGTAATGCGTAGAAGAACCAACCCATCAAGGTCACTCACGTATGCTTTCTACACATCATGGAAGATGATCTATGGCTGTTAATTATTGAGTCGCGTATATCTGAAAGACGAGCCCGTAAAGTTGGCTCATAGAATACTTGAGTGTTGCCTAAATGAAGCGACTTGGTATCACTAGCCAGACTAACCACTCGAAAACATGACGCCAGCAATCCGTTTGATAATAGTTAGTTTCGGGTCGTTTTGGGAACATGGAAGTCACTCATCTTGTCTTAGGACGAGTGATCTGATGCCACAAGCGAGACCACTGCTCGAAAACAAAATGAAGCCAGGTGCTATGATTTATAGCTGTTAATTCATTCATTACTCCGTTAAAAAAAATTACAGAAAATGTCTGCTTAAAACTATTGCTTTCTGCCGAAATGAAGCATTGCGATTAACGACGAGGTATCACTTCCGCCACAAGTGATACCACGGAGCCTGGTACTCGAAAAGAATATGGCGTCAGCAATCTGTTTCATTGGCTTTCTTAGAGTAGATAGAACATTGAAATCACGTTCCAACCTGTGTTTCTCTTGGATGATCTAAATGCGTTTCAACGCATAATTATGATAAGGGTGGATTTCTATTAAAAGTGTGATTACCCATCACCTTGTATTTCTGTGTCAATAGCAGGCCACAATTCGACTATTCTAGCTCATCCAGGTAGGATGCAACATTTCAGGCTTAAATGTTTCTAAAAGGTAAAAGGTAACACAAAGAGCTTTTAGCCCCCTTTCCCAAATTCATCACTTCTTCATTAAAACATGTGTCCCTAAAAACGCTAACTGATGAAATATGTATATAATATAAGCCGTAAGGGAGCAATTTATTATTATATCAATAACTTCTACTTCTGATCTCTCGGGGCTGACAGTATGGTCAGCACACCACTCAATAAATCATTGCTTGAATAACATTAATTCAGTTGTTGAAGTGAAAAAACGGCCATCTACGTTAACTTGGCGCCATTACATGATTCTAAAAAGGTGCATATAATTAATTATTTAGCATGGGTGGTTGGCTGGGTTTCTATAAATTTTGAAATGTCATTACTCGTCATCTTCTATTTCTGCGTCAACAGGAGGTCACAATTCCAGTATTCCAACTAATTCAGGTAGGATAACCTTTCAGGCTTAATTTTCTATAACAGATATGGGATAGCAAAAAGAGTTTTTAACCCCCTCTATTGATCTACCAAATTAATCACTAGTTCATTAAAACATGCATGCTTCCGTAAAAGCGATCTTCTAAAGAAATTGTTCAAATTTGCATATCATAGGTCAGAAGGGAACAATTTATTATAGTACCAATAACGTCTACGTCTTTCTTGGGGGTGACAGCGAGGTCGTCGTGCCACTCAATAAATCTGTCCCTAAATAATATTAATTCATCCTTCGACGCCTAAAAGAAATAGCCATCTTAGGTAAAGTTGCCACTGTTGATTCAAAAGATGCAAATAAGAGGGACAGTAAGAGTAACTTACTTTAGTACCGTGGGCTAAAAGGCTTTTTTTTTATTATATCAGATAAGCATGTCATTCATTTCTAAGCAGAACTTTTCGAAAAACGCATGTGGCACTTTGCGTGAGTATCCCACTGAATAGTGCACAAAATCCACACCTTGCGCAGTGATTGATTTAAATTTCTCATTTGTTGACAAAAATTGCAGCTATCAATGTCACTTGTGGCCAGAATAGAATGTCCATCACCATTCCAAAGGCCCTTCTCCCTGGCATAGACCAAGAACACCTTCGTCTCTCCAACCTGAGCTGTGGAGCCACAGAGGCAGAGACTAGCTTTACTCTTCTCACGGAACTGACAGCATGTCACACAAAAAGCAAACACACCAAAAATTTTGTGGTTTACTCCAACAAGGTGGAGGAAATTCCTATCGGACCAAATCAAATTATCACTCGTGTACGTGAAGTGGAAATCCCATTTAGCTGTTACTACTCAAACACAGGGGTCGTGTCCGCTGTTGGCCTCAAAGTTGAGAGCAGAAAAATCATTTTCTCACGTAGGGGATTTGGAAAATTTGTTCTTGAAATGAAGATATTTCCAACTAAAGATTTCCAAAACAAGATCAGGAAAGATGCATTCCCCTTTGTGGTACAACTAAGGCAAATATTGTACGTGGAGGTCAGCGTGGAATCAGACGACAGTCGATTATCTATCTTGGCAGAAACGTGCTTTGCGACTCCAGATCCTGATCCAACCAAGGAGGGATTGAAATACACCTTTATTGACCATGGGTAAATGATTCACTGTCCTGCCTACCACTACCATTCTTTAAAAAAATAATAATAGTAATTAAGTTACTGTGCTATTGGGGTAAGTGGTAGTAACTCTATCTATGATCAAGTTACGAGGGCGCGCTGTATATGAAGTTATAATCATTTTATATCCAATAAACCCGAGTAGAATAATTGTTTTATTAAAAACTCCAGGGTCAACAAATCTTCCACTGAATCACCGATTTCTGCCTCGGATATTTCCGGTCGAAAACGGCTGTTGTCTGCCATTATTTTTTTTTCTCAGAGCTTCAAAAATGCTTTCAGCTTACTTTATTGCTGACGTGTTCCTTGACCATATTAGGTACAGCAGGTATATGAACTAATAGCCTGTATCCGGCGGGCCAATGAAAATGCTGGAAATCCGATATCTGTAGTTCAGTTTTTAATAATTACAATTGTTATATAGCACTCTCATTGGTTACTTCGAGGTCACATGACATCTAACAATAAAACTGTTTCCCGCCAAAACTCTCTGAGCGGGCAACAGTGCAAAATTTATGACGTCAGAGGGTAACAGTGCACTGCTACCCGCAAATGTTGACCGACGACCACCTTTGCTGTCGCCTTTGCATGTATTTCTTTTTGTGCTATATAACAAATCACTTAATGACTGGTGCCTCGGGAAACAGTTAATTTTGTTTCCCTCGACTGTCGGAGGCAGTGTGGCCCAGTGGTTAGGGCGCTTGCCTTGAGATCCGGAGATCCCGGGTTCAAGACCCGCTCTGACCACTCGTTGAATTTGATCGTGGTAGTCCCTGGTTCAACTTCCCAGCCGCCCTTGTAAATAGCCAACTGGTTTGCCTCCAGCCAGTTGGGATTCTTAACAGTTGTTGTTGTTCTGTTCTGTCGTTTCGTTGTGTTTCATTGGCCCTGAAAAGCCCCTGTGGGGAGCGGTCAATTAAGTATGTATTGTATTATTATTATATTCTCGGGAAACAAAATCATCTGTTTCCCTCGGGACCAGTCATGAAGGTTTTAATATTGTAGGATATAATCACTTATGTCCAGAAATGTACCTAATTAGATGCACGCCCAATTTTGACATCCAACATGAGGTGTCCCCTTGGAGTCTAAGCATTTTCTTTGCCCATTTCCAACAATAACGTAAGAGTAAAAGTTAGTGTCATTTTTAGCTTAGAGTAAATGCAGCTGTTTATCCTTGCTTGAGGAGCTGCATTTGGGGGACACTTTGTGACGTTATTTGTCTGTATTCCGAGACACGAGTGATGTTGAAGTTGGAGAGAAGAGCAGGGGGACTCTTCGAGACGCTTATTGAAACCCCCCTTGCATCTAATTAGGGGGGATTTCTGGACATAAAATGTTTAACTAAAACTATAATAGACTTTTTACGCAATCGTAATTTTTAAGTACAGCTAGAAGGGCAAGATGTATGTATCTTTGTATCTTTAAATTGTAATGCAAAACCCAATCGTTGTTTCTTGCCTTTCACACCAGCACAGTTCCATCAGTGGCAAACCAATCATGTTACTTCATATTATACGCAATCAATTGTCCCATATTTTCTTCCCTTTTAGCTGCCCAGTGGATGTAGATGACACCGTACAGTTCTTACCAACTACTGATTCTCGCACTAAAAGGTATGAAATCGAAGCCTTCAGTTTTGTTGGAGATCATCAGTTCGTTTACATGCATTGCAAAGTAAGGATATGCAACGCTTCAGATCCTCACTCACGCTGCGCGAAGGGCTGCATTCCGCCGCGGGAAAGGAGGTCTCTCAACGCAGTGTCTCAAAGTAAGGACGAGGAGGCGTATTTGGCTGAAGGACCATTTATGCGTGGAGATGGAGACGAAGACGAGACAAAGGACATCGAAACGGAAAAGGACATCAGAGTTGAAGAAACAAGTGGTGAGTTGGTCAGTCAGTGTACAGTTATGCTCTCTGCAGATACGTGCAAAGACAAGTAATTAATATTTCCTCCATACGTATGGAAAAGTCGAAAAAGGAACCTGAAAATTCCCAAAATCTCTACGATAAAAATGTAAAGAAAAGAAAAAAAGCGTAGGGCAAGCAAACAATGTCTGCCCCAATTGCTCTTGTTTCAGTTTTTTGAGGTATCAGAGTTTCTGTATCGTATGATAGAAGGAAAAGATATTGGGGGGCAAAGAGGGTATTTTTTATCGGTCTTTCTTGAATTCAAGTTTAAATTTCAAAGGAGTGTTTACACCAATCAAGTAAGATGAATCCTCATCACACAAGGAAGCCTAAAATTACAATTGTTGTTTTTCTACAGCAATGCATTCCACACTTGTTGCAGCAATGGCTGTGATGGCGGTCGCCTGCGTATTAGGCGTGTCATACTTTGCGTTGGAGAAGAGAAAGCAGAGGGCATTGCACCAGTACCAACGACTCACTGTTCCTTCCGACGATTAATCACTGCCGATTGAGTTTCGTCACTTTTAAGGAGCAGTGAAGATGCCTTTTGCCGTTTTTGCTCACGCAAAACTTATCATTTATTGGCGATATTGTATTTTTAGTGATTTCCTTTGTTTATGGCAAGCAAGTATAAGTTCCACCCAAAGCACGTGATCTTGAAGCGTGTAACTTGCAACTCTTTTCCTTGGAACACAGGTTTGGGTTTTAGGACATCAATTTTATGCCCAAATATGGACAAAAATAAGATGGAAACTGCACGCGCCGGAAATGCACGAGCTACGTCACATCCAAATAAGGAAATTTTTAACTGAAAAAAAAAAAGAAAATCTAGCTCTGAACCAGTGATTTAAAACGCTTCAAGGTCATGCGCCTCTGGTTCTACAGTGTCCCTTTTGTAATCTTTTTTCCATTTGGTTGTGAACACAATTGCGCTAAGGAAAAAAGATCAAGGGCTCATTTTCGATAAAAGAATAACATCGTTACGATACTCGTATATTATACAATACTTGGTGTCGACGTTATTCTGTCGAAGTCTGACTTCTGAAATGAACGCCCCGTGGCCACTGAAAGCGATTTGACCCCGTTATCGAAAGAACAGTTCTTCTTTCGCACACCGTAAACAGATGAATCAGTACGTCTTGGAGTTTTCTTCTTGTCTCAAAGTTCTTTAGTTTTTATGTTATTGTTAGCATACGTTGAATAAAAGTCTTTGAAAAGCGACTGAGATAATTTATGTGAAACTTCCTACCTCCCGCGTTTTGTTTTTGAATGTTTCAGAATAGTCTTTATTACAAACTGCAATATTGCACCGAGGGCTAGAATTTCCTGTTGGTGGCTTCGGTGAAACTTCTTCATTTATGGGTCTCTTTGCATGGTGTGAGTCATCAAATTGGTTTATAATGCAATCAACTTCGTTTCCTCCGCCATTAATAAGTTGCTGCTGGTTATCATTAGGGGCTTGCCTTTTCTGACAGATGTAAATTACCAAGGGACCAGCAATTGAAAGAAGCGATAATGCACCAATGGGTATCCAGTAAGTTAAACGGAAGACGTCAGGGGGGACAGCTGAAGAGAAAATAACAAAATAATCTCTCAATAATACGAACAACAGAGCCCTTTTTAAAACAAAAAGTACGACACAGATTAAAGTACCTAAAACTCAGATATTATCTGTTGATAAAATGGATCCTTCCATCAAGAGCAGACAATTTACAGTGTGATCGTTGTGTGCAATTACTTTCAAGTATGAACTAAAGAATTGAAATGTAGGCTCACATTTTACGGAAATCTCTCTTTCATGTTGGGTAAAGTTACTAAAACTGAGATCAGAGTATTTATACGATGCACTTGAACAACACAAATTACTTGACTTTAAGGGTGACTTCCGCTCAGATTGTCGAAATGTCAGTCAATGTCACCAACAACAGTCCGCCTTCTTAGGACTACTCTCACCCAGACGATCTTAAGTGTTTGTATCACAAAAAAATGAATTTTCGAATCGCTCAATTTCACTTACAAATTCCCCGGGCGCCGTTACCTTGACTAAATGTGACGTTCAGGTTGTCCTATTGTTCTGACGCGAGAGGCTTTTGAGTAATAACGGTAGGGAAACCATAGACCTCTTTCATAATGGCCGCCACATAAAATGTTTTTTTGTTCTTGTTGTTTTTTTTTTCAAAATGAGGGCAGTAGGTATAATAAACATAAATACAAGGAATACAGAGGTCATCGCTCTTTATGGTCTACAGAGTGTTTTCACGTAACGTCACGGCGGCATGTTCGTGTTCCTGAGCAATGGAACGGCGGCCACGATGGTGTTCCAAACCAATTCCCCGGGAATTGAGCGCTATTATCATGCAAACGTTTTCTTGTTTCGGTGGAAAAACAAGGTTATTGATCACGTGAGTGAAAACACTCTATAACACGTCACAATTATTCAAGATTACGGCACCCGTGAAATTTGAAAACAATGACGCGATTCTTAAATTCATCTATTTCAGATACAAACGCTTCCTTTGGAACTCTGTCAAACAAATTTGAATGTAGACATTACTTCGTGGATTGAGGTTCCCTTTATGCAGCAGCTTCAACTTAGGGTGTTGCCAGCAGTTACGTCACAAAGAGAAAGGCGACATTTCACGCTTGCGCAGTATTAGTTCATCGTGAGACCTTAGCCGCGTGCTGCGATATCATTTACAAGTGAGATTTCTCATCCTACATTTTTGGTAGTAGCCCAGAAGTCCCGTTGTACAATAATTACGTATGATGTTTATCACGAAAGCTGTTCCTTTTATAAAGCTTGTTTTCACCGGGAACGCAAACATAAGCACATTCCCCATAAGCAGACGCGTGGCTTTCTGTTAATTAAAAAAAAGAAAATTATTCATGAGCGAAACAGCCTATTAGATCACCAACAATACGTCACGTGCATGAGCTTTAAACAGTACTTAGTGTCTTTTGTCCTAACTAAAGTTACTAATGATAAGAACGCGATCGAGTGTGGGTTGCTTGTGCGTATGCTTGTGCCGCCATTTAGAACCAGCCCATAATATGGGCGATTCGCGAGTTACGTAATTCGCATCAAAAATAAGAACATTATAAATAAATAAATGACAGCGAACAAGCTAATTAGACACTGATATAATAGACAAAGGAACTGAATTTATTACTTACGCCTCGCACTAAAAGAAGCAAACAACCAAACAAATAGCAACCGCGCTTAGAGATGAAAAAAGACCGATAAACAATAATAAGATCATCAAACAGCAATGATGGGTGAAAACGAAATCATACGACCAAGTATGTACCCAAAAGAGGTGTTCGAATAGATTTTTATGTTTCATGCTTGAAATCTCTTTTCTGTTATGAAGTGAAATCTCAAAGAATTTCGGAAAACCGATGCAAAAATGACGTGAAACAAGAAAATACCGTGTTTTATTCTCTTTCGCATCCCTATGTAATTCTGCATTGAAATGGCACGATGAAGGCTCACTCATGAGCAGTTTTCAGGTTTTAAAGCTCCACATCTTTTCAAGAATTCAGCAAAGTAAGATGAGTAAACTCCATGCTTCTATTCTGTCATCTTCCAGGGTGTGCTCAAGTGTGCTTTTGACGTGGGGTAAGGAAAACACTTTGTGACGGTCTTTTTTTTTTCTGGAAATACGTGATATAAATCAAGTGAAATGATGTTTAAAAAACAAGCAGCAGTGTTTTATCGGGCGTTGCCCAGTGTTTTTAGACCCGATAAAACACGTGCTGTAGTTTTTTGAACGGCTTCAAAAACTTTCTACAAAAAGTGTGTCCCTCTGGAGTCCTAATAAAGGTTCAAGTTGTGGGGGGAAGATCTTAGCATACAAGAAAAACAAGTGGACCTTATAAGCGGTATGGTAATTCTACAAGCATGTCCTTTCTTTGTTGCAGTCGATTGTTGAAGAAGGTTGGTTAAAAATGCTGCGTGAGAGAACGTTCAGAGAATTGAAAACTGCCGATGAAGAAAAAACCTTGTTGGAAAATTAAAATCCTTTCCCAAATCAACGATATGCCACGAATTGGAATTCGTCACAAGAATATCTATACATAACATATAATATAAGAAAAGAGAAACATAACAATACTATGACGTGACCGGAGACACGAACAGGGCAGGGCCCCAATTGCAACGTATCCCCTAGGCTCAAAAATTAGAATTAGGCTTACATGGTAGAATAAATTAGACTTACATAAAAGAATAAGAAACAAAAAAGTATGCAAATTAATTGACAAATCATGGCGGACTATAAGTTTGTAGTAGACCTCTAAAGTGATCGTTAAGATGGACTCTAAACCAAAAGAGATCCTGGCTAGACTGAGCCAGGTAAGCTGTTCCACAACTTAACAGTCCTAGAAAAATAGCTGTTACAATAGTATTCCTGATTGTGCCTAGAAAGTAGGTCAAAGTTGGCTGGATGAGTGGCAGTTTGAATGAAACGTCCAAAATTACAAGTAACAGTATTTGTCTACGAAAATCAAGAGGTAGTAGGTTAAGCTGGTCTAATCTATTGATATAACTGACTTCTCTTGGAGGATAGTTCAATATAAACTTAGTGGCACGCCTCTGAATGTTCTCTATCAGTCTGCGATGTTTTACTTAGTAGGGCGACCACACACTTGATGAATATTCTAGTAACGGCCTGACAAGCGCCGTGTATAACAACTTTCTCGTCTGGACGTCACGAATGTCCCTGGCACACAGCCTCTTCACTAGACCAAGTACCCTATTCGCCTTTGCACACATCTGCTCGATATGACTATTCCATGCGCAGTTACCAGAGACAGATACGCCCAAGTCAGAGATTTCAGGAGAGTGCGATAATACTCCCTCGCCAAGATGATATGTGTTGAGGGGCTTTCTACGAGATCTTCGCTTGGACATACGCAAAACTTTACATTTAGTAGTGTTAAATGTCATCCTATGATCGCTGCTCCATGAATGTAAACCATCTAGGTCAGATTGCAACAAGGCAGGAGAACTTATACAGTCTATAGGCCGGTAAAGTTTGCTGTCGTCCGCAAAAAAGGGCGAGACTTGATCCATGCTGTACGTAGGACGGCATTTCGTTTTGCTAAAACCAAGAACAACAGAGGCCCCAATATGGAGCCCTGTGGTACCCTACATGTTACAGGTAGCCAATCCGAGAAGGCACCCTCAAGAAGGACCCGCTGTTGTCTATTTGACATATAGCTCGCAAACCATCGAAGGGCGGTGCCTGAAATACCATGGAGGTGGGGTTTAGTCAATATAGGAGGTCATGGGGCACCTTGTCAAATGCCTTAGAGAGATCGAGGTGTAGGACATCTACCTCTTGACCTCCAGAAACCATGTCCAGGATGTCATGAGATACCTCTCTAATACTTGCGTAACTGTTGATTTCCCTCGTAAGAATCCAGGTTGCAGATTGTACGGTAGAGGTGCAAAGTGTGGATAGCAGTGGTTAAAGACGCACCTTTCTAACACTTTTGAGACTATGCAAAGCAGGGAAATCGGTCGATAATTCTCTGCCAGAGTCGGGTCGTTTTTTTTGAAAACTGAAGAGACATTTGCACGTTTCCACGGTGCGGGTACCACCCCATGTGACAGAGATAAGTTGAATATTTTACACAAGGAAGGCGCTACCTCAGCTGCTGTATTTTTCAGGAGGGATCCTGGGATGTTGACAGGCCCACATGGTTTATTAGGGTCAAGACCAAGAAGAACCTCCCTCACTTCAGAGACTGTAATTTCAATAGAATCCAGTTCTTCTCCGACACCACTGAGGGGCAGAGCACTAAGTGGTGGCGAGGCCGTACTCGCCGGATTAAACACAAAATTAAAAAACGTATTTAGGATGTTAGCTCTGTCCCGACTGTCAGTTGCAAGTTTATGTCCGTCCCTAAGAAAGTTAGGGGAGGGTCTATCGCAAGTAGATGACTTGATGTAGGACCAAAAGCGCTTGGGATTTTCTGAGATGGATGCCTTGAGTTTTTCTGCATGCTCCTTCTTTTTCCGCATAAGCACTTCCTTTACAGAGCGTCGTAGCTCGATAAAGTTGGCTTCAGTCGATGACGAGCGCTTACGTTTAAGTTTTTTTCTCGCGTGGTCTTTTTTCTTTAACAATAATCTTAGTTCATTGTCTGTCCAGGGCAGATCATTCACGCTTCGTGCTTTGCATTTAGGAATACGATCATTAGCAGCTGCAACAAAGAGATCATACCAATTGTCAAGTGAGGCGTCAACATCATCGGGAACAATGCATGCGTCCCACGGGGTATTTCGGAATGTCTCTTTGAGTCCTAACCAGTCAGCACAGTGACGCTTGAAGTTATACACAACGCGTTTTGTTTTCGATCTTTTAGGGACTTTTAGATCCAACTCGAAACTAATTAATTTGTGATCTGTACAAATTATATCGTCAAATCCATGGATGTGTTGGACTTTAGTGGGAATAGTAGTGAGAATTAGATCCAAAGTGTTTTTGCCCTTGGTCGGAAAGTCGATTAACTGCCACAAGGAGTTGTCTTTCACCAGCTTGGTAAAATAATTGTAATAATAATAATAATTACATTTATATAGCGCAGACCTCTATATGAATATATTCAGTCGCGCTTCACAATATTTTAAAATAAAATTATGTCAAACCGTCACGTGAACTAAAAACATAAGAAACTATTAAAAACTACAACCATATACCTATTTAAAAGCTAAATTAAAAATGAGACATGAGTAGAAAAACCTATTTAAAAGCTAAATTAAAAAAATGAGTTTTAACAGCAGTCTTAAAAGTGTCCAATGACTTTATGTTGCGAATTGTTAAAGGTAATGCATTCCAAAGATAAGGTGCAGCTGACTGGAATGCACGATCGCCCAGGGTTGGACGGGTCTTAATGCTAGGTAACTCAAGTAATAAAGAGTCGTTTGACCTAAGGGAGTATCTGGATTGCTTTTTGATGCAAATTAAATCAATCTGGTAATTACGAGCTAGACCGTATAAACACTTAAATGTCAAAAGCAAAATCTTAAACTTTATGCGGTAACTAATCGGGAGCCAATGAAGGTTAAAAAGCAATGGTGTAACATGACAGAATCTTGGTGCTCCTATGACCAGCCGAGCTGCGGCATTCTGTATACGTTGGAGTTTCATGATATGTGAATTCGGGAGGCCATATAATAGGCTATTACAATAATCTACTCTACTGGTTATAAAAGCATGAACTAATGATTCGGTAGTTGGACGACTTAAATATTTCCTAATTCTACGTATGTTATAAAGATAATAAAAAGCAGATGAGCAAGTTTTGTTAATATGACTTAGCATACTCATTTTCGAGTCAAACCAGGTTCCTAAGTTTCGAACTTCACATGATGGAGCAATTTGGGAGTCGCCAACCAATAACATACTGATGTTGCTGACTTTCTGAAGTTGTTGTCGCGTTCCAATTAGAAGACACTCTGTCTTATCTGAATTCAGTTTTAACTTATCCTTGTGCATCCACTGACTGATATCAGCAATACATGATTCCATGGCAGTTAAGGCAGCAGTTTCCTCCAATCATTTCCTGGTCTAAACGCGATATACAGTTGTGTGTCATCTGCATAACAATGGAGATTAGGAAGATGTGACTCGACGATCTTAAAAAGCTTGCTAGCATAGAGAGAAAATAATAATGGCCCGAGACAGCTACCTTGTGGAACTCCAAATTTAAGATTAAAAGTATTCGATAGAACACCATCGATATAGATACGCTGGGTTCTATTAGAGAGGTACGATTCAAACCAATTAAGTGCAGAACCTGAAATTCCAAAATCAAATTGGAGGCGATCTAAGAGAATCCGATGATCCACAGTATCAAAAGCGGCGCTTAAATCGAGAAGCACAAGCAATGTGACATGCTTATCTTCCATGCTCATCAAAATGTCATTCTTGACTTTAAGTAGGGCGGTTTCTGTACTGTGGTGCTGTCGATAGGCAGATTGCAATGTAGGAAAAAGATCATTCTCATTTAAGTAAGACTGGATCTGATCAGCTGCCACTCTTTCAGCCAATTTTGAAACAAAGGAAAGATTGCTGATAGGTCGAAAATTTTTAAAAACAAAGTCAAGGCCTTGTTTCTTTAACAGTGGTGTGACAACCGAATCTTTCCAAATAACAGGGAAAAATCCAGATTCAAGCGACAGGTTTATCATGGTTGTTAATATCGGAAGTAACTCATCAAGGCAATCTTTCATGATGTTCGTAGGAACAGGATCGAGTAAACAGGATTTTGTCGGCGTTCTAAGCACAAGTTTCCTTAAATAGTCCATGTCTACACGGTGAAAAGCAGTAAAGGAAGAAGAACACTGAGAAGAATGGCGGCTGATAGTACTGCATGACTTCGGAATTGCATCAAGGCTAACGCGAAGATCGGATATTTTCTTGACGAAGAACGAACCCATGTCGTTAGCCAAAGTTAACTTGTCGCCGTGCTTTAAAAAGGGCGATTCTGCTGACTGATTTAACAGTTTCTTTGTAGCAGCAAAAAGCTTACGTTGATTATCAGAGATGTTGCTGATGAAATCTGTATAGAATTCACAACGAGACTTGTTCATAAGAAAGACAGCTTTATTCCGAAGAAGTTTGAAAGATCTCCGGTCAGATTCAGACTTTGTAGACCTCCCGTTGCGCTCAGCTATCCTCCGGAGACGTTTCACAGATCTGATCTCATCGGACAACCATGGGGCTTGAGCTCTTTGAATCATGGTTTTCTTCCGCTAAGGAGCATGTCTGTCAATGATGGATTTTAGAGTAGTGCCAAAACAACCAACGAGATCAGCAAGACGTTTAGGAGTGTTTAGTAACAATTCTGAATTACGAAGATCGTTCTTAAACTTGGGAAGATTAATCGATTTGATTTTCCGAAACCACGTTTCCTTGGCAGAGGATTCTGACTTAAAACTTTTTAAGTTAAACAATACAGTCGCATGGTCGGATAGAAAGGAGCCTAAAATTGGTGTGTCTTGAATGATACTGTCCATTTTCCTGGTTATGACTAAATCCAGTATATGTCCTTCAACATGAGTTGCAAAGTGGACATGTTGAGCTAGTCCTAAAGAATCAAGTAGGTCCACAAATGATTCTGCATCGGGTTTATCCACAGCATCAACATGGATGTTAAAGTCACCACATAACAATATGGGCTCCGTGCATAAAACAAATGATTCAAGGTACTGGGAGAATTCGGAAACAAAGGAAGAGATTGTTACAGGATGCTTTGTAGAGTAAGGAGGTCTATAGACGACAGCAAGCCGTAAGCGAAAAGATCCATCAATTAAAATCCATTCCGAAAGTTCAAAAGAGCACCACGTAGGAGCAACAACCTGCTTGACAATTATATTTGAACGAGTGATCAAAGCTGTACCTCCACCATTACGGCCGGATCTATGTACATCATACAACTTGTAACCATCGGGAGTACATTCAGCTTTCACCGCGGTATCTTTATCCGAAAACCACGTCTCACTAATTGCCAAGATGTCCAATTTATTGTCATGTATATAATCGACAAGACTCGCCGTTTTATTCCTTAATGATTGAGCGTTCCATACACAAACTTTAAGGTGACGTGCATCGAGAGAGTTCGGAGGAGAGGTGTTAATTTGAATCAAATTAGCCGGATTAACATGGAGACAAAACTCTACTCCTTTCAATGGTTGATTAGTAAATCGTGAATGAAATCGGTCGACGTAAATGAGATTGTTGACATTAACACCCTTCGGACGCGTATAACAATAGTCCAGATGATTGCGTTGACTCTCGTTCACGCATAATGAACCAGTATTCCAGTGAGATTCGTTTACCAAATTATTATATTCGCTTACAAAATAGTCAGTAGGAATATAAATAATAAATCGACGGCGATTTTGAGTTTTCTTATTTTTTCTCAGACGCCCGGCGCGTCTTCCTCTGTATTTTAAAATACCACAGGCTTTAAGCTCTCCATAAACTCTGGTCGATATCAAATATTGTCTTGAGACCCTGATGTTCAAAAGTTGACTCCTCGAGTAATTAATGCAGGAACGAGTTACCTGCGAATGCAATGGCTGCTGTGCAGGCGGCGGAGGCAAATAATAAGTTCGAACTTGTGTTTGAGAGACCGGCCCTGGAAACGGAAACGGAAACGGAAACGTCGACAAAAATGGTGATGTCAATAGGAGGGTCGTGACCCGGAACAGCCAACGATGTTAAACCCCGCTTAGTCATTTTGGTCAACGCTCTACCAGTTCGATGAAAATTCCTTGTTAGTCTTTGCTTCCCAGCACACAAACGAACAGCATGGTCCAAATAAATCTCACCGCATCCGTCCAGAAACCCAGTACTGACTTTCAAAAATCCCATGTCGCATCGCATCTACCATCAACAATGTAGGAGTAGTTCTCGATAACGAAAAAGCCAAAAAAAAAGCAAAAAACACATAAAATATAACTGAGCTGAAATAAACGTGGCTGCCATAATGGGCGCCCGCTGATTGATGAATTGAATTGATGAATTGAATTGATGAATTGAATTGTAAAGACAGTCCCCAACTTTTTGTTCGTAGCAGTTTGCCAGTCGATTTCAGAGAGGTTAAAATTCCCTATTAATAGTATGTGATCGAATTTTGCTTTCGAGGCCAGCCTTGCATACGGCGAGAGCTACTGAAATTTAAACTGACCAATCAGAATTCAACGAGCGGGAAAAACTGTGCTATCCAAATGTCACGCCAATTGTTTACATTCTGATTGGTTAGATCGATGGACATTCGTTAAGCCTTCTCTTGTGACTCTCGACCGTCGCTTCTTTGAACTCAGCGGGACAGAAATCACGCATTGTTCTGACAATAAATTTGGCAATCCACTTTATCCAGTTTATAGGTTGGGTTAGCCCGTGATTAACAACCAGGATCGATTTTGAACTTTATTCTGTCGGAGAAGAAGACGTTGCTGAGTGAACATTTTTATGACGAAATCCCTTTGTTTGTTCACCACTTCAATGTCCGATATGAGCCGCTCTAACGAGTATTGGGTCGATCACATTTGGTCGTCTGACCTTATGAAGTTCTTTCAACTCTTGTTTGTGTCCATCATGATCGAACTTCAGGTGAAGCACTATGCTGCTTTATGCCAACTTTGATGGCTTGTGATGAGCTTGCCTGCTGCCAAAATTGTTGTGGTATTTGGGCAAGATTGGTCTTATTGGTCTTAGTGCTGTGCCAAACAACGAACAATCCTGTTGGGTGTTCCAGGTGCTTGGCGAATCTTGCACGACCATCGTCTAGCAGATCTGGAGTGGAGTTTCCTTTCAATGATTACAAGTTCCCATCGTTCTGCAAACATCCACGTAGCATGCAGCACTTTTTCAGTGACTCTAGTCGTGCATTCTTGAGCAGTTTGTTCTTCAGTGCTTGTAATTGAATTAGCGATTTTTTATTAAGGAACCAACAAGTGAATGGTGCACAAAATTAGGAGAAACTGTCGATTGAAGAGACAATATTTGTAGACATAATTATCTACCCAGTTTAAGTTACAAGCTCAACAAGTTGTTTTACTCCACAAGTTTCAGTTTCAGTTTCAGTTTTAGGCCAGGTACCCGAATTCACCCAGGTACTGGTACACAATCATAGTGTTCCTTGGAAATTGAATAGCTACTTGAACACCTGGTTGCTTGAGAAGAAACTCGATGTGTTTGTTCTCTACATTGGTGAATGCTGCCATTAACTTTAAACTAAACGTAAATTAATACCATTGAATAGACACTGAAGAGTCAGTCCCTTGAATTGTTGATAGAAAATTAATTTAAATGCAAGTTGAAGCATCAGTTGAGGATTTTTTTTTTCATTCCCACTTTGTGAACGTAACATACATTGCTGCAGTCTGTGTATTGCTTGGTCATTCAATGTCTTGATGACGTCAAATCATTTAATTTTTAGGTATTGTGTCAGACCTCCATTGAAACACTATCTTTATCTAAAAACTTAACTGGTTGCTTTTTTGAGCCATTTTGTGGCATATTTAAATAGGCAGGAAATGTTCCACATTTTATGGAATATAGTTCTGCATAGTTTTAAGGAATGTTGCAGCCAAATCTAATTGAATATGAGACTAAAATATGCTGTTTGACATTTTGTGAATTTAAATATTTGATTGTGTTTACTTGTTCCCCAAATTACTTTCAAACTTGTCAGTCCCAGCTTTTTGATCCCTAAAATCTAAATTGGTTTTCTTCCCTAGTTCCCTAAAATATTTTGATATTGTTCCTCTGTTCCCCAGTTCAAATTAGCCATATTCTTTTCTTCCCCAAAACCCCTGGGAGTGCCTCTTTGATGTTGATTCTCTTTTTGGCCTCATGGTCATTCACAGCAATTTCTTATTTGGGATTGAGGGAAAATTTTTGAGTAAATTCTCGCACAGAACAAGAAACACAATTTTGACTGCCCCTTCTTGCTCTTTTCGGACATGAATCATCTTGTTTGCGCCTTTCTGGCGACCTGCGGGAGGGCAAGCTCTAGAAGCTCTTCCTTAGTGAGCCTTGCGCTGAAAAACTCTCTAATTCTGGCTTTCCTGTGTTTAATAGGGGCTGAGGTTTTTGTGCAAGAATTAATCAGCGGCTTCCTAGCTTGCAGCTTATAAAGGGTGTTCCTTCGGGCAATAGTGAGTAAAACTGTTGTAGTGCTTATACAAACTTCCGCTACTTGAAAATGTATGTTTAAACGAAAGACATGTCAGCTTGACTATTTTAAAATTCACGTGAGCGCAATTAACAAAGGGCCAGAAAACCATTTAAAACACTTTGTGGCAATTTTTGTTGTCAACAAACTTGGGTGTCGGTGAGCAGAATTCGAACGTAAGTTGTTATGCTTTGGCTGTTATTTGTGCTTTTTCTAACTATTTTAAGACCAATTCAGGCTGGTATTTTCGAATCAAGTGTAAGAAGAAGGCAAAACCGTATTGATAATAATGTATTTAGTTATGTTAACTTCGCGAAGACTTTGGTCGCGTCTTTTCGACGGGGTAGATCGACAACAATGTCATTTACGCACAACCGAAATGCACTATTTCCGGTGAAAGGGCAAATGATGGACAGGACAGCACAGTTTTGACTGCCGCGTGCACTGCGGGCGCGGGTTCCGTATGCAAGGAGTAACAAAGTTTTCTTGAGTTGCTTAAGATATTCCAAGTCCGTGTCATGTGGTCTATAGAAGACAACTGCTAGAATTTTTCTCCTGGAACCTGGTCGAAGCTCACAAAGCAGTATTTCAGCGTCCGTTTCTAGATCTCTGCGGCGAATGCTCGGTAGTCGATTTTTTACGGCTAAAAACACTCCACATCCTCCTCTATTTTTCCTATCCCGTCTATAGATGGTAAAGTCTGAGCTAGAGGGAAGGAGCTCACAGTTCAAGTAGTTTGGATTAAGCCACGATTCCACACAAAACACTAGGTCGTTTCCAATCGATAGTGCTTGGAGCTCGTTCTGCTTTTTACCAATACGTCTCGAATTCATGGACACTTGAGAGTAGAGCAGTAGGGTATGTTCTTGTGCCCTGGTGAACTGCCTGGACCAGGCTGAATCGCTATGTCTCCGCAAAGAAGAAGTAAACCGGCCGCGAATCCAATTGGTTTACTGAAGTCTCGGCGGCGGCGAATAAAATGTGTCGAACATGGTCTTACAGAATCATTTGTCTTACAAAATCTCCAAAGATAGGACAAGACTTCACTTACATGGTTCAAGTTGACATTCGGCTTACCAAATAACATCAGGAGATGCGCAAAATTAATAGAGAAATGGCACAGCCCAGTAAAAGGCGTCCAACTGCCATGACAGTATGCTAAAAGTATGCAGTATGCATTGTTAACATGACAGCAGAGTCGTTGAATTTTTTGGCTGACAAGATTTGTTCAAGAAGTTTGGAAGGAGAATGGGTAAAGTATTCGCCCGCTGAGAGTAATTAATATTCATAATTCACGTGCAGTGTCTTCATATCTGATAAAACACTGCATACAACTGAGTTACATAGCATACATACTAATAAGGAGGAGGTTTATCGATATAAAGTCACTGCACGTGTTTATCGACTTTTTGATAGATCAATGGACTTATGAATTATCAATGAGTTTTTGAAGCTATCATAAGGGTAAAGGTGAAGGTCCCTATTTTACGAGGGTAACTCTTGACAGTCAACTAGAGTTACAGGGGTACCCAACGACAATATAGTTCAAAACTAGTTAAAAATAGCATTGTCAAACGTATTTTAGTACTTAAACGTTAGATATAGGCATATTTTTATCCCCTAAAAATCTTCAGGGGCACCCAACGACCAATTTGTTGTAAAATGTATTATTATACCCCAGTTAATGAAAATAAATGTTATTAACGCATTTTCAGGTGTTTTTCAGTGTTGCTGGGAAAACATTATCTGTTCCTTTTTCCCAGCAAGACACACAAGAAATTTACCACCCTGCAGCTAGATAAAATTGGTTGGTTTCCCAGCCAGCTGATCAAATTTAGTGCCCAGCCAGGAATTCCGCGCTTTCAAATCCCTCGATCTAAAACGAACAAAAGCGACAAAACCGGGACAAAACAGGTTTTTTTCCGCAAGCGCAATCACTCTGACCAGCCGTCGTATGTTTGTGACTACTCTCTGGGAGAGGGAAGGGGTTCTTTTTTTTTTTTAGTCGTCCTCAGTCTTCAGAGTTTCTACAGCCAGCTCGGGTTGAAATGCTAGAAAAAGTCAGTAATTCCCAAGCAAAACCTCTATCAATAACAAAATTTCCCAGCCAGCTCATCGAAACACCTGTATTTTTGCCAGCAAGCAAGATTCCTCTGGGAAACAGATAATGTGAGGAACAGATTCGTTGGGTGCCCCTGGAGTTAATGATGAACTTGTGGCCCTCGGTGCATGCGCACCTCTTCTTCCGTCAATGCTCCGTTTTACGGGTATTCAAAGCTACAGCTACACGGATCAGAGGAAAGTCGAAACAGGCGTCGATCGAATGACGGGGATCGAACTGGCGATCCTCCTGCTCAGAAGGCTGCGCACCAACAACCGAGGTACGCCTGGGCTATGATCCTTGCCGTTATGAACGCAATTTTAGCAATTGCGTAGAGCAGTCCTGAAAAATAGCCTCACTTGATTTCATATCCGCAGTTCAAACTATAATTTTTTATATAATTTCGTTCACGTGATATATAGAGCGCAACATTGCTACAGTGTACTTAGCGTATCATTGTGTCAAAGGCATCAGAGAGATTTGATTGTAAATACACTTGTGATCTGACATTCGACTTACATTTTGCTGTCGGCTTCACTTTAGAACAAGCATCTGGACAGGCGCAATTGTGTGTGAGCATAAAAACCTAAGAAAAGTACATTTTCAAGATGTCACCCTGCTCTCTTAAGATTTTGATTTAAATTACGTTAGAAAGAAATCGCGTTTAGTACAGGTTAAAGTCGGTTTTACTGTGATATTTGGCATAAATAGCACGACAAAAAGTTGAAAACTTGTATTCTTGGTTCACCCACGTCATCAATAGCCATGTTTTTCAACCAAAACGGTAGAAAACGTAAATGCATAATAATAGAGTTCAATTACCGAAAGATTTGGTCGGGGCACCAACACAGCCGCCGTTTCTTTGTTTGAGGACACCAACATGGTGGCCGTGACGTCATGTGAAACCAATGCGATTTTCCGGGTTCCTTTGCAGTTGCTTAGGCTGGTCTTCACTGCGATGATTTTTCTCCCTTAGAGGCATTTGGTAGTTTCCCGTGTACTATCTATCCCTCGCTTTTTTGTCGCTATGATTAGGTTTGCTCGGAGATCTTCTATCTTTGTTTGAGCGTCTTTAGAATTCGAGCTAAAATAAAGATTCAAAGTTTGTGTGCTCGAAAGTACTTGTATAAGTTTGTTTATCAGTCAATATCTGTCACAGTGTCTGTTAAACTTTGTCTTTCTGTTTGTTTTTCTAGTGAGCTATGTAACAAAAATCTACCAACAGGAAATGCCCCACCTGACTGCGCATTTTTTTTTTGTTTTACCTTCGGGTTGCTTTCAATACCAATAACGTCGAACACTGCATCTTGCGGATGCTTCTTCGTTGGATCGCATCTGAGTCTTACTACAGATAAGACACTGAGGATAGAAGAAAAATGAGTTTAACACCACTTCAATCGTTAGAACAGGAACATTTGGTTGAAGGCCAGACTGCAAAGAACCTAGTTTTCTTTGAAAGCCTTTGGTTCCTGAAAATAATTATGTTTTCATGGTTAAGAAAAACAAAAAAAATAATAATTTAACATACTATATATGACAGTACTTACTGTACGTTGCTGTATTCTAATTGTGTGAAGCTTGTTTCCGAGTCGATAAGAACTATAACTGTTCTTTGTAGTCCAATGTTTTGGTACCATGGAGGACTGTAAGTCCACATACAGATCTAAGACAAATTGATTCAAAACAAAGCTAGTAAAGCAGTTATTAATTAACTACGCGAGTAAAATAGATCACGTAAACATTTTCTTTAAAAGAAATGAACGTACCTAAACGGTAGGCCAATTCTGTTGATTAACACAGGCTTCTAATTCAAGTGAGTTCTCACTCACGACACCCTTTTTTGGCAATAAAAACAGTAAGAATGCTGTCGGGAACTATTAATGACCTTACTTTGAGCTGTCATATACCACTAATTTCACATATATCATTGAGCGGTGCCTTGCCTTCAGATTCTATAAGATTCCCGAGTCCCTTCGTTATCAGTTACTAAGCGGTAGTATAATTAATCAGAGATCTAGAAGGCCTTAAGTTACCGGCCCCGCATGGAAGGAAATGCCCTCTTTCAATTATTATTATTATCTTTATCATTATCATTATGGTCAACCGGAACAAATTTCCTTGGAGCGGTTTGGCATTAACGATGACAGTCCCCGATAGTGGAAATTTCATCTATCCATTTCTTTCATTGATGGAGGAGAGAGTTTGGTGATAATTTTGGTGATGTGAAACAGCTAAAATATGCAAAAATTAAATGGAAAGTTGAATAAAACGCGCCCTAAATAGAAATCAAGAGAACTAAGAGAACCAACAATCAAATACGTGCAAAGTTGAAGACTGATGTGCTCTGAAATGCTAATAGTGTCAAAAGAGAAAACTACCAGTACTTTCATTGGCAAACACTTTTTGGATCGTCCCTCAATCTTGCTTCTGCAAAGTTGGGTTATAAAGATTGCGTCAATAACCAAAATTCTCCAAAGGAGTCTAACTCTCTGCCTTACTCTGGATATTTTTTTGCCATAAAAACTTACGGCAACATCACTGTCAAAACAGTCAGCGCTGTGAGGTCCCAAAGAAAATTCCTTACACGGATTGTAACTGACGTTATAATTCTTCCAAACCACTGTAAACCTGTTAAAAAATTCATCATAACCTTAATTTTGATCATATCGTTGATAGTAAAGCGTTAGAGGGGTCAAAACTGGGTAAAAATCTAAATTAGTACTTTTTAGTATCACCTAACTAGTGGACTAATGCAAATCCTGCATTTTGATTGGCTACGCTACTAGAGGACTATTAATAATAGTCCTCGAGTAGCGAAAAGCGTGACGCTTTCTTTCGTTTTATTCCCAAATAAATATTTCTTTAACTTGCATTTGCTAATTTTATTATTGCCTTTTCTGTCCGACTAGTTGGGTGATACTAAAACAATTAGACCCTCCGCCCTCAAGGGCAACGGGTCAATAGCCCATTCAGCTTCGCCTGATGGGCTATTGACCCGTAGCTCTTGCGGGCTACGGGTCTAATTGTTAAATATTAGCTCACACGTACAGCTTTCGTGACAACCCACTTAGAAGATAATGAAATGTATTTATGGCACAAAGAGCTATTCTTGTTTAAGTTTTGATGACGTTCTGAAGACATCGTCCCCAAACTTGAAAAAAAAAAAGGTCAGTTTTTTCAAGTTTCAAACCATTTCCATCTTCTCCATCCTTGGCCGCAAAAAACAAAGAATAGCTTCAGTGCACTTCAATGGTTATGATTAGTAACAAACCTACAGCTTTGTTTTGGTTTTCTTTGATGCAAAGACGTCTTTTAGTGTTTTGAAGTTTGACTAAAATAGCGTGAAAGTTGACTAAAATAGCGTGACACTGCCCCCTTAATCTCAGCCTGGACGTTCTTGCAGAAAAGGTCCTTGTAAAATAAGAGTGAAATATACAAAGGCGTTACGTGACACACGCATAAGAGCTGCAAGACCAGAAGCAATCGGAAACACTCTAATGAAACACTCTAATGAAATTTAGAGTTAATAACAAAACGCAATCTTTCCTTTGTTTGTTGAAAAATCTACACATCGCCAGAGATCCAGCATAGGATTATAAGCATTATGGCAAACATAATAATAAGAAAAATATTGTTTCATTTATTCAAGCAAGTCTCTTCTGGGTCTCTTCTATAAGATTATGGCTGACGAATCCGACGACAGGTCAAGCAAAGAATAATTTGTAACTTGTTTGGGATACGACAAATTCAGTCCACACGAGTATTTTTTAGGTCTCTATGAATAACCAAACACAGAGGCAGTGACAATATTTAAATCTATCGAAGCTATTTTTAAGCGACTAAATCCTTCTTTTACAAAAGTAAGAGGACAATGCTACGATATGGCCGCTTCCATGGCAGGGTCAAGAAATCGTATAGCTGCCAAGATTCGCTCACTGGAGCCGAGAGCTTTGTATATGTTGTGATTTGATTTAGTTTTTGGTTTAAATTGTTCCAAACCAGTTCATTTTTTTCAAAACAGTTTTTTTTTAAACTGGTTTGACTTTTTTAGAACAATGCCCATTTTAACATATTTGGATATCTTTCTGTAATTAATTTGTTGAGTATGTATGAAATAAACCAGAGCAATCATTTTTGATTATTATGTCGGATTGTTGTCTCTGATGCTATCAAAGACAATAATTATTATTTATTGCACGTGAACAATATTCTTTAGTGTTAACGGCTTAGTGATCAGGGTTAAGTACTTATTTTGAGTGGTTAGCTTTCATGTAAGGTTAGGGATACTGCTATCATCTGTTAATCCATTTTGTTAATTGTTTCGGCTTAGATCGATCCTCGTTTGCTGAAAGGCGGACTTGCTCCTCTGGTTTCTCTTTCAAGAAATGTTTGGCCTTGTTGTGAAAATCATCTGCTAAATAACCTTATAATAGCCTTTCAATTCCTCTGTTTCTCTGTAGAAATCGATTTCATTTACGCAATTGCGCTGGCGTGCATGACTCTGCCATATGTAGCTCTGGTGTCGAATTGCACATTTGTGAAAAAAATAAAAATAAAAATAAAATCAAAGTTTTGTGGAGTTTCCGTTAATTTTTTGCGTGGTCAAGTGGATTAAGGAGTAGGCAGCAGATCCAGAGGTAGGAAGTTCAAGATCAAGTTCTGGTGAGTATACAGAAAGGTCTTGAGAAATATAAGATGTCTGAGTATTGTTTTGTAGGTGGGGGCAAGCATAAGTGGCATTCAAGGGGGATAGATATGTGAGGAGAGGGTGGGGTACGATAGAGGTACAGGAGAAGATCAGGGAGGGGTAGGTGAGTAGAAGGGAGGAAAAGATGTCTATAGTATTATTTTAATAAACCAAGCCCCTGTTTTCTTAACTACACTCCCCAAAAAATAAAAATCCTTTTCTTAGACAGTTGATTAAAAAAAGAAGTTTAAAAAAAAATTAAACTGGATTGAAAAAAAATGAACTGGTTTAAAAAAATTTCAAACCAAAAACAAAATTAAACCACATATACACATTGCTATGAGCATGCACTAAATCTGGCTTGTTCAGATGCAATTAAACGCTGTCCATTGTTACAGGAGTCGCTGGATGTTTCAAAAGAAATATCTTTACTTATAAAAGAGTCATCTAACGCCTTTTCCAAAGCGTTAAAGATAAACTTGGAAACTCTGGCTCCCCGGAAATTAGGGTTTTATGTCCAACCAGATGGATAGTCGAGGCGGATTCTCTTCATTCCATATAATCAAGTTTTAATGCTCTCTTGACAGTTTCGGATAAAGCTCTTGGCTATGTAAAACATAGTGAAATGTGAAGCAGGATAAGAGGTGTTTCTCCCTTTATGAGAAAAATTAACTTCCTGTTTGGAGCAATTCTTGGTAAGTGGCTCTTACGACACAGTGACAACCTTAGCAAAACTTTGCAAAGCCCACAGGTTTCATCTTTGATGGCCAGAAGATGGCAGCTCTTACAGTTAATTAAACATGAAAAATTGGTTTAATCTATCAAGCGTGTTGATAAAAGTTGAATTACCACCGTGAACGATTTGGAAAGCTGACGCTTCGCGCGTTAGCCCTCCGTCATCTTTCTGATCTTGCTATGTTATGAGATCTTCAGGGTGCGCAAAATGGAAAGTGTCATCCCAAGGGGAAAATTTTAATGTGTTTGCTATGGGCGAAAGGATTTAGCTCAACACTTTACGGAATTCTTTCGTTCAAAAAGCTAACAGTACTCTGGCGAATAGATCCTGTTGTATGCAATTACGTACGGATCTAAAGAGTTCCATTGTACATTAAACCAAGATCAGAGCATATTTGAGCTTCTTTAAAACGAACTTAATGAAATAGACTGTTAGATTACTTGGCCAAACACATAGGGTCTTGCAAACCTTGGTTTCCCATCACGCCTCTCTAATGACGTCAGGTCGTATGCACCGCTTTCATCAAACCAAATACACCCATAATCAGTCTGAGTTGTCATGAGAGGAGGCGCTATCAGGCCATCAGCTCTCTGGCAGGTAAAGACGGGACATAGAAATACCATGCTCGTCAAGTACTTTACCCATATCACTACTGACATTGCGTCGATGTGCTCTGTAGTAAAAAAAAAAACAAAAACATTCCAGTATTAGGGATATTAAAGGACCCCGCCTACCCGCAGTCAAAAAAAGCAAGCCTTCGCGTGCAATATTTATAGCTCTGGGGCGCTGGGGTGAGGTTTCCAAATGCTTTGGCGGAATATTCCTCGGAGAGGTACCCCACCCCTCAAGAAAAAAAGAGAAATTGTATACCTGGGGTACCTCACCTACCCGAGGTCCTCTACCTCCATTTGAACAGGCTCTGACTTTAATGAACTGCTAAGACCGATAATCATCACATAAGTAGTCCACAGTCCAAGTTTTGCTTGGATCGCATCCACCTCCTTCCTTTCCGCAAAAAAATTAACTTCGGGTCTGGTTAACACAACTTTCTATCCAGTCGACAGAGAGCGGAGGAGATTCGTTGGCAGCTTCTTTTCGTCGTTTACAATAATATATATTTGCACTGATCCACTTCATTGTAAGACATCCGCTTCCGGGGAGTTCGAATCAGTAGGGTGTATTTTCCTGAGCTCACAGGCCCTCAATCACCTGCAACTCTGCCACAAAAATCGTCGTGGAAAGAACACCGTCGATGTTTTTATTTACACAGAATGTTCGAGTACGATTAAAACTTATGAGTCACACTGCTGCTTGAAATACTACAATTCTTAAAGAACGGGTTGACCATCTCTTGGGCATCCGTTTAATAGTAAGCCAGTCCCTCACAAGGGTCCCCAGCTCCAGTTTCTGCGATCCGGTGTTTTGTCGCAAACACATTTACTAAGGCTTCAAAGTCAATAATGAAATCATAGTGGGTTGCAATCGCACCAGCTGATACGACAGCCTTTCGTGTCCCATGCATGCCCGGGTATATGCATACCACCCGGAGATGCTTTGTCTCACATGTACAAAGAAAAATGGGAACGTCGGCCGTGCCTATGTAACATGTCGGGTGCAGTTTCATTTTAGATCCGATGTATTCGTCGAGGTTTGCGAGTTCCCTTGAAGCTGGCAGTGCATGAAATAAATGGAAAAACCCAGGGAGGACCAGCCAAATTTTTCTCCCGACATTGACTTTTTGGCAAGCAGGACAACCAACCAGAGTTGGGGACAACGAAAACGAAGCACAACAGGCCCGTTCCACACAAAAAAGGAAGTTTGCTCGGACAGCCCCTCCCCAAAGTTATTGTCGCTATGTTATAAAAGAAATGGTTCATGCTTTTAGCTGTGCATATATCGAGTTATGGATGCACGCGGGAGTTTGCTAAGCACTCGAGAAGTTAGAGTCGCACTTGGCTATCGCGTCGTGCGACTCTTACGCTTTTCTCGTGCTTAGCAACCTCCCGCGTGCATCCATAACTCGATATACGCACGCTAAGCATGAACCAATTCTTAATTAGCAGCCAGTAAATGCAATAAGTGCAATTCTCCTGATCCCTACTCCACATTATGACGTCATTATGCGATTTTTTTATCGCGTATGCGCAGCAGACCACTCTTCGAAGTTTATTGTTATGTAAATAAGATACCAGTATATAATACCACTGCTCGCCAGATTCGTCCTCTTCCTTTTTCGTGCAACAAAGCTCAGGTAAGCGGACTACTCTGTGGTCATTTTACGGTGACCCCTTTTTTTAGTCTATCATGAGAACTCTCATGTTTTTCTCGTCGAATTTTTGAGATGTCTTAATCTCGTTTTGCTTTTTCTGCCTTTTATTCTGTGCCAGGAATGGACCCCTCTAAAACACAAACAAACTCAGATTCAGAGAATGAATTATTAAGAGGAGATGATGAAGAGTCAACGACCGAGCTCACTCAAGTTCAAATCAAGTCTCTCCATCATGATCTTCAAATTGACAAGCTTTCAGCTTCCGTCGCTGAGATGAGTGAGTTTTTCCGTTCCCTCTAGACCAAGAATACTAGTGCAGAAGTTTCGGAAATCGAAACGGGTCCAGGCACTAAACGCTCGGCTAAAGGAGACCTACAATTACCGCCGTCTAAGCGTGGAAAGTCCGGGCAAAGTAGTCCGGCGCTCGTTGGAGTCAATTACGACCCAACAAACAACTCTTAATAGGGCTCCTCTGATTCGAGTCCCAACGATAGCCTCAGTGATTCTGACGGAATGGAGGCCTCAATTTTGACAAGTCAACTAGCCTTGGCCCAAAGGTGAATTTAGATTTGGCTACACGTGTTAACGACTCGTTTACAAAAAAGCCCCTGGACGATAAAATGAAGGCTATTGTGGAGAAATACAAAACTCCAGAGAATTGCGATATGCTTTGTGTCCCGAGGGTTAATGAAGCTTTGTGGAGCGATTTGGAGAAGCCGGCTAAAAGCCACTACCTTGTCATGCAAGACTTGCAGAAATGCATGCTGAACTCCGCACGGCCGTTAATTGAGACCATTCAAATGACCAAGGTGAGCCATAAAAACAAAACTTCAGTCGACTCGAAGCTTTTATTGGAATGTTTGCGGAATGCGTTAACCTGTCTTGGTAACGCGTCGTACCAGGCGTCAATGAGGAGACGTGAGTTTCTTAAACCAGAGCTGAGCAAGAATTTATCTCTCTGTGCTCTTCTTCGTTACCACTGACGAAGTAGATTTGTTTGGCGATGATCTATCCAAGCAAGTCGACGAGACTGCTAAGGCCAATAACATCACGTCCAACAGGTCTGACCGTCACAAAGCAGGACCCCGCAATGACATTAGATCCTTTACGGGGTCGTTCCGGCTCTTACCGCCACGGTCGGTATTGCCAAGGGAACTCGAGATCATCAACCACGACCAGGTCCCACCAGGAATTGAAGGACAAAAATTAATTAAAGTGAGTTCCGTTGGACAAATTGCCTCTTATTTTGATAACTGGTGTCAAATAACCCGTGATCCTTGGGTTCTACAATGCGTTCAGGGCTATCGTCTCGAATTTGAGACGGCCCCACAGCAAGTATCCTGGCCAACGGCTCCTAATTTTACAGCCGAACACGCCCTGGCTATCGACGAATGAAGTTTCTAAACTGCTAGAAAAAGGAGCAGTTACGCAGACTCCCCACACTCAGGGGGAGTTTCTATCCAATATTTTTCTAGACCAGTTATCAATTTAAAGCCCTTAAATCGCCACGTTTGCAAAAAGAAGTTTAAAATGGAGACAATAGGTTTCGCTGTTCAGCTAATTAACGAAGGGGATTACATGGCGTCTATTGATCTCAAGGCGCTTACTTTAGCATCCCTATTCACGTTAATGACCGCAAATACTTGCAATTCATGTGGCGCGATCACTTACTGGAGTTTGTTTGCATGCCTTTCGGGTATACCCTTGCTCCCCGCTCTTTCGCTAAGGTGTTAAAGCCAGCGTATTCCTATTTACGCATGAAAGGCGTTTAAGGTGTCCTACTATATTGACGATACCTTGATAGTCGCTCCTTCCCAAAGTGTTCGAAAGATCATTAATTTACTTGAATTCCTTGGATTTACAACAAACCATGAAAGTCTTGTCTACAGCCTACCAGGGAAATTTCGTACCTACAGGCTCGCGCAATATGACTATGTCTCTTTCTGAGAGTACGGTCACCAAAATAATTAACGCGTGTACGACTTTGCGTAATTTGAAAAGAGCTTCCATTCGCCAGGTAGCCGAGGTAACCGGGCTTCTCGTTGCCGCTTTCCCGGCTGTTCGGTATTTACAATTATTTTATCGATATGTGGAGGCATGAAAATCAACTCCTGTTTCTTCAGGTGCATCTTGTGAGGAGCTCGTTAGCATTACCGAAACTGCGTCCTCGGATTATTGAGAATATCAGAGCCTATAACGGCAAGTCGTTTAGAACGCCTTTTTCACATACCATAGAATCGGACGCTAGTTACCTGGGATGGGGCGCACGACGTGGTGAACACCATACTGGGGGTCATTGGTCTCCCAAAGAAGCCACGTACCATATCAATTATTTGGAATTACTCGCGGTTTTTCTGGCCTTGAAATGTTTTGCCTGTAACACGGGTTTGTTTGAAGACAGATAACACCACTGCGGTAGCCTATATCAATAAAATGGATGGTATGGGCTCGCCCATGCTTGATGCCTTGTCAAGAGAAATTTGGTTTTCGTGCCTTACACGAAATATTTTTGTTACTGCTGTGCATATTCCTGGCCAGAAAAACATACACGCGGACTATTTTTCTCAGATTTTTAATGACAGGACCGAGTGGAGCCTACACCCAACGGTATACCAATGGGCTACCGAACGGCTCCTCGTCAATCCGAGAATAGACCTTTTTGCAACCCACTTGAACACCAAATGTGACCGATACGTTTCTTGGCAACCTGACCCTGGAGCTGTGGCCACAGATGCTTTTTCGTTCTCACGGAGTGATTGTTTCTATTATGCTTTTCCTCCATTTAGCCTAATCCCGAGAGTATTGGCAAAAGTCCGTCAACATCAAGCTTGCATATTGTTGATAGCTCCAGTGTGGACAACACTAGCCTGCGAACGCAGACGTATTTCCGGCGGTCGTTTCTCTCCCCCGAAAAGTAACGTCTGCGAGTTCGAGCTGCAAAACGATTTCTGTGACGTAAGATCTTTTGTTAGGTTTTTGACCAATCAAATTGTATGATAGAAGCAAGCTCGAGTTACTCTTGCGCGACTTCGCGCAATTGCGTGTCTGAAATACAAGCCATACAGGTAAGATTCTCAGTTGTGGAGCGTGATTATGAGTGATATAAACAACCATGAACGAAACTCCCAAGAAGATTTCTCACGATTGTGAATGCTGCATTCTTTGTAGAGGGAAGTTCTCGGCGGCTAAGGAGAAGATACGTGTGTTTTTTAAAAGCAATGTTGACATATGTTCTTTGGTATATCGTGCCACAAACGTTGATCTTTCTGTTTACGTCGACTGTGAAAAGCTGGCCATTTGTCGCACGCAGTGCTACAATCGTATTGTGCGATTCAATAATGCCCTGCAAAAGGTGGACGAAATTAGCGAAGAAATTAGGGGATATTTTGGCGGTAGTTCCCTTCGTGTAAAAAGGATGGCGAAAGACAATAGACCTTTTCGGCTTGTACATTTTGTTTTCCCAATACAGATCATGTGATAATACTCAGGAGGTTTGGTCTTTTGTTTTGTTCATTAAAATGAGGGCATGCAAGCATGAATATGCCTGCATGCACTCTTTTTAATGAACAAAACAAAGGACCAAGCCTCCTGAGTATTATCACATGATCTGTATTGGGAAAACAAAATGTACAAGCCGAAAAGGTCTATAGCAAGACACTAGGCATGATTGATCAAGTTACATGTAGCTTATATCAATTGTTTATTGTAGAATTTCATTATTATATGATACATGTTCAATCTGCACTGATCGTAGTTAGCAAAAGCTAGTCGAGGCGAGCAGTGGTTATGAGTGGTTACGCGTGTATAGAAGAGAGAGAACACGTAGAGAAAGCTACGGTATTCAGTTGTGTTTCACCGACAAGACATTGTAGAACGAACAGGTATACAAATAACTAGTGTACAAAGCATGCAGTCAACTAAAACAAGTAAATACCTAAAATCAATAGAAAGTGCAAATATCAGAAGCCAGATTATTAAGTATTTTTGTTATTAAGACAGATAAATCAATACAGTCATTTTCTTCTGAAAGTCGTTGGAGTAGGATACTGTGGTTTTTAATTTTAAAATTGTTTTTGGATAGATGGCGAATTTCACGAGGTAAACTATTCCAAATTCTTACACCATATATTGAAAATGATTTAATTTGTTTGTCAATTCTTGAGGGTTTAACAAATAGTCACCTCTTGAAGATGATCTTGTTTTATATGAATAAATGCTTGCTTAAGAAATCAATAAATCAGCATTATTTGGAGTCGATAAATTGTTAGATATGTCATGCATCAGAACAGCTGCAACTGATTTACGAGAATGGGGGACTGCACGGAGACGTACTAGAGACTTTAACACTTATCAGTGACAAATAACATGAGCCTCGTCGACAGTAACTGCTCTGACAGATTTCCGGTACAACTTGCTCATTGCCATTTTCCTCCATGTTTCGTATCCAAGCCATAGTTCAGGTGATCCGAAGATACGGCAGTGATTCCCAGGGAATTTAGCCGCAACACTTGATCTTTTATCAGGCTGTTAAGCGGAGAAATCACGACGATGATATTAAATATTCTCGTCAGTTGACTGCAAGCACGAGTAAACCAACGGCAAAGCATGGTAAATCAACGACTTTCCAAAACCCGTTGGAAGATTTACAAAAATATCATTCTTCTCTTGAACAATGTATTTGATGGACTCCTCCTGGTGCGTATGCAAACTGTCAAATCCAAAAACATTGCAAACCTGGTTGAACGCGTCTTTGAACGCTTCTTCCAGTGTGTCTGCCATTTTTTCTCCACGAGAATACGTGGTTATACCGCGCACGAATCCTGCGAGTTAGTTCTGGATTTTTTAGAGCTAAACGGTGATTGGTGAATAATTCTTACGTCACGGAAATCGTTTTGCAGCTCGAACTCGCAGACGTTACTTTTCGGGGGAGAGAAACGACCGCCGGAAATACGTCTGCGTTCCCAGGCTAGGACAACACAGGTGTGGTTTCCGACTGTACTAAGTCTTCTAGTTGAACGTCCTCTCCTCTTACCGAAATGGGAGGACGTTCTGGTGCTGCCTCACAACGGTGCTCGTCATCCTATTCGCAGAAAGATTCAACTTGCCGCGTGGATTTTATCCAGCGAGGACTCAAGAAACGAGGCGTTTCAGAAGGGGCTTCCCAGATCATCCTCAGGTCATGGACACAAGGTAATCACAGGCAGTATAACCGAGCTTGGGAAAGATGGATTAGCTGGTGTGATCAATTCAATTTTCTGTTGAACACTTTGCAAGAAGGGAAAGCCTATTGCATAGTTAATACTTATAGATCAGCGGTCTCGACTACAATAAGGTTTATTACAGGACGAGACATGAGTGAAGATCACCTTGTAACAAGACTAATGAAGGGTTTGTTTATTTCTAAACGCCCTATACCACGGTATTCACATACATGGGACGTTGCCATAGTTACTTCATATTAAAAAACTATAATACCATTAGAGTTTTTATCTCTCAAGGACTTGAGTTTAAAGATAGTGATTTTAGTTGCACTAGTTTCAGCTCAAAGAAGCCAGACTTTACAGGCCTTACGTATTGATTGCATGTCTGTTGAAGATAGCAAGTAGTTTTTGTCATTAAAGTGGTACTATGATCAAAAAATCATTTCTTTTTCTCTTCTGATTTTGAAAGCGTGTTCGCTTAACACCTAACTGGCAAAATTTTGAGCTTTGAGTTTTATCCAAAGGCTGTTTATTTTGAGTGTAAGTTTTGGATTTCATGGTCCGTCATTACTCACGTTCAAAACTGGCCGATTGGACCTCAGAGGGTTGGATCTAGAGAAAATGACGTCATTTACTCAATAGCTTAAAGTTTCAGCGTGTAAACGCAATTTATTATATATGCAAAACACGGGTTGAAAAGTCTGAAAGCCCGAAACTCCCGTGCTGCATATTAATTAGGCCGCGAACACGGGCATTGCATTCTTAAACTAGTGAGTGTTTGACGTCATTTTCTCCTCAACCCAGCAGAAGTTAGTAATGGCGGACCAATAAATAAGAAACTTCCAGCTAAAATAAACAGGTGTCTTTTTAAAATCAGAACTTAAAACTTGGGTGAGTTAGTGTTAAGTTAACATAGTTTTGAAATCCAAAGCAAAAACATTATCATTCCAGAAATTAAAAACGACAGGGCTATATGCCCTAGATCACATGTAATCGAATATGTCGCAAGGACCGAGAGGCTTTTCGCGTTAATACCCAACAGATTTTTGTTTCCTATTGTAAACCGCATAAGGGCGTGTCTAGCAGTACTTTAGCCAGGACAAAAACCGTTTTGGGAAAATCTGGTCTTGACACCAACATTTTCAAGGCTCATAGTACAAGATCAGCCGCCACATCTAAGGCCTTTTCCAGCGGGGCTTCTATTAAGGAAATGCTAAGTTTAGCCAATTGGTCTACTGAGAAAACCTTCTCTAAATTTTATAAGAGACAGGTACCAGAATCCTCCATGGCTGAAATGATTCTAATTCAATAAATAAATTTCCTTGTTATACACTTTTGTCACATTGCTTCAAACAACACATAATGACGTCATAATGCGGGGTAGGAATGAGGAGAATTGAAAATTGGACAAGAGGTAAACTTACCTTGCAAGATAATTGTAATTCTCCGAGTCCATACGGAGCAATTATGACGTCGGTTCCCCCTCTTTTCTTTATGGACCCACGCAGAGGACTGTGTCAAAAGTATGTAAATTACTTCGCTTTGTTTGATCTACACTCAAAGAAAGAGGACGAATCCGGCGAGCAGTGGTATTACATACTGGTATCTGATTTACACAACAATAAACTTCGAAGAGTGGTCTGCTGCGCATGCGCGATAAGGGATCGCATAAGGACGTCATAATTGCTCCGTATGGCCTCGGAGATTACAATTATCCTACAAGGTAAGTTTACCTCTTGTCTAATTTTCAATTATCATTATCATTATTTTAATTTATCAAATTCTCAATGCGGATGTACTTTTTATCACTAAATATTAAGACGAGATTTTTTTGAACATCGAGCAATAAAGCGCGCCAGCGGCCAAAAATCCCATAAGAGCTTGCGCGCATCTTACTTACAGATCAGGACTTGTACCGTCGGCCATATTGTGTGGCGGTGGAAGAGCACATAGAAGTTGTGTTGAGTGCAAGCGATTAGCCTACCATTTTACACAGGTATTTCATTCAGTCACTTCGGAAAGATCTGTAAAGCTGTGAAAAACGTTTTGAAGCGGTGAATTTATGGTATTTAGTTTAACCTTCTTGCAAGGTTATAACCAGTACGCAAATTGTTCGAAAAGATCTTTCTGCCGTAAGATTTCGAGTTCTCCGACTCTGCTAATAAGAGATCTAGTCTAGAATTAGTGTGTCAAGACTTGCTTTTGGACTATCTTGAGACTGCAAACCTAGGATGAATTCTTATTATACTTCTATTAAAATAGTGTGAACAGTTCTTTTGTCATTGCCTTGTCTGTGACCGGTGATCTGATATTCGAGTGAGAGGTAGTCAAGTTGATGTGGAAGCAGCTTCTGTCACTTGCGTTACGGTTCAGTGAGGTTTCCTACAGATCGTTTTCGGACTGCTGTTGTCGTTACAGCTCGGTGTACTCTATCGCTAGACCTTGCAAAAGGTAATTTTGTCCTTTTTTTTTTTTTTTTTTTGAAAGGTATTGAGTATTCGTGGATAGGTTCCTTTAGAGTTGATTTTCAGCTTATCTCCCGCACACTTCTTCCGTAAAAAGATTCGTGAGACCCCCAGTGTTTGTGTTTCCTTTTCAGTTCCCCCTTTAAAATTACACATTAAGATTGTGTTCAGCTTAGCTTCAATTGTCAACTTTCAATTTCGATTGTTGAGTTGAATTTATCGTAAAATTTGCCACAAATGTTTCATTTTCCAATTCACTAGAGTTAAGTCTAGCTTATATCAAAGTCAAAAAAAAGAGAGTTATTGAAGGCTTGATCTTTGTGAAGAATTAAAAAAAAAAAAAAAGAAAGAAACTAGTCCCAGCTGAGCCTCAGAGATTGTAAACAACGTCTTCATCAGTACTTACTTATAGTATATGTAAAAAACCTACAAGGAAGAATCTCGTCCCATAAATGATGTTAAAGGAAAAATGTCAAGCCTGTAGGAATGCCACTATCCGCCTCTGATGTTCAGCGTCCAAATGCACAACTCCCCTGTACAAGCTAAAACATTTAAAGTCACTACCAAAGTCCACTTATGTCCAGGTTTGACCCTAATTAGATACACGCCCAATTTTGACATCCAACACAAAGTGTCCCTTTAAGTCTAAGCATTTGCTACCTATTTTCAACAATAAGGTAAGGGTAAAGGTCAGCATTATTTTTAGCTTTGGGTAAATGCAGCAGCTACTCTTCACTTAAAGAGTAGCATTTGGGGGACACTTTGTGACATAAATTGTCTGTATTCTGAGACACAAGTGATGTTGAAGTTGGCGAAAAGAGCAAGGGGACACTTCGTGACGCTTATTGAAATCCGCGTGCATCTAATTAGGGTCAAGCCTGGACATATCTCCCAAAGTCAGTGGATGATTTGTTCCCTGAAGCTAACAAAACTTTTTTGGAAAAAAAGTTTGGCTGTGTGGCCCTCATAAGCAGTTTAAGGTGCTGTGGTGCATGTTATGTAAGGTTGCACAGGCTGTCACCCAGTGTAAACAAAAGTGTTCCACAGCCCCTGTCTGCAAACAATTCTATTCAAAATCAAGTTGGTTGTGCCCCAGTGTCATATGAACTGACGTCAAAGCGAACTCAGCAGAGGATTTGAAACAAACTTTAAAACTGCGCAAGGTAAAAAGTGGCTGAACTTAAAACAGAAGTTGAAAACATGGGTGCCTCAAATGAACAGATCTGCCAGGAAATTCTTGAAGGCCAATTTGATGGGGTACACTTTCCTTCTTTTAACTCACATGGTAAAATTCTACCATACATATTCTGCCTTACTAGCTGGTTTTTCAGTTTATTTGGATTGTTAATGAAAAGATGAACACAATTCAAGGATCTCCCAAGCCCGCGAAACTGAAAACATGGCATACTGTCATGCTTGTATAACAGGGTAAAAGTTACTACTGGTAACCCTGCAAAATACAGTAAAGACCCACACATAAGAACCTAGAATTTTCAAGGTCAGGCTGAGCAGGTTCTAATATTTTAGGCTATTTTTTCATAATTCAGGCTGATTACATGTAGTTTCTTAATAGGTTCTTATTTCTCAGAGGAACAACAATAAATTTCTATACCGTATTTTATTCATAAGATATGTAGACAGTATTGCACTGTAGCTTTATGGAAAACATATTTCTAGAGAAAATCCAATAAAATGCCAATCAAAGAAAACATATACACAATACACTTAATCGGCTAACTCAATGTTGTACCCAATTCAAATCTCCTGAGATTAAGATTCTTTGTGTATTGTATTTGCATTATAATGTACCATTCATATTTAAATGATATGGAAATACCTGAAACAAAACGTTTTTTTCCCAAAGGCTTTGAATTGGGTACAACATTGAGTTAGCCGATTAGGTCTATAACAGGAGTTTTCTCGAGGGTGATTTTTTTGTAAAAGTACCTCTTTTTCTTTGCCGGGCTCTGCAGGTTCTTATATTTTTGGGTACTTTTAAAATGCCAAATTTCAGCCTGTACTAGGTTCTTATATGTGAGTTTGTACTGTATGCATTATTCCCTAAAATAGAAAACTAATCCAGGCTATAGAGTACTCTTTTTGCATTCTAATAATCAGATCAGAGTCAGTAATTATTACTGACTAATTCAACGTCAGGACATTTTTCCTTTACCTTTGATAATAAAAAAATAAGATCACAATATTTTTCACCTCTATCAGTACTTTGCACGCATACTGGCTTTAGCAATGTTTAGGAAACATGATTGTAAACATGCAAACCTCACTCTCTAGGAGGTGTTTCTTACTAGAAGTAAAAAGTAAGAGGAGCAAGCCATTGTCTTCACTTCTTTCAAATTCCATTCAGGAAAAAGTGAATGCAAATGCTAACATCATGGAGGGCTTAGCTCTCAGCTACTCCAGAGAGAGACCTGGAAGTCCCAAATGGGTTCAACTGTTGAACTGTGTGGCACAGCAATACACAAATAAGGAAATTAAGCAAATGTTCAGGTTTACTAACAGTCGAGGAGAAGAAGTATCATGCACAGACTACGAATTAACAAAAGCTAGACTTTATAGTAAGATGTATGGTTCAGGAGCAGCACTTCCGAAAATAAGACGCCAATATAGTCATAAACTTCCACCAGAAACCATTGCTTTTGTCTTAGAATTTATCCATCATCTAGACAGTGAAGAGTATTCATCTTATAAAAGTGGCCCCTGTGATGGAAAACAAAAATCATGGATAAGTGAATTATTAGGAGGAGGAAATCAACCTGTTTTGTGGTTCAATTAAGCAAAACAAGTCTGCCTTTTAAGACAGATATACATTGTAAACAGGAATGTGAACAACTGGAGATTAGACCTATAAGCTTTAGTACAATTTTTAAGGGTTTGTCTGCAGGAAATTTCAAAATAATGGCAGAGAAGGCAGGACTCTAATATTTGCACAAAACTTGGCGCGGAGTATTTCATCGTGGTAGATAAGCTGCTAACTCGTTTAGGTGAAATGCTGAGGAGCCAACGTAAACCAGACATAACTCCAGGATTAATGAGCAAAGCAAAGACGTTAACAAATAATATATGACTGTTTCCGGTACAAGAAAATTCAGAACGAACATATTTTTGCTACAGTGGTACATCTTCCAACACCATCTAACAGGACATTTCAACAGCTTTGCTCTTTCCACACGCCAGCAGTCTAACTAAGTTTTTTGGCATCACCTTCACTTTTTTGAGCAATAAAAATTCTTGGAAATGATGTGAACTTTCCAAAAATAATGTACAAGGCAAAGAATGTTGTTGTCCAAATATGAAAAGTACAACCGTCAGGCTGAAGAACGCTCGCACGTGAACGAAGCTCGAACGCAAGTAGTTTCGAATGTCAATTATGTAGACA
>NC_090871.1:25692530-25700030 GCF_036669935.1 Montipora foliosa | reverse complement strand
TCCTCAAAGTGCACTACCAAGTAACAACCGAATAAGAATCCAGCACTGACTCATAAAACTACTAACATTTACAAGAACAAATCGGATAGGAAGACAGATTTTCAGTCTTTTTGCTAAAGTGAACACCGAACCTTTCAACAGATACCGGTGGCTTTCAATTTCTTCTGAAATACTTTTTACGTATATGGCTATTATACTGAGCTTTCTTGTTTGTTTTCAGTTAATATGCGCCATCACTGTTTATGCTTTAGTCTTTTTACGATTCCTCAAAGTGCACTACCAAGTAACAACCGAATAAGGTCAACGCCAAACGGCATTTGCAGACAGCACGTAGACTGCAGACTACATATAGATGACAGAGTAGGGAAAATTTCAGTTAGACAACTCTATCTGACTGCTACTCATCCGACTTGGACTAAATTTGACAAGATTAATAGGATATCGTGCAACTTGCTTCACCGTTTGCTGTTTGCTGAACATCGTTCCTTCATTCTAAAAAGTCCAGACTAACTAGCTTTGATACTTACAAGTTTTTGTCGTCTTGTGCCACTCAGACTAGACTTCTTTCGTTTATGAAGAAAAAAACACCCGTAGTTTATCTTACGGGCAAACACCGCGTAGAAATATTTTAACATTAGTATTCCCCCTTGTTCCTTGTTTGAGGAAGTTAATGTCAGCGGTAAAACCGTACGTCATATACAGTGATTACGACGAACACCGCAGTGATTGGTCAGCACTAGAGCCACAGGACGGAATAGACCCCTGGCGTTATTATAGCGTTTTCGTAACATTGTACGAGGGACCAGAGATCGATTTCTTCACGGGAAGTGAACTACTGTTATTCCGATGTGATTTGCCAATAACCTCCTTTGGTCATCATAAATACGCTTGTTTTTCGGCCATTTTAACATGATCGGCGAAAACAATAAACAAACTGCTGAATTATAAATTGACCGCCATTTATGAATAACGTCAATAGGCAGTGAAAGATTATTTATTTGGTTAATAAAGCCAGAGTTTCTCACTACCAACGATTTCGTTTAACGTTGGTTTAAGTTCACGTATTAGCAAGGTTTCTTTTACTTTACAGCGTCGAAAAAAAAAAAGACTTTTGCCAAGACTTCAAAATGGTCCCACTTGATGTTGTGACCGGTTGTGACCACTTGACGTTGTGTGATCCGCAACAGCGGAAGTGTAAATGTTTCCGGTAAGGGCTCTGTAATGATCCGTTTCGTTTTATTAATGCAAAAAGTCATTGCAATCCCAGCAACACGCTTTGTACACAACTAGGATTTTTGAGATCTGCAGAAACGATCTTTGTAGGGGAAAAAAGACTTGAATCGTCGGGTATTTTGAAATATCAACTTGAGGTTAACGAAACCATAAGAACTTACCTCTAGAAGATTTGAGACAGCGTGTGATAACTTCACATTAGGATCTGAAACATCATTCTGACGTTTCCTTAAAGAGATCATTCATATTGTAAGAAATGCCTCCATGGTAACCGTGTTTTGGAGTATAGCTTCTTAACTTGAGAAACAGTAGACTGTAACAACATTAGTCTCAACATTGGTCATAGCCTCCCACGCAGACTCTCTTGTGGGTTCCTCTCTCACGAGCGTCTGCTGAAACAAGCAACACATTCCTTTCCCTTTGTTAATTTAAAAAACTGTCATCTGGAAATCGCGTGCGGGTTACTTAGGAACCAATCAGCGCCATGTAGCTCTCCCCTGGGAGCGTCAATCAACTTCTTCTTTGGATAAATCATGAAAGGGACAAAGCCGTTTCAAAATATTCGTCAGAAACATTAATTTTGTTTTCTCGGTGGGTTATGCATTTGCACTCTCGTGAGTCAAAAATTCTCACTGATTTTGGCATCGTACGCGGAATATAAATTACTTTTTTGTTATTGTTTTTCAGTAATTATTGGCCTTTGTTGTCAAATATTTTAGCAGTGTCACAAGTCCCTGAAGACCGTCATTGTGTTTAAGGCGGTACACATATACATCCCATGATCTCAATTCGGTCATTCTTAATGAGATATGGCGTTGTCACGTTTTCGGCAAGCCTTCAAGTGAAATGAACGCAACTAGGACAGTAGCTCCAGTTTCTCTTTGATAAAAAGTCAGCGATTTTAAATGCCCAACACACGAAGACTATCATTCTTGCAGTTTTCTAAGGGTCTAAAGTGCACCTCCAGAATCTGGAATTCCGTTGTACATGTGATTGGTTTACGTAAATTCAAGCTCGTTTCAGCAGACGCTCGTGGAAGAGGAACGCGTAACGAATCCCTGAGAGAGTCTGTGTGAGAGTCTACATCAAGAACGGTTAACAAGCAAGCACCGGAGACGCTAACTTGTGGGGGGTTCTGGGGAAATCCTCTGTTACAAAATTTTGAAATCTTGAAGCTCGGAAATGCTAGTTTCAGCATCCTCGACGAGATATCAAAAAAAAAAATAAACGTGGATCAACCGTAAAATGGCAGATGTTTTACTTCTTACTTTTATTTTTTGCATGAGGAGGGAAGGGGGAGGGGGGGGGGGGGGGGAGACTGGAGTCTCCCACCAGGATTTTTAGCTTGTCAACCGCAATTATTGTCGCCCACATTTCTTAAAGTGGATGTGGCATGAACTTTTTTTTTGCAATTATAAATAGTTCATTATGTATTCTAAAGTACTCCGGACCTTTAAACGTCTTAAACGTTCAAAAAAGCCCCACTTTTCGCGTTTAAAACACCGGCTGCTGAGCCTTTCAAGTGTCCTGGAGACTGGGATCTAGTGTGCTTTTTTCAGCCAATTCGTGACGTCACACACCGTTTACCTCGTACAAACATTCCATGCAGCCTGGCGGCACAGTCCTGCTCGAAAATGTTGAGTGAAAATGTTGAGCGATTCAAATCAGTATTTCACTACTTCTTACTCGTTCCAAAGTTCTTCTGAACAGGAAAAGAATCAGGAGGGGAAATTGAGCTCGTTACCGGAGATATCGAGCCATATGGTGACGAAACCACTTGCCAGCGATGATTCAACCAATGACACAGAAAGATGGACTTACGCCTCAAATGTTGACCGTCGACTGACCGTTCGTGAATGGTAAGTGTTATTAGCTGGGCACTGTTGTGTGAATTCGCTGCTGTTAACCTACCTGATTTCATACTTTACGTGTACGTAAGGTGCAAATGTAAACAAAGCAACGACGAAAACGGAGTTTCGTCGTTGTCATGAAGTTACGAATGCGATTTGGAAACCGGTTTTTGATGATAGCATTGAAATAATTACCTGTATCACTGAGCACGAAGATTTCGCTACGATGACAAACTCAACAGTACTTTTACAAGTAGGGCGATGATACCAGCGACGAGCAGGAGCGAGTGAAAATGAGTTTTCGAGTATGTTTCGATTTCAGTGTGGTACTGATTGTGCGGGAGAGCAGTGTATCTTTAACTTTGTTGGTCGATGTGAAACTATAGGCAACTTTAGTTGCTTTTGTTTTAACAGCCATGTACAGTCTCAATGGGGAATTTATGTTCCATGTATCAGACTTTGTGGTTAAATTTGGCTTTTTTTGTTTCATCACACTCGAAGACGATTTTTCTACCCAGAATATTTAAATTTAACCATAAAGACTTACAGCCAGGTATCTGATTAAAATTATACTGTGTTCCATGTTCCAAAGGTTCTATTCAATGGTAACTCACAGATGTCGCAATGTGGTCAGAACAAAACATTACACTCAGTAGGCAAGACTTCCACTGTCTTACCTTTGTTTAGACTGATAACCAGATAAAACTAGCAATCAGTCGTTATAATTGAGCGAAGCAAAATTACAATATACATGATGAGCACGTCAGGAAGATAAGACCGCCTGTTCACTTCTTGTTTCACCGGATTCCAAAAACCTAAGACTTCAGCGCATTGAAAAAAATCTTGATTTCATGGCATCATGTTCGTGTATTTAACGTAAATACTCAGGCTTGTGTCAACGGGAAACAATAAGAAGGAAAATAAGTCACTCATCAGTTCTGAGCATAGTGATCTGATTCCATTTTGTTAGGACAAAAAGCCAACGAAATTAAAGGGAGTTCCAAGAGAGGGGACACAGAGGTCGGGGAACAGACTTTCCAGCTTGACCTGAAACTGCGAGCAAACAGCATATCACAGAAACGGGAAACTTAATCGTCGAAATTCAGAACAGAAGTGGGCAAATGCCGTTTGAGGGAGGAATCAGAAGCTGCCCGAGACAAATATGCCCGCTCGGTATACGTTGATAGCACGCCGCAGTAATCGTGTCAATGAAACACTAAAGGGGTTTACCTGAAATAAACAAAAGAATAGGACCCGTAACCCTCTCCCCTCTCCATCACTTAATCATGACGAGAACTCTGTCGTTGTTTTCGTTTTTTGAATAGGCCACACTGATGGAGGTGTTGGCAAAGGGGTGAAAGGCAAAAACCGTTTCATATTACATTGAGCATCGATGGTCTGAACCACGTACCGGACCGTTTGTTGACATACTATACCAGTTTGCGTTTGCAAGATCAACCGATTTTCATTTCCATAAAACGGGTTCCGCTTAGTCTTTTCCGTTTTAACAGTAATGACTAGAGAATTTCCTATTTTCCTATTTCGTTTATAAATTATTTGAGTGAACCATTTGACAAATGCAAAGCTACTTATATTTAACAAAAAATGAGCAAGGTGACACACGCTAACTCCAACCCGGTGTGGCCAACAGTTGTATTTAGACTGCATCATTTCTAAATTATTTAGTCTGATTCGCACTGCTCCAATGAACCAGTTCACGTTGCTCTGTGGTTGAGCCATAAATCAACGGGAAGAAACGCTGTCCGTGAGTTTACAGTATGGAACTCGAACTCGGTTAGTAAGAAGTATATGATACCCTCCTCTACTCGAGTTGCGTTTAAAATCCTGTTTTAGGTTAAACTCGTTTCAAGCAGGCTAAAATTGGGTTTAACCTACGAGCCGATTTTGTTTGCAACACCCATTTCTGTATTACGTTTTAACGAACGGTCGATTGACTTAGTGTAATAATAAAAGCTTCATGGAAATAACAAATGATCTGAAAGGAATTCATATATCGTACAGAAATTAATCGAGCAAACATAAAGTTGCTTTATGCAAAGGACAAATGGTTTTCCATAATGTGAAATGAATTAAAGAACTGACAAACGATTCAATGTAATCTGAATCGGTTTAACGAATGTACGATTGATTTAGCGTAATTACAAATCATGCTCAGAGAAACCATAAATGGTCTCGAAAGGAACTCATATCCTACAGTCCAGCAACCAACGAATCGACCTGACATGAAATGGTTTATGCAAAGGAAAAATGGTTTTCCCTAATGAGAAATGAGGTAGAGAAAAAACAAATGGTTTGGGGCGACAACAAACGATTTAATCCTTTACGAGACATGGAATAGGCCGTTTCGGAAATGCGCAGGGATCTCGGGCGAGTTTCAAATTTGAGCCAATAGATAAATTAACACCATCACGTGAAAGATAACATTGAGATTCGCTATCTGTCCAAGTTTGATTCTGTCAGGTCGAACAGAGACCAAGTTACGGACTTTAAAATAAAACACGTTTATATGGATTTTTAACTATGTTTTTAAGTCTGTTTTGAGGCTGCGTCCCCCTAAATCATGTAAACTCTTCACATAATTACTACTTAGTACAATAATTAGTATGATGTAGTGACAACTGGGAAGAACACCTAAAACGTTTTTTCGTACAGTCAGGGTACAAAGAAGGACAGAAGTGTTTGGTAAAATAACTTCAATCCATTAAATTAAGACACTGTACTGTCAATTGGGAAACTGCGGTTGAACCGAGTAATCAACAGGAAAAAAACGAGGATCCGTAATTTTACAGTACGGACCGAGAAAACGAGGTAATCAGACACGCGGGAAAGGAAACTAATTGAAGCCAAGCGGGAGGTTCAACTGCCACAAAGATTGCGTCAAAATCTAAAAAACTAATAAATTTTCTTGGCTTTTAAACAGTTTCACAAGTTTATGTAACATAAACGACATAAAAATCTTGACTAGGGAATGCTTTATCAAAATTTTAAATTTTGCCGTCCGTACTACAGAATACGGGGCCTGTCGGACGCTAAAAATAGGGCGCATGCTATCTAAGAGGTATAATAAACAGTTGTAAGGAATGTGTCAATCAGTATTTTTAGATGTTGTGCAAGAAAATACCCAGCCCGGTACTGTCCTAAGAATAAGAAAAGAGACAAATGAACGCCCTATGACCCTCGGTGTCGGTTCTTCGTAGATGGCGAAACAACTGAGACCTCGTTATCCAATATTTGTGCATGATAGTGGTTTATTTAAAGATATAGTGATTTCTTTCAATTCAACCTCTCAGGGATGCACAAAAGGCTGAGCTATCTACAGTTACATATCATTACTAAATCGTATTCTGAGGAACAGCTCTAAAGCAGATAATGAAATCATAACGAGGAGCAGCCAGTGGAAGAGGTTATGATCTCAAAGCTCATAACAGATATGGCTTATTATGGAGACCTTTTTGCCGTTCTAATTTTCTTTCTCTTCGAGATTTCTTATTTATAATAACCACTGACATACGTGGAGAGGAAGATCCCACGAGAAATTCAATGACTATGTAAAGGTAAAGGTAAAGGTACACGTTATTTAACGTCGGAAGTTCCTTTACTCTCTAGAGAGTACTCTCCCAGGAAGCCGACGGTGCGCTCATTTTACCCCCCTCTTTCCATCAGCGCTCCGTTTTAAGGGTATTTAAAGCTACTTAGGCTACACTGAAAGGAAAGAAGTCGAAACAAGGACGTGAGATCCGGGGATCGAACTCAGGACCTTATGCACCAAGGCCGCGCACTAATCGACTGTGCAACCCTTGCTCCTTTGTGCAACCCTTGCTCCTTGAGATCTACATAGAGATCTATCTTTGTGCATGCAGAGTTGAGAGAACGCTCTTTATGAGCACTCGAATCCCAGATGTTTGAATTTGTTGGTGCTCTCACCAACAGTTTTCTGTGGGTATTCCGTCTCCCCTCCTCTTAAAACCAAAATTTCTCTCCAAAAGATGTCCCTACCCACACTTTATGATGGCTATTACCAAGAGAAAATAAAAGGGGCAGATTTTTAGATCGACTCCCAAGGGGATTAGGCAACCAATCAATATGACGGGAATTTGTCTTCTGAGTGTGGGCTATCCACGCAGAACACATTCCGGCCATATGATTGGCAGTTGCCTAATCCCCTTGGGATCTTTACAGCTTGGGAGTCGATCTAAAAATAACTTGAGACATATTACCTGTGGAAAAGGGCATGTATGAGGGATGCCATCCCTTCCCCCTGTAATTTCTCTTGCTATTACCTATATTACAGCGCGCGTTTCTTATCCGTGGAAACTAAATGTCTGGACTTAACAAAAGCTTGTTACCGGTAAGTTATTATTTTTGTTGCTTCTTGTGTTTTCCTCTTTCCTTTCCT
>NC_090871.1:25677530-25687530 GCF_036669935.1 Montipora foliosa | reverse complement strand
CCGAGAAAAAGCACTACCAACAACGAAACGAAGGAAGACGTGTTTGAAAACAGCGGTCAGGCGAGCAGCTTCTGGCGTGACCTCTGGGAGCAAAAAGGTACAGGAAATTGCAATGCTGACTGGTTGAAAGAGATCAAGAGAGCAATAAATGACCAAGTCCCTCCCCCTGTGGAGGATAAAGTTATTCTGACAGTTTCACAAGTTAAAAATGTGTATAGATCTTGCAAAAGAAGAGAAATTGGAGCGCACCTGGACCAGAAAGGCTGGTAAATTACTGGTGAAAAAGAGCGCATGTACTTCACGAGGATGTGACCGAAGAATTTCAAGCAATCGTGGGAGGCCAACCAGAGTATTCCTTGTGGTTTGTGGCGGGAAAACCATCCCTCACTCTAAAGCAAGACAAGTTTTCAAGTGATAATCAAAGGCCATTCACATTTTTGAATAATGGTTATAAGTGGTGCACTTCATGTTTGTTGGACCGTATCGATACCCACCTAAACCAATACGATTTTATGGAATTAGAGCAAAGAGGAGCGAAAAAAGGATGTGGTGGAACAATTGATAATTTGCTGATAGATAGGATGGTTTTGCAGGACTGTCCTCGAAGAAAGCGCACCCTTAGTATGGCATAGATTGACATAAATAAAGCGTATGATTCAATTAGTCATGACTGGCTGAACGAAATGATATAACGCACCGTTTTCCAACGAGGCTAAAAGAGGTAATTCGCTGCTTGACCTCATGTTGAAACACACGAATTGTTGTAAGAACAAAGCAGGGGTATGAACAATCAGGCATCATTAAATTTAACAGAGGACTCCCTCAAGGTGACGCTCTCTGCCCCCGACACTTCACTTTCTGTTTAGGTCCTGTGGCATGGTTGAACTATATGAGCAGCTTCTACCTACACGGGTATACCATGGGAAGAAAACTCGAATAGGCCCGAATGATGAAATGCCATGAAAAATTTGTAATAACAGCCTCAAAACAGTCCAACATAAGCTCTCTGGGTGTTCCTGCTTTTTCCCAGAGTAAGCACCTATGGAGACATAACGCAGCCTTAAAGATTGTGTTTTTTGAAATGCTTAAAGATCCGGAGCTCGTAGATAAGATCGCACCGTGGTGTTTTCCTGTTTAACCCGAAACACAAGTAAGAAAATGGAAAGGTGGAGGCTTTTTGGGATGTTCCAGTGTTTGGAGAGAGCACAGAATTGAAAGCAAATCGTATTGACGCTCGAATTATTAACCATGACGAGAAGAAGTTTATTACGCGAGAAATGAGTTGAGAACCGTAAACGAAAAAATCAAGAAAAAACTGCTAAGTACACACCCTTGCGATGGGAACTGAAAAACAGTACCCAGGATATGCTGTAGAACAATATAAGATCATAATGAACGTCCTCGGGGGATGGTCTAAAGAACTGGATCAAGAGATGAGGGAGCTGATGGGAAAGAAAGGAAGAGTGGTATTGGAAAAGATGCAGAAAGCAGTCATTTCAAGTACTTTGAATATGGCATGCGCACGCCCTAGTCTGCCAAGGCATTGAAATATCAATTGAATAGTTTAAGTATATTGATTGAATAATTTATATTCTCTGATACTTTTGGCCTACTTTAAGCTTTTAATTTAGATGCATTTCGTCTGACCTAGATCCTATATTATAACATATTAAAGATATTATCAAATTAGTGCTTTAGAGTCGTTATTAAGGATATCACTGAAGTGATGAGTGATTGCTTAGGGTTTAGTTTAGGTTTTTAAAACACTATATCAGGAAATTAATTTATTAGATAATTAATTAAGTAGGGTTCATCGAATCGTTTTGATCAAGAATCTTTTTAGATTTTTCCTAAGATTGGGCCAGAATCATAGGTTTTACTTTGTTTATAGGCTTTATCATTTGTTTTTTTAGGTTTTAGCAGATACAGTAAAAGTCTTCAATATGTTAAATTAGCGGCCCCTAGGCTACGCCTTACGCGCCCTATAGAACCTTGACCGCTTATTGGAGCATTCATACGTATTTACTGCCCATAATAACAATAATAATACTACTACTACTAACAATAATAATGATAATAATGATAATTAGTAATTAATAATTAATAATAATATTAATTAATACCAATAGTATTATTAATATTAGTATTCGTAATATGAATTTATTAATAATTAATGATAATATTGAATGGTAACAACAAAATCAAAGCAGTAAACACATGGGCGGTATCCTTGCTATGATATGGAGCAGGTGTGATTGGACGGACGAAAGAAGAACTGCAAAGCATGGATAGAAAGACCAGGAAAGTGATGACAATGGATAAGGAGCTACACCCAAGGAGCGACACTGCAAGGATATATGAACCAAGGAAGAGAGGAGGCAGAGGACTTATTAGTTGCAAAGCTTGTGTCCGGGGGAGGGAAGAAAACAATCTGGGTTGGTATGTAGGGAGACGTAATGAGGCGTTGTTAAGGAAAGTGGGAGAGAGAGGAACAGTGAAGACGGATGAGGCAAAGAAACCAAGAGAATATAAGAAGAGTGCAAAGCAGGAAACAGAAACCAAATGGAAATGGAAGCAAATGCATGGGCAGTATGTTAGAGACTTGACGGGAGTGGACTGGGATAAAACATGGCGGTGGATGCAGAAGGGAGACCTCAAAGGGTGTACAGAAACATTGATCTGCGTTGCCCAAGAGCAAGCTTTAAGAACTAATTGTATCAAGTTCCACATAAACAAGAATATAGAATCTCCTACGTGTAGGATGTGTGGAGAGAAAGGGGAAAGTGTAAACCATCTAACAAGTGAGTGCAGCAAGTTGGCAAAACGTGAATACAAGAGGCGTCACGACAATGTTGCACGGTATGTGCATTGGCAACTGTGTGGAAAGGCAAACTTGAGCAGACCGATAACTGGTACAAACACAATTCAGAGCGAGTGTTAGAAAACGAAGGTTTCAAAGTTCTGTGGGATTTCAATGTACAGTGTGACAGGATAGTTGAAGCTCGAAGACCGGACATTATCTTTGTTAAAAAGCAAGCAAAGGAGGCAATGATCATTGACGTCGCCATTCCAGGGGATGCGCGAGTAAAAGACAAAGAACTGGAGAAAATAGAGAAGTACCAACTTAGGGAAGAAATAAGAAAGTTATGGAAGCTGAAGAAAGTCACTGTAGTGCCAGTTGTGATCGGAAAATTAGGGGCTGTACCTGATAAGTTTGACAAACACATCGAAAAGCTTGCCACCACCATCAGACTTGAAGTGATCCAGAAAACTGCTCTGTTGGGAACGGCTACACTCCTAATAAGAAACGTCTTATTCCTTTAGAGAATCAGGAGAGGACTCCCTTGGAAACTTTAGGAACTTGTTGTTACTCGCTCTCAAGGGAAACAATTGACCAGGCAAGGCCTGTGATGTTACATAGCAATAATAATAATAATAATAATAATAATAATAATAATAAGAGAAAATAATAAGGCAATAAACATAAAATATAACAATTTATAAGTGAGAATACAGGTCTAAAAAGTTGAAAAGGGAATAAAAACTATGATGGAAGTCTTTAACAAATTACACATCCGTTTAAATTAAAGCAACAATCTGCAGCCTGATTGAAAAAGAGAAGATCACTTTGTGCGGTGATACGATCTCACTCGAGCAAAAGGTACAACGACACTAAGAATGAATGACATTGCCCAGCAATGCATTTCTTCACGAACTTTAGAGCGTGAACTCCATGTCCCTCTTAATGCTTGCTTAGGCTTTGACTTCTATGGTGGATTGTGTTTGGAAAAAGGAAAAAGCACATGCTTGTTAGAACAAACAATTGCAGATATATAGTTATTTTTTATGGCGATGCATAACAACATTGCCTTGACAACATAACAACAAGGTTATTTCATTTTAATCCAACTTACCCTGACGTTCCCTTTACGTTCAAGTAATTCAAAGTTCGGCTTTCCTGTCATTGAAGGATCACATTTGAAGATGACATGGACCTCCCAATTGCGAGAGTAACTGGAAGATTTTCAAAGGATTTACATGTAATTTAGGAATTTGCAGGTGCTTTCTTTTTTTTTTTTTTCTAATTCTGTGTAGTGTTCTCTAAGAAGCGGCGTGGCCTAATGGTTAGGGCGTTGTATTTAAAATTCAACGTTCTTTCACTGGCAGGATTTGTCTTCGGTGGTCTGGAATACCATATTTTGCTGGTGGTAATTTAGTGATTCTAGGGTAGTCCCAGGGCTTTTTGAGGATAAACGGACAAAATTGAAATTTTAAAGGAACTGCCAAACTGGGGCCAATTTCTCGAAGCCTGTCTAGCGCTAACCGCTATCGAAACCTATACGTTTCCATCGCATTTAACGCTTGTTAGCGCTAACTATGCTTCGAGAAATCCGGGCCTGGTCGTTAGCCACCAAAGGACTGGGACTATCCAGAGTCCACTGGAAACTTGCCACTAGAAAAATAGTTTATTACATGAAAGTCGTCACTCTGCAGGCAAGCCTGTTTCCCTCCAGTTTATCTCGTTCGAGTTGAGATTTTTTCTGCTTGTTATGTTTTATTCATACTCTTTCTTTCCATGCTCGCCGTTTTGAAGCAAATTTGAGTGTTTATATCTTTACTAGTATCATTAATATTTGACCATTATCACTTTTTATTAGCATTAATATTACAATTTTACACCACAAAGACCACTTTAAATAAGACAGTTATATTATTACTGTGCAGGATAATCGCCGGTAGGTTATCCTTGTCGTCTGCGATCTATCCGCAGCCTTTGATACAACTGACCACTCGCATTCTGTTCAATGCATTTGATTATCCGAATCGGGATTGAGAATTTGTTCATGTTTAACTTTACTCTTCCGAGAAATGGTACACGCGGTTAGTTTCAGAGAGGCGTAAGAATTACTCGTGGCACCATAGTTAATAGAGGAGACTGGTTTTGAAGCTCGGCAAACATCAAAGGAGCAAACAAAGATGCCAAGATTTAGGTTGGAAAGTCCACGACCGTGCACAATCTTTTGTTTTGCGCTCATACACTATGCATAAATTACGTAATCAACACGTTTCTATTGGTTAGTTCCTCAGTACGGAGTAAACAACTATTGTGTTTTGTGCACGGTCAAGGCCAAAAATGAGAACAAAAACATACAACAAAGAAATTTGTCGGGTTTCATAACCATTCGGCTATATTAACTATGGTGGCACACCCGAGAGAAAACTCTAGAAGCTTTCCCGTTTCAAACGACTGGTCGTATAAACTTTGAGGACCCACACCCACACACTTCCATGTTTCACATTTCAAGAAGGGCATTTTTCCGTAAATAAACCGTGCTCTGACAATCATGTCGATCATTTCTAAAACGCCAAAATCAGAAAGAACCCAACTATGATTGAGACTTTAACAACACAAGTAGGTAAAAAAAGGCGTTATTTCCAGTGCGGGTTTCAATGAGAAGAAATGGAGAAGTCATCCCCGCTCTTAACTGGACAATCACGGCAAAAAAAGTAGCGTTCACCCGCTAGGAAAACGATCGGTGAATATTGCAAAATGCGGCATTTTTCGAACATTTGCTTGCGTTTTCCGATCGTAAAATCCGAGGTTTTCTGTTTGTTTTCCAGCCGGTGAACTCGAGTTTTCGTTCCATTATCCGACAGTTTTCCATTAGGGTGAACAACAGGAAAACAAGCCGTTTTCCAGGTGTTTACCGCCTGGTTAACGCTTTGAAAACAGATTGTTTTTCGTTGTTTTACCGGCGTTTTCCAGTCGCAAAACAGCGTGTTAACTGGAGTTTACTCGGAGTTTTCTCGCATTGTCCTGGTGTTCACCGCGCGGTTAACGTTGTGAAAACAGATTGTTTCCAGTTGTTTTACCGGCGTTTTCCAGTCGCAAAACAGCGTGTTAACTGGAGTTTACTCGGAGTTTTCTCTCATTGTCCTGGTGTTCACCGGGCGGTTAACGCACGCTAAACAGGTTGTTTTCCATTGTTTACTGGTGTTTTCCAGTTTCAAAACAACGCGTTCAGTGGAGTTTTCAGCGAGTTTTCTTGCATTTTCGCGAACAGTGAATGCGCGGAGAACGCCAAAAAACCGCTTGTTCTTCAGCGTTCACTAGTTGGTTAATGCTTAAAACCAAGGTGTTTGCCTTGAGGGAAAACGCGGTGTTGTCACACAAATGCACCTACTTTCCTGCCTTTTCTGCATTTGCGGCTTCTCCTTTTCGCTGATATTTTACATGCACTTTAAAATCAGTTGGGTGGCGTAGCTTACAAATTTGGCTGTATTTACGTTTTCATTTACTCTGAGTTCGTAGCTGTGACTCTACTTTCACAATGAAATTCAAATGATTCAATGTTGTTGGCAGAAGGACTTGACTCCCTCCCTGATTATGTCCCAGAAATAAAATATGAGATACATGTATACCTTACACTGTTTTATTATCAATGACTCAAACAGGCACTTGCCTATTTCTATTATGTACAACAATACCAAAACATTTATTTATACTATATACAAATTGATAGCTACACTCTTTTAACACATGATAGTGTTTTCTTGGTGCAAGCTAGCTTAAGATATTAAGTAACAAATTATATGGAGATGTTTTCATATCACTGGTACAAATACTGTACCCTGCATATACATTTTATCATTTTTATCATGAAAGTAAAAAAAAATGAACAAGGATGTCAGCCAAATGTTTGAATGTGTGAACTGCACGACAAAAGAACAAAAAGGCACAGAACAGTGTAACCTCAATATAATTGTACTGTACCAAAATGCCTAAACATATTAGTCTCTATGTGGGATTGTATAATTATTACACAGTCCCAGGTAGTAAACACAACACAACGCCATTAATTCAATTTGCTGTGGACTCATAGGTGCAGCCTAGTTTGATTAGTGTCACAGTGATGACTGAGGGTGCGTTCGATTGCAAAATCCGGATTTTGATCTTAAAATCTGGATCTTCGGATTTCCAATCGAACACAAAATTTGAAAAAGATTTTGTCACAATTTTGTCACAGATCTCACTAATTGATCCCGACAATGATTTCCCACAATTGAAATCCGTGACAAAATCTGTTTTATTTTGTGTTGGATTGGAAATCCGAAAGATCCAGATTTTAAGATCTAAATCTGGATTTCCCAATTGAAAGCAACCTAATATCATCCTTGATAAAAATACAGACTTTAGAAAAAATATTTACAACTTAATGGCCCAGAAAAGTTTCTCTGGGACTTCATTATGTCTTCTGTTGCTGGGAGGGCCAACCCTCCTGTTTACACACTGCCTCCTCTGCTGGTTTGACAGTCTTTCTTTGCGGCACAAGTCCAAACCATGAAGGAAAGTGGATACCTCCTCTGCTCTCCAGACAAGAGGCCTTGTAACCAGTGTGTCTTGCTCTTCATCTGATTCATTGGATGAAATCAGGTAGGAATGCAGAGCTTCAAACGTCTCCAGTTACTGTGGAACAAAGAAATTTTGTCAATAAACTTTGGTCTGTATAAAGACTGAGGTAATACAAAGCCACACGAAATGTATGAGAGAATTGTTCTTAGTGGTGAAAGCCATCATGACTACATGTGTTGTTTAGGGTTAGGGTTATGGTTAGTAACATACTGGTGTACAACAAGCATTCTCAAAACTGAAAAACTGAAGGATCATACTGTGCATTGAAACAGACTTTTTTTTCTGGCCATACTTTTCTGATTCTAAGGAATCCGAATGTAACGTAAAATACTTCTCAAGCAAGCTGCTGGTGTACATAAAACTACTTTTACTACATTGTGTATGCACCAAATCATTACTGGTATTTTAGAAAAATCAACAGTGATTATGAATTGACCTCTTGCCCTCCAAAAAGGATGAAGACATGATACGATGGTTATCATTAACCATTATTTTACTCTGTCTACTTTAAATTTTTGAAACAGTAGGCAAGTGAAATCTCACCCTTTTGGTTCTTTGCCTTCTTTTCTGCTCCTGCTGGTACTGCTCATATGTATCATTGTCCATCTGTTTCCTCTTCTTTTTGTTGGAGGCAAAGTTTGAGAGATGGCATCTAAAAAATCAAAAGTTTAATCACAGCTTAAACATTGTGGCTACAAATATTACTACATAATATATAGGAGGATATTACAATGCACATGGCCGCGCAGAGATATGACATTTCTCATCGAGTGTTGAAAAATATTTCACGAGTGAGTGCAGCAACACAAGTGAAATATTTTTCAACACGAGAAGAGGAATTTCTTATCTCCAAGTAGCCATGTAACATTTTATTTATTATAATATAAACACCAATGAAATACTAAATCATTTCACAAAAGGCATTGAAAGGCCCAATTTTCATATGTAACTACAGCAACAGTAATCTTTTCATGTGTGAAGATATCATGTTTTTGCACGAAAGCTCACTTGGTATTTGTTTTCATTCATTCCACTTTATTATTACATATCAGACTCTAGTACATGAGAGCAGCCAAAGCCGGGGGCTTAAATGGCATATGGTCAGCAGACAAAATTTGAAGAATTTACATTAATAAATGAAGGCATTAGCTATAATTATTACAATACTACTTAAACAACTAATTATGATTACTTAATTTACAAGCACACAAGATAATATAATGGATAAATAAGTACTCCTTGAATAATTGTTTGACCCATAAAGTATACAAACTTGGGGACAGGAGACCAGATTAAACAGTCTACATTATTTATAAAATTAAATACTGAACAGGCCATACTTAACACTTAATTATTAAATAATGACTACAAAAAACTAGAGACACTCAGCAGTATAATCCTGTAAAGCATACAGCATACGGTATTTCATTGGTATTTACATGTATATAATAAGTTATAGTATGCAACAAAAAAATTCAATGTGACCACTGTCAGGTACCACTTAAGTTGCAATTTGCACACATTCACCAAAAAAGAGCAATTTTAAATTTAAGCTTGACTAGTTCTTGACTAAGGGAATATTTACTACTTCTGGTGAAGTATTATCACATACAAATATACAATGTACCCCCAACTAGTAGAAAACAAATAGTACTTTGCTTCTGTTTCTTGTTGTTGTTTTGTTGCTACTTCATGGACTTAACACATTAGGCATATGATAACTACAGAGACTTGCCCTATGTGCCATTCTCAAAAATATTTTGTAATGTGGATTATCAATATTGAGAAAAAATGTGGTACTTCCTAGTGAGAAGCTTCATATTTATGTACCACCCATCCCCTTATTATCCAGTTTCCACTCCTTTATCTGCCAAGTGTGTATTAGTGGATTGCAGAACCCTAAAGATGATCTCAATCAAGTGTATTAGTTATTTAAACATGTTATGTCTTTCCTCAGATAAATTAGAATATATAAACTCAAAACACAATTCATAAATCTGGACAAATTTTCCAGTACACCATGATGCACAGACTCTCAGTTAAAAACAGTCAAAAAATAAGCCTGCCCTTCCCCTTATGCTTATACAACGACAGTATTATAATTGTGAACTTACTTCTTATCAGTACACCACGAAAGTCCCGGTTAATCCATCTTGGAACGGACGCAGTGCTGTTAGTGATCAACAGTAGAAACAAAAAAAGAATTTCACTTAGCTCTAGCTCTAGCTCACAACAGATCACGTAGTATTTTTAAGTTTCTATTGCTTTTCCTCAAGTGTATTACATGGTATTTAACCCTTCAAAAATGTTCTAGAAATACAAATGACAATATTTTCAGAAAGAAATTGTTTTCACACTGTGACAGCCATTGAATCACCAACTTATTTAGAATTCTCTCATGGAAAGCTCTGCTTAACAGAAGCAACCAATCAAAAGGTGTGATAAAAATGCGCACGAAATTTGAAAACGGCCCAAGATTTTACATTCGTTTGCACGTGTCTACACAGAAGTCATTCCACGAAAAAAAAAAAATAATAATCAAGCTTCTGTGGTTAACACTGACAATCACAACGCGTAAAAAGGTAA
>NC_090871.1:25670030-25675030 GCF_036669935.1 Montipora foliosa | reverse complement strand
AAGATGTACCTTGTATCTGATTACATTTCACAGCATCTTGAATAAACACATTATGTTATGTCCCTCAACAAGAGTGCTCGATCTCTTTAAAGTAATACAAAGCCAGTAACAAAGCACAGTTTGTACTTAAGAAATACCACCCAAAAAGCTCACATACATCTTAGCGGAATCATGAACCACTAACTCATTTTATTTATTCCGTTAAAAATGATCACTTAAACCCATTTGAGACATTCCGTATAATAATAATACAGCTTCATCTTTGAAGTCAATACCTTATAGTTTACAAAATTGACTCTGAGGCTTAAGAAATTGGCTTCGTTCATGTTGAGCGCATTCTTGTTTTACTTAGGGCTAACATCACAATACATGAAGTGTTTTCCCTTAATCGTACCGGAGCCATCCGTACGTTAGCCAGCGAGGGATAAATTTTCTTTTTTCCTTCTGTGTACTATCATTGCCAACAGTAACGCTTTCGATATCGACACCGTCTACTAGCAGCAGAAGCCGGTGACAACGCTCGGCCCAACAAGCTTTATAAGCCGTTTCTCCGAAGCACAATTTTCTCTGCCCAGACAAGGGAAGCACATATGAACAAATTAAAAAAATGTTTTTAAATGAAAGAATGTTATCAAACCAAAAACTCTAGAATCAGCCCTAGTGTTCTCTCAGAGGCCTACATTGGAGGCGCAACTCACCATTTGCAAAGCTTAAGACAGCAGAAGGGCCCTAGCGTCTCGACAGGACGTAAGATTACAGATTCTGGGATCGGTTGCATGTGAGGACTCGCACCGAGCACAAACCCATGAACGCTGCCGCGTATTGATGCAAACCTTGTACCCTCTGGCCGATCTTATTGTGACAATCTGAAGGAGAACTTATATATTTGCGTCTTGACTCTCTCTCTTTTCATTGTGGTTTAGCTGCAAAGGAATTAATCACATTTTGCGCACGCGCAACAGGCAAGGCTATCGCACGGCCCACTTCACGACTGAAATCAAACACCGGATGACATGAAAGTTAAAAAGTGAGTTGTCGTTTATAGATTCGGTACCAATGAAACTTGAATTCCTCTACGGCATAGGTGACGTAAAACTTGCGTAGATGCTACGAAACCCAAGCTTTGGCGACCTGTGTCGGGTAATATGGCGCTCTTCTCCAGTCATTCGTGTTATCTCAATTTATGACTCATTTAAAACCTTTGCTGGCGGAACATCTGAATTTTCTACGCCGTTAGCTCTCATTGGAAAATTCTCTGCAACACCATGTTAACACTCATTTGATCTATGGGAATTGGAAAGTGCTTAACCATGCCGCCCGTACATCGGAAAATTGACATTTTGACGGCATTTTGTCAGCCTGAGTTCGAAAAGCACTTGCAAAATACCGTGTTAGAATGCTACAGAAAACAGGGTAAAACACTCAGGAAAACAGGGTGTTTGTCGGTGAAACACTACTGTAGCAAAATGGACGTTGAACATCGCGTTTTCACCACGTTTTCCCAAACCAAAAAACACTTGAAAAATTCCATGTTAGAACGCTCCGGAAAACAGGGGAAAACAATCAGCAAAATAGCATGTTTTCCGGTGTAATGCTCCTGTAGGAAAACCATTGTGGAATGCTATGTTTTCATTACGTTTACAACTTCAGGAAAACATACAATGAACGCCTCGTTTTCTCGCTCCGGATAACTGGGGTAAAATGTCCCTGGAAAACACACTGTTAAAACCTGTTTTCCTTGTGCAGGAAAATTAGGTAAGAACAACTTATTTTACCTCTGTTAACCACTAGTGAACACCGAGTTTTCCGCGCGTTTTCAAAAACAGGAAAACGAGCTGTGAACGAGGCATTTTCCTGTCATTCACCATTTAGTAAAATCACCAGAAAACAAGGGCTTTCTTGCCGTGAATCTAAGCAACCATGTGCGAGGATCACTTCTCCATTTCGCCTATAAACCGCACTTCAAATAAACACATTTCTTTCATCGAGTCCTTTTACGGGAACACATAAACCCAACCAATTGATCTGCTCCCAACTGAGTGGCTTCATAGCTCAGCATAGCAGCGGCATAGCAGAGGTCATGGGCTCGGTTCGCGTTAAAGACACCTCAATTGTGGCTAATGAGACAATTGCATAAATTGCCCACTGAGTTGAGTGAGAGGATCATTTCTCCATTCTGTCAAGTAGATCAAGTACACAAGAACTACATATGCTGTCCATCCGGTCTTAGGTTGAATCCGTTTTTGCCTAGGTTAAATTGATGATCCGCATTTTACCTAGGTTGAATGTGCACCTTTCCTAGCGGAGCTCCGCGCGCGCCGAAGGCGCGCGCGCGCGGAGCACCATAGCTAAGAAAATATGGTAACCCATCGATGTGAGAAAATTTGGTTTTATAGGCATGACGTCATCAACGTCCGTACGTACAACGTACGTACCAGGGCGGAAAGAGACCGGGCGGTGAAACGAGCGGGTCCGAGCAAAAAGGTGTGATGCAGTAGACTGGGGTCTACTAAAAAGCCTTTTCAAAATGGCGGCAAGTGTTGAGATCGGCGACTCACTCGAAGAATTGGAAGAAGTGTTTTTACAGGACATCACAGACGACTTTTTTTATTTGAACGAGAAAAAAAATTCTTCAGATGTTCCAGACACATAGCTGATGTTAATGTAACAAACATTTTCTCTGTGTTCTTGATTGGTTCTCTCCTATAACCTATGGTCTTTAGGTAAATCCAAGTGTTTGCTTTCTTGTTCACTTTGCCATACAAGCCATTTCCATGGAAAAGGTGATAAGTCATGGTTTTTTTTTACATTTTGTTTATATTCTGGTGAGTATTTTCACGAATCATGCTGTGTGTTGAAGGACCCAAAAGGCAAATCAAAATACAAGTAACAACTTGGGAATATTAAGCTCTTACTAACCGAGCTGGAGGGCCATACTGGGGAATATTGGTTGAACATTGTGGAACTAAAGATGGAGCGCAGCGACTTCCGTACAAAAATGACCAAGGTGCAATATTCCTCAGTATGGCTTTGGCCAGCTTAGTTAGAAAGTAGTTTATCATATGGTACCAAGGCTGTTGCCTAACAGGAGCCCGGTAGCCTGGGGCTCCCAAAGAATAGCTCTGGGCTCCTTAATTTTTCACAGCAACACCTTTCACTTCATATGTTGGGCTCCTAAGTTCTCAGCGTTTAGCTCTGAGGGCCCCTTTAAAATTTCTTAGGCAGCAGCCTTGGGTACTCGGGCCATGGTTGTTTCTTGAATTTGTGGCTTTTCAAAAACAAAAATTACACAGCTTATGACCGCTTCCAAATAAATGGTCGGCATAGCAAAATCCTAACCAAGAAAGAACCAAATTATCACAATGCTTGCATTTACCTCAAAACTACCTTACCGCAGGAGGAAAAGCTGGCAGGGCAAGCGACCCCCCACCCTTAGCTCAAGGTCTAGATCCGCCACTGATTACCACAATATTTTCTGTAGTTGAATGATAATTCAGCTAATTATGTGCCGCCTTACTGTGAGTACAATAGTTGTGCAAAGGTTAATCATGCCTTTAGAAATCAGTCATGTTCAGAGATATTATTGGCACAGGATTTGGGGAAAGTGTTTTTATTGTCTTTATTGGGAGCTTACTGAACACAGGCTGACCAGGGTGCACCTCAGGCTAAATGACATACCATCGTAGCGTACTAGTTAGTATGAAGAGTTGTACAGTGTCAAGAGAATTTGGTAAGCCTATTTATGGTTAGCTCTCACAAGCAGAAATGGTAACATGCTATTTTCAAAACAAAATAGAAAATAGAGCTAAATATTGTTACCTATTACCATTAATTATCTGAAAATAAAAGTCCTGCCTTCCACATTATGTACACAGTGTGACATTGCAAATCTTCCAATTTGCATAATCTAAAAAAAAAATTAAACTGAAAATATGAGACAAGATATTAAAAGGTCGTAAATGCTATTGCCCTCATTTTTTGAATGACCTTTACAAAAGAGTGATAAATGTATTGTTTTTGGATTATAGGCTCCATAACCCAATCAATAAGACTGGAATTTTGCAGAGTGGTTAAGCATTTGAATCACAAACCCTGTGAGGGGAGTCTGAATATATGGCAAAAACCTCTACTTTGTGTACGAAATACAGATGACATAAAATAATGGCAACAGGCGACAAGAAACAATATCGCACCAACATATAATGTCTTGCAAACAGTGGTTAAACAATAATTATGTTACCATTTGTGTCTGGTCCCCCAAGAAGGAGCCATATTAAATTAAAGATGAACTGTCCAAGTTAAATTAAGTTTGGTTATTTAATAGCAATACATCAAGCAGCCGTTAACCTAGCAACCTTTGTAGCTTTCTTAATTGGTGTTGATAGAAGAATCCTCCTTACAAGAAGGGTTTCTCTCCACTAACTAAAACATATTCACTAATTAGCAGGTAGTTTGAGGGCAATATTGTGTGTGAATGGTGAGTTGAGGAAAAATCATAGACAAAATTTAGGGTTAGTCTGTAGAATGATGGGGAGAAATTTACAAAGCAAACTCTCAACCCCAAAATAAGGTTAACAAATGAAACAAACTCTGTGTGAAATTAAAAACTTGAATCACAGAAACAGCCAGATAGTACATGTATGAAAAACTGAATCACGTAGGAGGGATTAACAAATATTTTACTATGGCGGTGATGTCTCCAAAAAGGCTTGTGGTGTATGAGACCACCTAAGCAGAAACAGCCACAAGTCAAAAAGAGACCTTGCCGAGTGCTGGAATATGACACTGACACCTTGAAAACAATATGAAACAGAGAGTTACTGTATTGATTTGTGCTAATTGATTGAGTAAAAGGGCTAGATCAGCCACACATAAGCCCTCAGACCCCCAAAAATAGATGCCTGTGATCCTTGAGTGTGAAATAGTTATGCTATATTTTTTAAGTTCTCTGTGTCGTGTTGCTAGTCAAGCCTTAAACAATAAAATACAGTCATTGTTAT
>NC_090871.1:25662530-25665030 GCF_036669935.1 Montipora foliosa | reverse complement strand
CTAGACGCTTCGGCTGTGAATTAATGACTTTTTATTGCATTCCTGGCTGGGAAATAAACTGAATTTGATCAGCTGACTGGGAAACCAACCAATTTTATCTAGCTGGCTAAATTTGAGCCCTCGATATGGTCACGTGATACTGGTCAGCGGATAGCTTGCTTTGACAGCTGTCGATTGACCATAACATGGATGTCCAATATCCAAGATATATGCTTCAAAATAGCGTGCTACTGGTCATATTGGCGTACATGGAAGGGTGGACGTACGGACGGTCTATGGCGTCATAGCTATAAAACTAAGGGCGCGTTCGATTGACCCTATTCCGGAATAAGAATACGTGGAGTGATGATTAAAACGGTATGTTTGGCGCGTTTCGAAGCAGCAAGGATAATAAAAATTTGTTTAAAATAGCATTTTAGCAGATCTTGAACAGTTTTAATGTGAATTCCCACAAAAACGAAGGATCTCTAACTTCTATTCCATGTATGCCTATTCTGGAATACGGTCAATCGAACGTGCCCTAAAATTTCTGGCATCGATGGGTTACCACAATTTTTTAATTATGGTGTTCCGCGCGTAGCTCCGCTATAACTGATTCCTCGACGCCGTATAAACTTATACTGGCTTCCAGTACATCTATCTGCATCGAATGCACTTGAAAGCAATGTTTTGGACAGTTTAGGCTCTTTTTCGCCAGATAAGAATTTCAAAAGCGTTTTAGTAAGCTCGAACCTGCGAAATTTGGCAAAATCTCCTACAGGGATTGAGTTAAGTATAACAATCTTTGTCTTGTTTGTCAAGCGGTTTTGTATTGTGGCCGGCTACGGTCTGAATTCATCATTACTGTGGCGACTATCTCCACTAAAGTAATAGCTTTCGATACATATGCTTTTTGTGTGAAATGGATGTTCAGTCGATAGCTGCTTTGTTTGACAGTCAAATTGCAGTAGAGTTTAAGAGAATCACTACACTTTAATTTGACTTTTCGATTAGCAATTTTTGCTGTTTTTTTTAAACTTAAGAGAGTGGGTGTAAAGATCATCAGTCAAATATTTCCATATGCACTATATTGCTTTCTGAGATTAGAAACGGGAGCTCCGCTCTTTGGCTGGGCTAAATCTGTATATAAACTCAACAAAATACTCTATCAGAGTATTCAGTGCATAGCGATTTCCGTACTACACTCTATAACCTATCTATCCATTCGTCATTGAGCAATTCTGTTGAGGAAATTTTAAGGTCATTTTTCCCTTACCGAGACATCACCACGACAGTTACTTCTATCTGCCGGTCCCAAAGAGAACGATCTACAGGGGCTATAGCTGTAGGAGTATCCAGAAGAGGGACTTTCAACTGTCAAACTGGTAAACGAATACACAAAACTGTTAACATATGAATGCCAAAGAGCATAATAATTTTTAACACCTGACTTTACAAGCCTTCAAGCTACCTTCCTACAGTGCCCTGTAAAGGAGATACGATCAAAAAATATTCTTATCTAGCACAGTGACTTATTTATCTGGCAGTGTCACTTAATTATCTAGCACCGCTTCTTATTATCTAGCAATGCCACTTATTATCTAGCACTGATACTTTTTATATGGCACCACGGTTACTTATTTATCTGAAATTGGCACTTAATTATCTAGAACTGTCAGTTTTTTTGCGGGCTCTTAGAAAGCTACGGAAGCGTACGTTGCCCTTTAGATTCATGTAATGAAGTGACACTGCTAGATGATGGGTGGCACTGCTAGATAATAAGTGGCACTGCTAGATAATTGAAGACTAATTGAGTGACACTGCTATACAATAAGTAGCAGTACTAGGTAAGTATGGTTTTTGGGATGCATGTCCCTTACCGGGCACCGTACATTCCACTTGATTGCAAGAACCGTGTGGATACGTACAATTGCAGAAGACATCTCTGCGTGTAACAGCGGGAAAAAACGGATTTTAACTGGATGAAAAGTGGACCAACTTTACCTCCAACACCTCTCCTCCTATGATATAATTTGATCGTCTAAATGAATATAATCATGGATAATAGAAGAGACTAGTCTCTTCTATTATCCATGGTATAATCCTGAGAACGAATGTGGTTTGCGGGTAATTTTTCAATAATGATAAGTTAAGGAGGCTCGAAATACTTTCTCCTTTTTTCAAACAAATAAACATATTCTGTCCTTAGATACAGTTAGGGTAATCATATCAAGACGAAATTTGGCCAGGGTATTAAGTACCCATCATAGATATCTCACATTATATTTTCCCCCAGAATAACCATACCATGGCAACGATATTAGGCATTTCTTTGAGCCTTAAAATCAACATATGTTGTCTTTATTGAAGAAACGGGACAGTGAAATTTCCCCATGCAGCGTCACCAGATAATGTTAGAAATACTCTTTAAAATATTTAAAATTCAACAAAATCTGTAGCCCAGTTTTTCGGAAAAATCATTTTTTTTTGTCTCTAACTTTTTTTTCTTTCATTTGAGAGA
>NC_090871.1:25647530-25657530 GCF_036669935.1 Montipora foliosa | reverse complement strand
GCACCAAAATAGTAACCGTATTTAAATCCATGTGGTTTCGCAGTTTATTCGACAGATGAAACCATATCGGTTTGAAAATGCTCCACTTTCGGCCTCGTTTGCAAATCGACCTTATTCTCGCAACGGTCCCGATCGGTGTTGTGTAAACAGGAGGCGCAACCGCATCGAAAACGATGTGGTTATAAACAAGACTGCGTTCTCGCAAACGCTGTCTTAAAAAAAATGATCGTTGTGCTCTTCTTATAATACACTCTTTCACAACTTGACATAAAAGCAAAATACATTGTAGAAGTTGAAATGACCGACTGCTTCTAGTTCTATGTACAGGATTTAGCACGGCCGAAATAAAATAAAGTTGAATATAAGTCTACTATCTTGTTAGGGCTTTGTGTTATTTCACGGTGGAGCCGCGACAGCGTCACCACTTCCCCTTCACAGGCAACTCGCGGACCTATCCTTTTCACTTAAAGTTCATAGAGAAAAATGTATTTTGTATCAAAGGTAAGAAGGAAATCCTTGACTCCCCTCCCGTCATAATGGTATCGTCATCACTTTTCATGATAATACTTAAAATCGTATACTGAAGTTTACGTGAAATGTGGCCTAAGCCATGTTGAGTATTTGGCTTTTACTTCAAGTAGAAAAAAACATTAGACAAGTATGAACTTAAACCAAGGAACAATAAGCCTAGGTAAACGTGTCCGAAATACTGTGTTTCTATGAGAATCTGCGTTAAAATAACTTGAAAAAACCTTGAAAGTAGAAAAAATTGTAAATAGTAAACTTTAGTTGCTGTAACGAGTTCGAACGTTTTGAGGAAAGTTAGTTTACAAACTAAACTGAACGCAGGGTTGTCGGAACAACAAGAAGATTTATTCCAAAAATGAACGTAGTTTCCACGAAGTAAACTCTTAACAGCACGTACTCGATAAACTTACACGGCCTCCGCCAACTTGAATAAACACAGCTTCTGTCACACTTGAATAAACACGGCTAACGCCAACTCTCTTCGCTTGTGAAAAACTAGTTAGAAAAACACTCCGCTTGTACTCGTCTACTTATATACTCTGACAATAAACTTCTAGAACTTTCTAAAATAGTAATGAATCTAATTATAGAAAGATTACAAAACACACCGATTTAGAAACGCTTACGTACAAACCTAAATATAAACAAACTACGAACTCTCGCGAAGGTTCTAGACAGTAACGCTTGTCACGCAATACTATTTTTCGTAACAGTTGCTAACCAAAGGATTTTAGTGAACAAATTTGAGGGTCCTACCTGCAAAGAATTTGCCCACCGAATTTTTAAATTACCCTTACATGTGTCTGTGGCTTAATATTCCGCTGGACAAAAATTCTAGTGCAGGTAGGATCCTCAAATTTTGTTAGCAAAATCCTCTGGTTAGCAACTTCAGTTTCCCATTTACAAATGTGCATGTCTCTACATTTAGGATTTTCTCAAGTTATTTTAACGCAGATTCCCATAGAAACACTGCTATTTTGGACGCGTTTGCCTACTCGTCAAGATGGCTTCCAAAACCTTGATAAGGCCTATACCAAGTCAAATACTTTCTTTATTCTTGTACACAAATTTCACATTCTCAAACTGAAATGTCTAAAAAATGCTATCTATCTTTAAATAGCTTTTTTTTAGACATTTCACTTTGAGAATGTGAAATTTGCGTACAATTTGTTTTCATCTTCCTACATGGACTGAGAAAAAGCACAAGGTTACTGAAGTAGCCGTTTTAGACATTAGAGAGCTTTAGATTCTTGTACGAGAACGACTACGAGTACGCGATTTTCTCATAGAGCAATTGCAACAGTGAGCGCGCGCGAATCAGCGTCATTTTGGCGGGCAAAACGTTATACCGTCGTCATTTTAGTACGAGGTTTTGCAAAAATGTCGTCTTGTCAAACAAGTCAACAACACGGTGGCAGTTTTGGCATTTTTTGATCAGCAAAAAGGCTCAGTTACCAGCAATACGAATTACTGAGCAACCTATACTGCTAACAAAGAGTAAGATTAATCGTATATGGGCTATAAATCACCTAAGTATTTTCGCCGTTCGCTAAAAACGGGCAGTTAAAACTCGTACTCGTTCTCGTCCTCGTCTTAGAATCTAAAGGTCCCTAATAAAGAGCTTTAGATCCTAGGACGAAGACGAGAACGAGTACGAGATTTAACTGCCAATTTTTGGCGAAAATACTTAGAAGATTTATAACCCGGAGGATTAATCTTCGTCTTTGTTAGCAGTGTAGGTTGCTCAGTTATTCTTATTACTGGTAGCTACGCCTTTTTGCTGATCGGAAAATGCCACAACTGCTCCTGTGTTGTTGAATTGTTTTGACACAACAACGTTTTTGCAAAACCTCGTACTAAAATGACGACGGCACGTTTTTCCCGCCAAAATGACGCTGATTTGCGCGCTCACTGTTGTTCTATGAGTTAATCTCGTACTCGTAGTCGTTCTCGTCCTAGAATGTAAAGCTCTCTATTACGGAGTTAAAGAAACGACGACGGCTACGGCAACGAAAACAGTAATATGATTGGTTAAAAGAGGAAAAAGAATCGTGCTGCACGTGTGGCACGCATTTTATTGCCGTACTCTGCATGACAACAACGTGAAATCACCAAATTTGAGGTTTTAAGGGCAACGTAAGCATACATTTGCAAATCTCTGATTCTATATTTTTACTCTAAAGCAGCTCTTGTAAATTCAGTTGTAGGATAATTTCGCCCATAATTTCGCATACATACTGAAATAACCACGAAATACTTAGGATTGTGCAAAGTTACATTTTGAAATGAAGTTTTCGTCGCCCTCACCTTCGCCGTAGTAGATCTTAAAGTCCCCATTAGGGAGTTTATTAAGAAACCACAACGTCTACGGGGACGGAAACGTCACTTCAAAATATTACTTTGATCTATTCTTAGCCTTTCATGATTATTCCATCTTGTTTAGATTATACAAGTGTCCTAAAACTGGATTGGTACGGACGCATTTGAAGTAAAGAGTGAGACTGAAAGATTCACTGTAGTTTGTCCACGTTGTCGTCAAAACCTTAAATTTGGTCTTTTCACGTAATAGTTTCTTTGACGACTAACGGGAGACAATTGTTCAAAAATGCGTGCCGCACGTGCAGCACGTTCTTTTAACCAATAGTATTACCGCTTTTTGGCGTTGTCGTTGCCGTAGCCGTAGTCGTTTCTTAAAATTCCATAAGGGAGCTTAAGGAACGACAACGGCGGAAAATAGCTTTGCATGCCCTGCACGTGCGCTTTTCACTTTTGTCCATTTCGTTGCGGTCGTCTGCAAAACAACAACGTGAAATAGCCAAATTTGAGGGTTTATAAAGAACGTCATATCATCATCATATATCTTTATTAGAGTAGCTTGGTGTAGCTAATATCTCCGAGCATTTACCCTCCCAACCATGATACACAACAAAAGACAGACCACAACACCGGGAACTACATGCCCTTCTCTTTACGACAAGTGTGCGGGTTCTTTTACGTCCCACAGGATTATGAACATTGAAGGGTTAGTGCAAAGCCGTTGGACAAACCTTGGTTGGCCATTGGTACTTGCCAGGGACGTTGGGTTTATAACCTGTCCATTGTCACTGGCACAAATACATCTCGATTCAGGTTCCACAAGAGTGTTTGGTATGGATTCGTTCCTACCATTTTCGTGAGCTGAGGACGTGAAAGCCAAAGTTATGCACATGCATAACCTCATCATTCGGCTTGTTGATGACATGGCCCTGCAAAAAAATAAATGCCTGTAGAGTAAACTGGTGGGTAGCATGAAATGGCAAGGAGGCATGATTTGTTATGTTCCATGAAAATAGCAATTTTCACTGGATTTCACTGCAACTTTCTCTTATTAACATCCATGATGAATTTTGGATCAAACTGTAGGGTTTGCCACTTGAAGGAAAAGAACGATCAAAAGTCGTCCATACAAATGATTACCGAAAGTAAACTGTTTTTTTGAATGATTTATAATTTGGGCAAGAAAAGTCACTCAAACGCTTTCCTGAAGGTATTTTTTCTGTTAAAAGGGTAATTTCTCTGAACTTTGCAAATGATCTGTAAATTTGCCGAGGAACAAGAATGACTCGGTAATCAGTCGAGTTCTCGTCGATTCGGTCAACTTACTTGCCCTTTCAGGCCAAACACCCTTGATTAAACTCGACGAAAAAAAAAATTGAGATGTAGTTTTTTCATTCTTCGAAACTTTGAACTAGTTCTCTGAAAATTATGAGTACTTGCAAGTAGCTGAAAGTGAGCAATTGTAATTCATATACAAACACAAGAAGCCATTTCTCGGAAAGGAAGCATTCCTTCACATCCAGTCAGACCATCAGTCCAACATCCATTTTATGAGGAAACGACGTGATTCAGTTCGTGAGTATTTTTTTATTTTAGGAAATACAAATGCACATTAGGTTCAAAGAACCCGCAGGCAATACTCAATGTTCGGGAAATTCGGAAACAACTTTGGATTAAAGAAAAAAAACATTCTCTCGAAGACCTCCTAGAGATAAGCACTTTGTCAGAGCCGTTTGGCCACCTTGAGACATAAGGAAGAGCCCACCTTCGAGCACTGCCAAGACGACATAAACGACAAAAGTACACAATTCAAAGTAGGTATACCAAACGGCAACTGGAAAGTTAAGGTTCACATTGAAACCGGGTTGACAGTCAGACATACTATCAGCTCGGACTACAAAGATCTTCCGCATAACTTAGTAAACCGATTCATGTTGATGACACGAAATGGCTGCTTACTTGAGCCGCGACAAGGGATCCAAATAAGCTAAAAATATTAATTGAACACAGTTCATTTATCGTACCTCCAATCCTTAGAAATTCTCCCGATGTAATGACCTTTCTTCTCGTGGAAAGAGACATACAATAAAGGTATCTTGTTTTGAGTGGCTGACGTCACGTGATAGAAAGGGCTTTTTCCCTTGCTTCATATACATTTTTATAGTTCTAGGAAACTGACAAAGCTTCGGCAACTTCCATACCTTTCTTTTTGACTTTCCGGAAGAAATTTTCACTAGTTAAAGTAACAGTATGTGATTTTTCGGACTTAACAGCAAGATTTACTGTGGAGTTTTATTTAAACGCATTTTTGGTGAAAAAATGTTTTTGTGTAAATATAGCTGAGAGTCGGGGAAACCCCTTTTATTGTGATACCCTAAGGGGGAAATGGTTTCGCTTTCTCGGTATTATGTTAATATAAATACATTGACCATACTAAGAAAAGAAAAAGAAAAAAAAAAACATTGACTTTTGATACAACACGCGTGCAAATGAAAAATGTAATTGTGTTTCCCAAAGAATTGTCGCAGGGAAGCGTGACTCACTCCAAGAGTGTTATTGAGTGGTGGTGTGTTTTTCGCCCGAAACAATCTAGGCCAGTTGCGGTATATATCACGTTAAGTCGAATGCCTACAGTTTAAAGTACCAGTATATGTGGCAATAATCCGATGTTGCTCTCCATTCACAGCTTCCGAAATCACTGAACACCTTAATAGAGTAATTACGCCAAAAAACGGCCCATTGCGTGACATCGATAACTTAAGCGATAGGTTATGACTGCACCAAAAGTACATCTGAAGGGAGGAATCATTTCTGTTTACAAAAAAATACTTAAAATGGATTTTTCTAGGAAATGGATGCGTTGTACAGAATTAAATTCTAAAGTGATACTTCATTTGTACAGAATCACTTATTACGGGCCGAACATATGATTTAGAAATGACCAGGGGAGGTTCTACAAAGATATCGTTGAGATACAGGACAAGATTCAGCCTGTATCCCAAATGCATCAGAGGAAGGGCAGTGCTGGCGGGATAGTGGACAATGACATTGATATCTTAGCTATCACGGAAACCTGGTTACGCCCAAGTAATTTAGACTCACTTACTATTGGTGATCTCACTCCTACTGGCTATCAATTTCACCATGTCGCTAGAGACACTCGTGGTGGTGGAGTTGGGCTCCTTCATAAAAGCTCTCTGAAATTTCATAAGGCTTCAGTCGATTTTATTGGTAACTTTCAGTCATTTAAAGCAGCTGACATGAAACTACATTGGCGTTCTACTACTATGCACATTTTAATCATCTATCGTCCACATTCATCAAACTGCATTCTGTTTTTGAGTGAATTTGGCAGTCTACTCGAACATTACATCACGACTCCTGGTGCGTTGATGATCACTGGTGATTTCAATTTACATCTAGACAACAAATCTGATCCTACTTGTATCAATTTTCTTCAAATGCTGGATCTTTTAACTTAAGGCAACATGTTCGTGAGCCTACTCATCGTTGTGGCCATACTCTCGACCTTATAATTACTAGAGAAGATGAGAATATAATAGGCCCTGTTTCCGTGACAGAGTCAATTATATCGGATCACAATATCGTCAACTGTAGTCTCAATCTCTTGAAACCGACCTTAATGAAAAGATGTATCTCTTCACGTAAAATTAGATCAATTTGACATTGAACGACTTAAATCAGACATTTGCGATTCGCTTGGCCCTAACACTGATATTTCCATCGATGTGAATGATCTTGTTTCTACATATTGCTCAGAGTTAACAAGGATTATGGATATTCATGCTCCACTAAAGAAACGTCATGTCGTCATCAGACCTGCAGCGCCGTGGTACAATGATGAAATCAAGGATGCAAAGAGATTAAGGCGACGGCTTGAGAGACTATGGCGTCGATCACGTGACACTGTTGACCATAGCAACTTTGTAAAGCAATGCCGTGCTGTGACTGACCTTCTTCAATCTTCAATAGGGTGAGTCAAGAATGATGTTTAGGACCGTTGGCAAATAGATGCATACCAAACCTGTGACAAATAGCAGTCAATTTCCATCACATAGTTCAATGAAAGACCTAGCTGAGAAAATTATGCATTTCTTTGATGCTAAGGTTAATGCTATCCATCAAGAGTTGATGCTGAAGTATGATGATAACACTTTTATTATTTCTGATGACAGTAACATCGTCTGTAAATTTGAAGCTTTTAAATCTGTCTCTATGGATACACTACTAGCCTTGATAAGACCATCGTCTGGAAAGTCATGTGATTTAGATCCTCTTCCGGGTTCTCTTCTACGTGCATGCTTGTCTGAGCTTGGTCCTATATATATACTTACACAGATTGTCAATCAGTCTCTACAGTCTGCTGTTGTACCCGAACAACCGAAGGAGGCTATGGTAAAACCCTTGCTGAAAAAGCCTTCACTTGATCATCGCGAATTTAAGAACTTTCATCCGATATCTAATCTTCAGTTTCTGGCAAAGATCATTGAGAAAGTTGTGGCAGATCAGCTTATTAATTACTTGGATGATAACAACTTACAAGAAGTTTACCAGTCGGCATATAAACCGCACTTATTCGCATCCACAATGACATTTTGACAGCTATTGATATACATCAATCTGTTATCCTATTACTACTTGATATTTCTGCAGCTTTTGATACCATCAACCATGATCTTTTACTCTCCAGACCGAAGTGTCGTTTTGGTCGTCGTATCTCTCTGGACGACGTCAGTTTGTTAAAGTTAATGACACGTCATCAATGTCTTATCTGATAGAGCATGGTGTGCCACAAGGCTCGGTGTTGGGTCCGATTCTCTATTCTCTTTATGTTTCACCTTTAGGCGATATTGCAAGAAGTCACGGTCTTTCTTTCCATTGTTATGCAGACGATACTCAGCTTTACATTTCCTTTAATTCAGCTGATCCTGTTGAAACAGAGTCTAGAAGATCTATACTTGAAACCTTTGTTAATGACATAAATAAATGGATGTTACATAACAATCTGAAATTGAATGGCGATAAATCTGAGTTATTGGTTATGTCATCTTCTCGACGCCCAAGACCTACTCTAAATTCTATTTGTATTGACAATGACAATGTATCAGCAGCACCATCAGCAAAAAATATTGGCGTAGTTTTTGATGAGGCCATGTCGCTTGTTCCGCATGTCACCAATATTTGTAAGACTGCTTGTTTCCATCTTCGCGCCATACTTAAAATACGTCAATTAATAGACAAAGACTCCACTATCCTGCTCCTTCAATTCATGCGTTTGTCATTTCAAGACTTGATTACTGTAACTCCTTACTATGCACCGAAGTGCAAGTGGATCCGGAGGTGGCTAGCGGTGGATATCCAACGCTAGCCACCGACACTGAGGTGAATGGTTGTTTTAGTATATACTAAAACAGTGAGATAATATAAAGCACAAAAAATTAATTTGGATGTTTTCTTCAATTGTCACGGATGCAAATCGGGACGACATTTTTTCCCGAGTTGCTCGGAGGTAAATAGCACAGGATATTCGGAGTTTGACGAGCCAATCAGCGCCCGCGTTCAACGCTATCCACTGTTTTAGTATATACTAACACTCAATATCGCATGTCTCAAAACCAAATACTGGTAATAATAAAGCTGATCATTTCTAAGGTGTATGACAACTGCAGGCTGTTTAAAATAGCAATTTTAAACAGTATTTAAGTAATGAGAAGATTTGATTTCTTTAGTCTCGACGAATTAGCCTACTTACAAAGGATCACAAATTCTTCGAGTGAATCGAGTCCATTTGCACGTTTAGGGATGGTTAAATTTTCTTATAAAAAGCATCTCATTAATTAGGCAATCAATTTTTTTAGAACATTTTGTAAGCACGTGCATCGCAGGATATGTTGGTTACACTCTTGGCCACCTCCACGAACGCGTTGATGGACACAAACAAAAATCGTCGTCAATTTTTAAACATTATTTTAGCGAAAATACCTCGAATGTACCACCTTTTTTCCTTGTAGAACAATTTCACGTGCTTACAAAAAGTTCTAACAAATTTGATTGCCTAATCAATGAGATGCTTTTTATAAGAAAATTTAAACCATCCCTAAAAGCGAAACGGACTCGATTCGCGCCAAGGTATTCACTTGAAGAACTTGTGATCCTTTGTTATTATGCTAATCCGTAGAGACTATAGAAATTAAATCTCCGCATTACTTACTCACTTTGCCTTTAGAATGGTGTCATGATGGCGCCGAAACGTCTGCTTTCAACGCTAATATTCGCGGCAAGATTTCCGCACAGGTCCCTACTTCATTATGCATAAACTCTTTTGTTTCAAGAAAACAATAGCTATAACAATAGACGTCCTTTGGGACTTGAAGGTGCATGTGAAAAGTGTGAATTCTACATAAGCTTACATTAAATTGTCATTTTTGAAGACAACTGATGATAGGGCCCTGTTCAGTTCCGTACCTCTCATGAGCCGAACTTTATATATTGATTAAGTACATGAAGATTTCGGCGTCTGAATCAATGAAGAAAGGCTATGTTAATTTGGAACGGAAATTTCGGCTTTAGCATTGGATCGGCTTCGATTCGGACGTCGAACTTTTCATGTGCCGAATTTCATGCTGCTATTGCATAAACCATATTTTGCCTTCTACAGTAAAATCGCTGACAAAATCAATTCGTTTTCTTTGTAATGGCTTTGAAACGGCTATGGATCGGCCAGTTAAGTTCGTCTTCTGAGTCAACAGGCGTACTTTTCTTAATTTATGTCGGTCAAACTCGAATTGAGTTCGGCTCATGAAAAGTACACAGCGTCGGAATTGGGCCTGAGGCCTTCAAATATTATGTGCCCATAGTTCAGTTAACGTTTACCTTTTTATCGAGTTGTTGTAAGCACTTCCTTGCTTTGGATCAGCATTTGAAGAGTAAACAAACGAAAACATCGTCAGCAAAAATTGTGATCGTTAGTTCAAACTTGAATAAAACACTGAATAAAACCGCCGAGAGACACGCCGAAATCTGTGGGTGATGTAGCAGCTGATCCAAAGATTACTCGCCATTGGTTTGCAACCCTTACCCCAAACAATAGCTAAAACAATAGAAAGAATGACATGTCATTGTTTCGTGCAAGGGT
>NC_090871.1:25625030-25635030 GCF_036669935.1 Montipora foliosa | reverse complement strand
AATGGTTCGTCGGCATCTGTTACAAGCTGGCTCGCCTCTGAATCGTCTATCACGCCAAGATCCACCAGCACTGCTTTGCGGCCGGCCAGACGACGATTACGTATAGCGGTTTTCTGACGCTTTTTTTCTTTTTGCCTCACCTCTCTGTTTGTGAGCAGCATCATAAGGTGCCGATAACGTAGACTTCCTTCAGTGGCTTTTTCATGTTCAGAGCGCAGCCTCTCTATTTCATCAGCATCACTGTCTTCTGAAAGTTCTGTATCGCTTTCTGAAGTGGAATGAATCCCCTGAACACTTGTCTGACTGAACTGCGAGTTCTCGATGTCCTCGTCAATAAGAGATAAGGATAGGATGTTTTTGAGGTCTTCTTCTGGCAATCCGTGTTCGGTAACAACGGGCTCGGGCGTGGCACTGTCCTCGATGTCGCCAGCGATCTTTTGCGACCATACGATACAATCCATGGCATGTTGTCTCAGCCACTTGTTTGCTTCTGGATTCACATATGACAGGCTTCTGAAGTGGTATTTGTGTAACCTTTTATCCATTGCTTCGTTATGATCCGCTCCAAAATCTAACTCGGTCTGACAGGTTATGTACATGGACGCATTGCAATGAAATCCTTCAGCCTTCTTCCACTTGACGTCGTGGGAAGTGAAGCCCCCTTGGCAGAGAATTTTCCAGTCGTCTATTTCAAGAAGGCCTGAAAATGCTTCATCGAGGAAGATTACCTCTGTGCAGCTGTCGATCATGGCTTTATTAAAGCTCTTCTGCTTTGATACCCTTGCAATACGGTTGAGCGGGATGATCTGGAACACTGGTGCAAAAAGACTGGTCTTTCCACTGTCTGCCGACCCGATCGCACATGGTACAGGCTGTTTGTGCTTCTTTGGGCGAAATAATGCCAAGAAATCTGCACAGAACTGTTGCACTTTGTCCTCTGAAAGACTGTTCCTCAGAATTTCCTCAAAATATTTGGGTTCGGGGTCTTTTAGTCTGTCAAAGTCCACAAATGCTCTGGGAGTTACGACGCCTTTCTGTTTGAAAAATTCAATAAAAAAGGATTTAACATTTAATTGTGAATCACGAGAAGAGGGGGTAGCATTTTCCATTTTCTTTTCCCAAGTATTCACGGTATATTTCATTGTTCTTGGCTTGTTCGGAGATCTTGAGGTCATTTTAACACTCAAAAACAGAAAAAGCATAAAACTTATTTAAAAAGAAAAACAGTAAAACAAGTCAAAGATTGTTAGCATTATGAAATGGTTACAATGTTATCGCCTCACCTGAGATTCGGAAAGAATGCCCTGGACAAATGATCCAGCAGAAAAGCTCCAAAACCGAATCCTCCCTGAACCTCAATTAAGTCTCTGTTGACTTTCAGCTGTGGGATGACTGAACTCTCGGGCTCGCTGAGAATGGGTAGTACTGGCTGTATATGCTGAACAAGGCGATCTTTAAAAGCTTCGTTCCCTATTAAAGTGTTAAGGAAGGTTTTCATGTTGCAGAGGTACTGATAGGTAAACTGCGATTTGGTTGTCATCTTGTAGACCTCACCACGATAGACTGCGTAATTCAGTTTTCTCAGGACAAGTTGAATATCGTTGCAAAGGACTGTAATCTGGCATGATAGTGGCTTGTGGGGCGCCTGTTCTGGCAAGGCTGGCTTCGATTCATTGGGCAAATTTATATCCAAACCGAAGGTATCCAGCAATAGCCCAGCACGACGTAATTCCTTGACGGTTGAGGTCATCATCGGTTTGAAGTTTTCCAGGACCACTCGAAGACGGACGACGTTTTCCGACGGCGCTGACTGATCTTGCGATTGACTGTTCATATCAAGTTTGTCTTAAAGAGCACTAGAAATAAAAACAAACATTTTTTAAAGACAATAAAACGCAGTCTTTTGAAATCAAAGCTGGCGCATGGATTGGGATTTTATATTGCAAAACTAAACAAACAGCAATCATTGCCTCCCTGACTAGTACTGCACCCTGGAATTTATGTAGTTGGCCCGAAATTAGTAGTTGTTTGCATGGTAAATGACCGTAGAAAATTCTTTTCTCACCTCAGGCAGTGTTGATACGATGACTCCACCAATTGCATTACACAAGGGTTCTTGTGATCCTTTAACACTTGACATAGAACATTTAAGTTTTGACTATTTTGTTTGCGCGATGCTCTGGATGAATAATATTCGAGACCACAACTACTGACTGCTCTTTGGACTTTCAGCGACTTTCATTACTCGTTTGACATGCCACCCAGTACGATATCGCTGGATATGTTTGCCTTCCCGGCGATGAAAGTTGAGAAGCGTTGAGTGTGGTTTCTTCGTTTGAATCTTCGCTTTCGTGGATGTCTTGTGATTTACGGGGAGCTTTTCCGCCCTTCTTTCTGTCCCTTTTCGAAGTGCTGATAGCCGAGAAGAAAAAGCACACTTCTCGCAATTTAGATATCTTGGAATCACATTCATCCTGTTTATCACATGTCCAGTTCCATGCATTGTCGATTTCCTCGTCGTCAACTCGCCAAACGCACTTAAAGGCAACAACTGAACACAATTTTTCTATTCTTGCTACGACTTCGCATTCTGCCTTATCTCTAATAGCTTTACTGTTTAGCTGGGAGCAAGGTCTGCTCATCTTGCCAGATCGTGGAATTGAAATGGATTGGTTTTTTTTAAAGATTTCTGCCTTTATATAGGAACCAATTACAAAATAATGAACCAGTCAGAGCTAAGGAACACACCAAGGATTTAACGACTCTTATGCTTGTAATACAGAGGTGTCGAAAGTCAAAGAAGACGCTTGGCAAAATTAGCCAAATGTTAACCAATCAGTCCTGGGAAACGCACCAGGAGACAACGACTTAAGAAATGTTCGAGCAAGAAAATAGTGATGAACCAATCAGAACTAAGAAACACACCAAGGATATAACGCCTCTTATGCCTGTAAGAGAGAGGTGTCGAAAGTCCAAGAAGACGCTTGTCAAAATTAGCCAAATGTAAACCAATCAGTCCTGGGAAACGCACCAGGAGACAACGAGTTAAGAAAATGACTATGAAATTGCAAAGGGAAAAAAAACGATTGTCAAATTTCCCATCAGATTAACAGTTTGCCGTAGATGGCCGCAATTTAATCATGCCGTACACGCTAAATACGCTAAACACTGAAAACACTCCATCAACATATCTGCAAAGTTAACCAGTTTAGTCGCACACTTGTGACAGTTGGAACATTGAATTAATATCTTGCCATACGTGTTAGATACGGTAAAACAGGGAAACACGCCGTTACCACTTAACGAAACAAAGTGGATGCAAAGTGGATGCAATGCGCCTTATAGGCAATGCGCCTTATAACTAACCTTGTACTCGATCTCAGATCTCTTGATAATAATAATAATAATAATAATAATAATAATAATAATAATAATAGTAATAATTATTATTATTATTATTATTATTAATTATATTATAAAAAATAAACAAGTGATAATAATGAATAGTAACGAAAAAACAAAAATAATTAGATTCATTCTTAAAAGGCTTTACATGCTAAACCCGGTAAAAATGCCAACATTGGGGAGGAAGTTGTAGTTGGGTGAATAGTGGGGGTAACAGCAGATCTAAAAGCAGTTAATCTATTCACTCTGTGCACGTTTAATACGCTAAACACTGAAAACACTCCATCAACATCTGCAAAAATACGCAGTTTAGTCGTATAGGTGTAGCCGATGAAACACTGAACTAATTCTCTTCTTGCCATACATGTTAGATACGGTAAAACAGGGAAACACGCCGTTACCACTTAACGAAACAAAGTGGATGCAGTGCGCCTTATAACTAATCTTGTACTCACTAATACTCTCGTAATCTCAGATCTCTTGATAACAAGCAATAGATATGACTTTTAATAACTACCTGGAATATTTACCTGGTATAGCGTATTTGACGTATTTAAAATGAATTAGTTATTTCACACTACTAACACCTCGCACCTACAAACGACAACTTTTCCTCTGTTGTCAAAGTGTTTGCCGTGTTTAACTTATGTGGCGTGTATGACTACTACTACTACTACTACTACTACTACTACTACTACTACTACTACTACTACTACTACTACTACTACTACTACTACTACTACTACTACTACTACTACTACTTCTACTACTACTACTACTACTACTACTACTACTACTAATAATAATAATAATAATAATAATAATAATTATTATTATTATTAATTATAAAAAATAAACAAGTAATAATAATGAATAGTAACGAAAAAACAAAAATAATTAGATTCATTCTTAAAAGGCTTTACATGCTAAACCCGGTAAAAATGCCAACATTGGGGAGGAAGTTGTAGTTGGGTGAATAGTGGGGGTAACAGCAGATCTTAAAGCAGTTAATCTATTCACTCTGTGCACGTTTAATACGCTAAACACTGGAAACACTCCATCAACATCTGCAAAACTACGCAGTTTAGTCGTACAGGTGTAGCCGATGAAACACTGAACTAATCTCTTCTTGCCATACTTGTTAGATACGGAAAAACAGGTAAACACGCCATTACCAGGCAAAGTATACGCAGTGTGCATAACAAGCCGGAAAGGCATGACTGTCACCACAGTCCATGATCATGTTATCAGTAACTCAGGCTTGTAACAAGAGTATCTTTATCTCTGTTATCAACGTGTTTGGCGTGTTTGACGTATTTTCCGTGAATGACTACTACTTTCTGCTCCTAATAATATTATTCTTCGTTCATTCGCTCGTTCGTTAGTTGGTTCATTCACTTATTCGTTCACTCACTCACTCATTCGTTCTTTCGTTTATTCGTTCATTCGTTCGTTCGTTCGTTCGTTCGTTCGTTCGTTTGTTCGTTCATTCATTCATTCATTCATTTATTTGTTCTAATCTCCTAACAAACACATCCAAAATTAGTCAGCGTAATTGCAAAGAGGTTGCAAAACTTATGTTGGTAATCATTCTTGACCTGAAACAAGACTGTGTATGCTACAGTCCATGATTTTGTTATCAATAACTCAGGCTTGTAACAGGAATAAATTGGTCTTTGTTATCAACGTTTTTTCCGTGTTTAACGTATTTTCTGCGTATGACTACTGCTCCTTTTACTTCTAATTTTATTCTCCTTCCTTTTTTCGTTTGTTTGACCGTTCATTCATTGATTCATTAATTTCTTCATTGATTGATTGATTGATCAATTGATTGATTCATGTATTCATTCCCTCGTTTGTTCGCTCGTTCATTCATTCATTCTAATATCCTTAAAAAATATATGCAAAATTGGGGAGTGTAATAGGAAAGGGGTTGAAAAATTTAAGTTGATGGTTATTCAGTCTTGACCTGAAACAAGACTTTCTTATCAGTTACTCAGGCTTGTGATTTAAGAGTCAAGTGTATAGCGTGTTAGAGGTGCTCAGCGTATTTGGAGCGAGTAAAGCTGCCTCTTAAATTCAACCATTAGGGCGCAAACTGCATAGGATGAGCACGATGGAACGATTATTTGTATGAATTTAATGACTCTAACAGATAGTCCTTCGCAAAACTAATTATTGCTGCGTGTAGATTAAAGTCCGTGCTAATTATTCGGTGCTTCAGTTATAGGAACAGATGTGCCTTTTCACAGCTGTTCCTTTTACAAGGAACGCTTTTGATTAAAAACCAACCCGTTTAGCAGTTTAGCTGTTTAAAAACAGAGAGATGCCAGTGGTGGAGTTTCTGTAGCCAAAAACAACCACAGAAACATAGTTGTAAAGAAATTTACACTGTGATTAGGCATATTTCGGTACTTCAAAAATTGGGAACCAAGAAATCAAGGAAATGATCTATCTATCTATCTATCTATCTATCTATCTATCTTTTTTTCGGCGAAATAGCGATCAAGTACACCCAGAATCAAGAATCCTGGAGGCCATTGTATACGGTGGCTGGCTACACTATATAGTTGAATGAAGGGGTAGTTTCTAAAGAAACTGTGGTGCTGCGTCGGTGGGGAAGTAGTATACAAAAATTTGGTTTATCAACGGAGTTGATAATGTAAATTGACCACCGTACAGAGATTCTAAAAGCTGACGTTTCGAGCGTTAGCCCTTCGTCAGAGCGAATCGAGGGATTATGGGTTACGTGTAGTTTTTATAGTAGAGTAGGAGCTACGCTATTGGTGGTAACATGGCAACGTGAAAAGTAGGAATATATTAGTTAAATGAAAAGCGTTCGTTAATACCGAGAGGATTCTTCTCTGGTGGATGAAATAGCGCCGATGCAGTCGTCGATGTAGCGGCCGATGCAGTCGTCGATGTAGCGGCCGTCGTCGATGTAGCGGCCGTAGAGTTCAAGCACTCAAACACTTTTTCGATCAACGCACTGTCAAAGAACCTAGCTCGGAAACGCTCCTCCGCCTTGCCGAACTAGTTTTAACGCTTAACTGTTTTTCATTCGCCGGCAACTATTACAAACAAATTAATGGTGTAGCGATGGGCACAAGAATGGGACCTAGCTATGCCAATCTTTTTGTGGGATATGTTGAACACCAATTTATGAATCAGTACAACGGCCCCAAACCTGAACTCTACGGCCGCTACATCGACGACTGCATCGGCGCTATTTCATCCACCAGAGAAGAACTCGATCAATTTATAACCTCCGTCAACTCTTTTCATCCGGCTCTTAAATATACCTGGGAAATTTCGGAAACTTCATTGGCTTTCCTAGATATCAAAGTTTCTATTAGAGGCAACGTGCTATGTACTAGTGTGCACTACAAACCTACTGATTCACACAGTTATTTGTTGTATTCATCGTCACATCCATCACATGTCAAGAACTCCATTCCTTATTCTCAATTTCTTAGACTTCGACGTCTATGTAGTGATGACTCCGATTTTTCCAGCAAATCAGAGGAGATGTGCCAGTTCTTCGAAAAACGTGGCTATCCTGTCTCTGTGGTCAAAGCGGGCCATCATCGCGCCCAACAATTTGATCGACAGTCGTCACTACAAACGTCACAGAAAGATAAGAATGACAGAATTCCATTCACCCTCACTTTCCATCCTCATAATCACGCAGTCAAAAGCATCATTCTTAGTAATTTTAAATTACTCCAAAATGATCCCGAGACTGGTAGAATCTTTTCGCAACCTCCACTTATTTCATTCAAACGCGACAAAAACGTAGGCAACTTTTTAGTTAGAAGCGCGCTCAAAACCAACGAGCAACCCGGCACTTTCAAATGCGCGCGCTCACGATGCAAAACTTGTCTTTTCATTGTTAACACTAGCAAGATATCGGGACCTAAGCGATCTGTTAAGATCACCGATCGTTTCACATGTACCTCCGCAAATGTCATTTATTGCATAACCTGTACGTTATGCAATAAATTATACATTGGTGAGACAGGTAGACGACTAGGTGACCGATTCCGCGAACACCTTCGCGATGTTGAGAAGAATGACAAGGATGCATCTAAGCCAGTCGCTCGCCATTTTAATTTGCCTAACCACTCCTTAAAACACATGGCTATCTGCGGCCTTTCCCTACATCTAGGTACGACGGAAAGCCGCAAGAATCTGGAACAAAAATTCATCTTTCAAATCGGCACCCTTAATCCTCTCGGTATTAACGAACGCTTTTCATTTAACTAATATATTCCTACTTTTCACGTTGCCATGTTACCACCAATAGCGTAGCTCCTACTCTACTATAAAAACTACACGTAACCCATAATCCCTCGATTCGCTCTGACGAAGGGCTAACGCTCGAAACGTCAGCTTTTAGAATCTCTGTACGGTGGTCAATTTACATTATCAACTCCGTTGATAAACCAAATTTTTGTACACTATATAGTGCTGAGGCCGGTTCCTGAAAGGTGTAATAACTCTATTCCATGGGTAAATATGCCGGAATATAGATCGAGGATCCAGGAACTGTCGAAAGGCATCGAAAACGATGGCTGGGTACATTTTTACGGGTTGATATTGACGTAGGCGGGTGTGGTTTTTGCATCTTTAGTTCTTCTGGGCATTTCACCTTTAACACGGCGCACCGGTGGCTCAGTTGGTTGAGCGTCGGGCTGTCATGCGGGAGGTCGCGGGTTCGAACCCGGGCCGGATCAACACTCAGGATCTTAAAATAATTGAGGAGAAAGTGCTGCCTTTGTAATTTCATCTGCAAATGATCAGACTTACAAGTCTTCTCGGATAAGGACTATAAACCGTAGGCCCCGTCTCACAAATGTCTTCTATGTTCATAATTTCCCTGTGGGACGTTAAAGAACCCAAACACTATTCGAGAAGAGTAGCGGATAAAGTCCCCGGTGTTGTGGCTGTCCTGTTCTCTCCAGCAGAAGTGGCCGGCTTGGCGGTGATGTCTCTAAAAAGGCTTGTGGTGTATGAGGCCACCTAAGCAGAAACAGCCACAAGTCAAAAAGGGACTTTGCCGAGTGCTGGAACATGTAGATGTAGATGAACACAATTTATTTTCTTTAAAATTGGCATTTTAGCTATTTTCCGACGAGGTAGCGATCACATACAAGGGATCACTAAATCGTTGGGTACATTTATACTGGTTCACTTTAGACCCAAATTATCTTAAATTTTGAAATTGCCCTTCTCGCTATGATTTTCGAATGAAAAAGCGATCAACTCCCAGAATCAATATTAATACTGGCAGAATAATATTGTGTACTATTTTTGCGAAGAGGGTTAAATAGTTATTTTCAGTTTCCATACTTGGGGTCTTATCAGTGTTGAACCGCTCAACAAGATGCTTTCAGCCTCCTCAAGACCCTCCACTTGGGACACCTTCCTAAAAGGAAATCTCTCCTTAAGTTAATGTTAATATTTTACGCCAGTCAACAAAATTCCGCATTTACGAGCTTTCAATATTCAGTCAACACAGATAGTCGCAGTTGTTGAAAGCTTCGGATACGGAACGAAGTGCTTGACAGTGTGGTTATGGCGAGAAATTGGAAATAATTGCAAAGATTCGGCAATGCAGCTGTTGCAGTGGATGCGGCTCCTTGTCCTTTTAAATCGAGATGTCGTTGGTAATATGTATCTCGCACGTGAAGAATAGGTGACAGTTTCTCTCGAGCTAGGGCTGACTCGTTTGTGGTGACGACGAGTACTCGACCCACACGGCACAGTATGAAGTGTTTGCGATGGTTGATGCTATGAATAGGCTTTCTACATTTGTTGGCACGTTTACATGGTTATCAGTCGCTGGCGCAACCTTTTATCGGCTCTAGTAATTTGGATGTTGCACGTCGATGGTATTCAGTCGGCTTGTCCTTAGGAGGAATCCGATTCCATAGTTCTCTGCTAGCGTATCTCAGATGGGACTCAAAAGCAATCCTTTTGTGGCTTCGTAGACCTTTGCAAAATGCCATAATACTCTTTGTTTTCCCTGTCCAAAATATTGCATAAGCATTGTTTTCTTTTTCTCTTGGGACCATTGTAAGTCACAAGTGAAACTAGAAACAATGCTTATGCAACATTTTGGAGGGCAAACAAAGAGTATTATGACATTTTTTAATGCAATCTATAATCTGACCATATGTGAGGTCCTTGGTATCTTAGGGAATGCCTTCCTTATATAGTTCATATTGTTAAAATTAGGGATATCGAGGTCACTGTTTCTTAGTGAATATCTGAAGTTTTTCTGCTTAAATAGTTCATTAATATAATTCGGCACAAGGCGATTCTTTACTTGATATATAAATATGGAGACATCTTGAAGTCTTCGATGTAGTCAAGGTAGCCCTGCGTAAGCCAGAAGGTTTTCATTTGTTTCTAAATGGAAGTTGAATACTGCTCAGTTTAAGAGCACGTTCTTGAATCCGCTCTATTTTTCTGCTATCAGAAGACCTGCAGTTATTTATGCCACACCAAGTAACAATATGATAAGTGAGGTAGGATGAATGATTTGTAGATTATTAGTTTTGCTTTCATGGTATTAAATATCGCAGTCTCA
>NC_090871.1:25592530-25620030 GCF_036669935.1 Montipora foliosa | reverse complement strand
CGCTTGTTCGGTCCGTCTCCTCGTTGGATCTCACCCTCTCGAAAAAAAAAAAAAGAAAAGAAAACCTGTCCACGGGTTTACTGCACTGAAGAAAATCTTCATAACAGGTGCAATTTAATACTACACACTGTTTGCATTCACTCACACATTTACTCAAACATTCACAAAATTCGCATTTTTCCCCAAAATCGTTAAAATCGCAAAAATCGCGAGTTTTGTCGGGGACTTGTCTTCTCTATCTTTTCAGTTCTTACAAGCTTTGTGAGTTTTTGCAAAATTCGCAATTGCGTGGAAACGTGGACATATCTCGTTTGATCCAGGTAAAACGTGTTTCACCTAACCTACGACAGTAATAGTTACGTCATTCCATTAAAAACAAAATTGTTTGGCAGACAAGTAGACTAACTTCTTATTCGGACCATGACACCATTACATCTGACCCATTCCGCTTCACATATCATGCGAGGTCTGTTTAATCCTGCCAATTGCGCGCTGTGACGACGAGATGTCGTTTTGATGAGTTCAGCAAGTTAGAGTGCAATCAAGTTGCAACGGTCTTACAAGTGAGGCTAGGGCCCCGCTAGAGACAGGGAATGGTCGGCAGACTTGGGAAATGAAGGTCATGTATTCCGAGATCTGCCAGGATTCTGAGTAAGATATTATACAGATTAATCTCAGTGGGGAATCAAATGCTTGTGGGTGCAGTAATGGGGTGCGCTGTCGAAAAAAAAATCAGGGGTTAGGGTCTCACTTAGCCTCTAAAAGTAAGGGGACACCCATACCTTATATCCGCCGCTACATTAATCTATAGTTCAGCTTATTTAATGACCCTGAAAAGAACTGCACTAGGGCCCAGGACGACCTGTCAGTTTTCTTTCACCAATAATGCCATTCCAACATTCCGTAGCGGCAGGTGGGATTTTAAGTGACAATGCGGTGAAAGGAGCCTGTGCTAGTACGCCTGAAGCGCGTCGCTTTCACGGCAACAAAAAGCAAATAACGGTGATTCCTTCGAAACAAACTTAATTTTCTGTTAAACGGATTTCGCCTTTCGTTACAGTGGCAATAGTAAGAAATCACTGGAAATAGGCGTTTGATGGAAATAAAAAAGGCTTTCGCAGAAGTTCATAGTGTGGTATAAGATCCAGATGGGAAAAATAAAAAAAAAATGTTAAGAGACAAAATTTCCGGCAAGCCTTGTTACAGACTCCTGATGTCACCTAATAGGTATGATTACTACAACCCTTCTTACTAAGTGAGGGCTTTAGCCCTAAAATGTCAGGTGACCCTCGTTCCCAACAAATGACATGTATAAGGTAAGAGAGCCTCGTTTTAAAACGGACAGATAGAAGGGAGTCTGGGGAAAAAAGAGATCCTGCTGTGTGAGGTGTACATGAAAATTTACTCAACACTGACTTAAGGATGTGCTATCATTATCATTAAAATTATTCTTACTACCATAATAGTAATATTATTAGTAGTATTTTAATTTTGTCAGTTAATTTTTCATTTTCGTTTGAGTTGTTGTTCAAGACCACCTCGGCAATGCAACCCTATATTGTCTCAGTAAGAGATATTATTATCACAAAGGCAAAAGGAGAGAAAGGAGAAACCCAGAAAGGCAGGGAAAACGAAGGAATGAACCCAATAAACACAGGTCAGACAAGACCAGGTATCAAGTATGACTTCACATCATTTACATATGAGCCGGAAATGAGAAAAAAAAAAATGAAGGGAAGGTAAAACCTGAATGATACCACTAACAGTTGTCGGCAAGCCCAAAGTCAGCTTAGGCCATTCAGTAACCTAAAGTGACGTCATAAAAACCAGAAGTGACGTTGAGACACTTGGGAATCACTCGGGAAGGCTAAAAAACATGCTAGAATTCTTTTTTAATACCAAAAACACTTTACTGGTAAGATACAGGAATGCGTGGGTTCTCAGACACTGTCCTGTCACAGAGGAAACTATTGATAAGTCAAAAGAGAGCAACTGACAAAGCGTGCAAGTGCAACCAACGATGATGACCTGCCATCATCACGACTGGCTACTCTTGGTCAATGAGTGTGTCATGAATGTGTATAGCTTTGGGGTCTCTTTGACTAAGGTACGATTTTGTGATATCAGGGTGATCAATGTTGAATATTCGCTGTAATGATGTCCCACAAAAGGAAGGAGATTCCACACAACACTTTGAAGTTGTTAATAAGGGAGCAAAACTATCTATGTATGAGTTGCATATCGTTACACTTGATCAGCTGATCACCAGGACATTTTAACAGACGTTAATTTTTTTGCTTTTTCTGTTTAAGTCTAGACTAAATACGGCTTTAGATTAGAATTAAAATGCATATTTGTCAATTATCATCAATTATCGATGATCTGGAGGCCAAGAGATAAAAGCGAACACAAATATGATGCCATGTTCGTTTTCTGCGTGACAGTTGAATTCAGTGAAGTGTGACCGGGAACACTGTTGGCGGTTCAAGCACTCCCAAATAAATATTTGTTTCTCTGCGATAAACCAGACATATTATCAATATTAACATGCCAAGAGACGACTTTGAAGTCGAAAGACGATAAGCAGCGAAAAAATTCAGCCGTGTTTTACTCACCGCTTACGGTTTTATAATTCGTGCAACAAATAAACACAACCAGTGCATCCAGTTCCTCTCATCTAAATGCAGCTTTTTCTTCAAAATATTCAACTAACGACGATGTTGTGATCTTTTACAGAAATGAAATACGAAGATGGACTTCGATCCTTGGTAATAGTGAAACAGCTTGCCCTTCGATTACACCATACGTCGAATTTCTCATGAATTCACGTCTTAAAAAGTTTTCTCTTCATTGTAGATGCTGCATTGGTATTTTGACTGCTCTTCTTCTGCTTTCGTGAGGAGAATGAATCTTTATTTGTCCGGTTCCCGCTCGATGGCCGCCACGACTCGACATGGTAGCATACGATCAAAACCACTTCCAAACAACATTATCAAAGAAAAAAGGAGCAAAGAACGACAACGAATATATGTTTAATTTGTTTCTGAACGCCACAGGATATTTGTTTCACTAAAGTGACCACGGATGGCTTTGATTGTGTAAGATATTCACACCCACACACTCCTTTGAAAAAGTTGGCAAACTTTTTCAAACATTTTGGCATGCTGTCACGCATGCGCCACCGGTGACACTGCTCCTTTAAAATGTAAGACTCTAAAACAACAAGGATGCCAAAAATGTGACCACTTTCTATTCATTTTTTGTGTGATAAACTATTTAATCAGACATCAAGAAAAGTTATCTTTGGCTTATGATTGGCCAGTCTATATGCATGAAAGAGTGTGAATTAATTACCGTAAAAGTGGTCACACTTTTGGGACCCTTAGAGTAAGAATTTAAACTGGTACTGTCAGGAACCCACGGACCCGGAGCCTACAACTCTACTGTGTTCGTGTAACGGCGTTTTCACAGACCGATTCATTCTTAGATTGAATTTTCCGCTAATGAGACTCCCACAAGAGCCCGATGACCAATTACAAGAAATTAAGCCGACGTCATAGGGTCACCGAACCGGAACTGCCTTTGTTTTTTGACCTAATTCGGTGGAAGGGCTAGTCTTAAAATAAACCTACTTGTGAAAACGCCGTTTCACAGTATGGAAGTTGCACGCTCCAGATGGGCTCCTGGTACTGTGATATAAATATTAAATACACAAATAAACATAATTTTAGTGCTGAAAGAAGTTGTTGAACAGAACTAAACATCATTTCACAACAACTACATTCTGCTTGATGTGGCACTATTACGGAACGAAACAACGTATAAAAAGTTACAATGTAAACATGAAGCACAATCTGTTGAACTTCTAAATAAATGAAAATGCACTAGGGTCTCGATGATATAACCTACAAAGGGGTACTAAACCAGTTAATGTACATCTGAAAGAAAGAGGATATTATTATAAGTCATATATTTGCTCATTTGATGCATAAAAACAACACTATCAACAAAAATGGTGGATATATCTTGGCTAAAACGAAAAACAAACGCAGACAGAATAGACCTTTTTACAATAAAGCAGCCATCGTGAACCCCACTGTTTTGAAAAAGATATAATAGGATGCCCTGAGAGTAAGAGGGTGCCGCTATGGGACACTGGAATCCCAAAGGTTTTTGTATAATTTTCTTCAATGTTAGTGGAAATGTGAGATGAAAACCTTATACCATAATACCAGATATTCTCACAATGGGATAGGAGTGGCACCCAGTCACATTTGAAAGGCTAATTTGATTTAAACAGAAACACTAAATGGTTGCAAGTTAAAATGATGTGTTACATAATTCTGGACATTGTTTTACTTTGACAGCAAATACCTACAATATTACTTGTATATGTATAGGTGGAAAGATAAGAAGGCCTCGGGGCTTGGGCATTATCCTTTACTTAACTACGGTTATCAGCGCTATTTGAAATGGGCGCTTAGACTTAATGCGAAATTTGCATGGCTCGCATGACTCGCTTGTCCAGCCCCCTCGGTTTGCACATGTTATACGTGCTTATGCTAGCATATGTCGCTAGGGAAAACTAGGCTTTACAATCATCACTCTGCAATGGTAAACTTTACTGGAACATAGTTAACTATGACTGGAACAATGATGATGTGGCCACACCAAAGTTTTTGATAACAAATTTATTTCTGAAAACATAAACAAATAGTTTGTTACTGAATTGTTTTCTGTGTACAACTTTATTCACATAGAAGTTCTTTTGAATATATATTTATGACCACTAACGTTACATGGACTTAAACAGATGACTTTTGCCACCACATTCATTAGCTAAGTATAAACTCCATATTGAACACTGTTATAATTATACTGAACATACTTTGCAATAATATCACAAATGGAAATTATAAATATGGTGGAAGCCATGAACAATCCTGAGTTTGTTCACGAAATGACCACAATCAAAGCAGAGAAAAGATCGCAACCGGGGAACTGAAATATATAACTTTTTCTAAAAAGGATATTTCATTTCGTAGAGTGGTAAAAAGAAAAGTTTCACGCACCTTTCACAAAGCTTGTTCACTTCTCCTGGGTCATTGATAATGAGTTGGAAAGTGTCCCCTTCCACTTCAATTTCATGGCTATCCGCTCCATGTCATGATGTGATCTCAGGCCGGGTCATCGAGGGTACCGCTAAAACCACTACACTTATGTCCAGAAATGCACGCGATGACAAAAATGGCAGATTTGGCGAAAGAGCTCCACTATTGACAATCTTGGCAAAATTAGCGATTTTGGCGATATTTTGCCAATTTCGTCAAATTAGTTCATCCATTGGTATTGACACCACTTCCGTGAGCATTAGCGATTTTGGCGACTTTTGCGAAATGGCAAAATCGGCAATTATGGCGATATTTCAAAAGTGTAAGAGCTCGTTTCAGTGATTAGGCCTAAGCACTATTGTAAAATTTGAGCTTTCATTTTACGGTTCGAAGAAAGCAGGCGTTTACTGATTACGCCTAAGCGCTCCTTTTAGTGATTAGGCCTAAGCACTCTCGTAAATTTTAGCTTTCATTTTGTGGTTCGGTTAACTACACCTATCACGAGATCGTCTTGCCCTTGAACAATTTCTATTCATCGACTACGGGATTGCGGACCGCGGTGGCTGCTCATTATACTGCTTGGACTTTAATAATTTTCATTCATCAGCGGCACAAATGATTGCTGATTTTGAGGCTCATAAGTCGAAATTTAAGCACGCTTCCAACAGACCTGTTTAATTTCGTGTTCCACCCAGTTTTTTCCGGTGCAACTGTTAGGATTTGAAAAGGCTTTTCAGCTTTGTTTTCCTTCTCATCTAACACACTTAGTGGCTTCCGCTTCTCCACTTTTCATACAGAAATAATTTCTTCAGTGAAAAGTGGAGTGAAAATCACAAATTGGGTGAATAAATTACAAGAGAAAAAAAGCCTATCGGTGAAGTCAACGGCTTAACTGCAATACCCTGCCACGCTGATACGGAGATACGCACTGGAGACACCGAGCTTAGTGGATACGCAGTATTTCTCCTTCCCGAGGCGCCAAACAAAAAGAGCAAAGGACATTGATGTATGCATTTCTCGTTCATAAAGCACGATGATCGAGTGAAAAACAGTAATGTTTCTTAAAGCGCGATCAATCCCCTTGTTGATATGTATCTCTCGTTCTTATAGTGCGTTGATCGAATCATTTTACAATTCGGTTAACTTTCATTTTACGGTTTAACTACAGGTTCGGTTAACGACAGGAAATAGCGCTCGTTTCAGTGATTAGGCCTAAGCACTCTCGTAAAATTGTAGCTTTCATTTTGTGCTTCGGTTTACTACACTTTTCACGAATGCGTGTGAAGAAGAAAGCACTGCAGTACACTTAAGGTAATTCCCTTGAAATTGTTCTACTCTCAAACTTTTTTGGAAGCTTGGCATAATTAACATTCATGATATGAACATTAAAAAAATGCAATAAAAAAATGCGGTCACCGTGCCTGTTTACGCGTCAGCAGGCTCGTAAAATGGGGTATTTTTACTGTTTTTGCGTTAAAAATTCGAATCACCTTCATACAGAATTAAGTCTTGGTTACTTCAAAGACACAAAATTTTATTTTGAAAATAGAGCTTCTTTTATTTAAATAAGCAGTAATGCTTCATTTACGCCGACTTTGATTTCCTGGTTGTGGGAATAGTGCACTTTTTGGGACAGTTACGTGGTTAGCTAGTCCTCGCCTTGGGTAAAATACACGCAGTACGAAACTGTTTTCCAAAAAGATTCATGTTCTACTATCAAACTTTTTTTCTTCTTCAAATATGTTCTTTATTGGACTGTTCCTAGCAAATACCTGAAAAAAATCGGGGGTCACTGTCCTCGTTTGAGAGAAAAGAAGCATTTATTTCGTTATCGGGTTTAGTTTGAGCGAAATCTCTTACGTTTTGTATGCGCACGTGCTCATGTGCGCGCGCTGATGACGCGAAAATCGTGCGCAGTAGGATGCGCAATGCAATACTAAGGAATTACCTTTAATACACATTTTTTACGAGATCTTGTGAGGAAGAAAGCACTCGTTTACTGATTACGCCGAAGCGCTCGCTTCCGTGATTAGTCCAAAGCACTGTCTTGAAATACTAGCTTTCATTTTGTTGTTCGGTTCACTACACTTCTCACGAGATCATCTTGCCCTTGAACAATTTTCATTCCTCGACTACGGGATTGCGGACCGCGATGGCAGTTCATTATTCCCTGCTAGCAGAGGTCTCTCACAGCGAGGCCTCGCCGTGAGAGACCTCTGATTGATTGCAAAATTTGATTGATTGTAAAATTTTAGCTTTCATTTTACAGTTCGAAGAAAGGAGTCGTTTATTGATTACGCCTAAGCGCTCCTTTCAGTGATTAGGCCTAAGCACTCTCTGCTTTGTGCTTTGCCTTGTTGGCAATTGTGGCAAAATTGTCATTTTCGCCATATTTGCCAAAGTCGCCAACATTTTCTCTTTTTTGCCATTTTTGGTTGTTGCGTGCATTTCTGGACATATCTCCGATGGCTTCGGTGGTTCAGTGACATTGCAAGCGCACACCGAGCCGGACGTTCGGCGAACAAGTTCTTGCTGGGGTAGTAATAATTTTTTGGGTTTGTTAAACATCCTTCAATGTTGTTTTCACTTACTTATTTTCATAAGTAAATAACATATCAGTTATTCCGAATTAATCACAATTTCAATTAGAAAAACAAATGGAAGTTTTCATACAGGGAAAGGCTCTCGTTCACGCAGATTATCTTTGTCTTCTACACTGATTTGACTGAACAGCTACTAATTTATTGTTGTCGGAGATTGCGTGAAAAGTGTAGTTGACCGAACCGCAAAATGAAAGCTAAACTTTTGCGTGAGTGCTTACTGGGGCCTAATAACTGAAAGGAGCGCTTAGGCTTAATCAGTAAACGAGTGCTTTCTTCTTCACATAATCTCGTGAAAAGTGTAGTTAACCGAACCGCAAAGTGAAAGCTAAAGAGCGATACCTGGTTTAGTCAAGTTTTCATGTCCATTTTTAATTCGTTTGGGAAAACGGCGGAACGCTTAAGCTCACTTAAGGTGCTTGGATACGGTCGAGGTATAACGCGGTTACATGGTATTCATGGGGATTTGTTTTTGCTTAAATGAGTACTAGTGAATGGTAATCAGTGAAATCAACCAAGTCTAGTGTGCAGTTTAGACGCTCTGGAACTCACTTAGAGAGTCTGGCTATTCTAGAACTCTAGACAATCTAGACATTCTAGAGCCCACAGAGGGTAACATATAACAATTGAGAATTCTAGAGCTTAGAACTCTAGAACTCGGAACTCTAGAACTGCGAATTTGACTGACTTAGAACTCTAGAACTGGAACTCTAGTACTTTAATCAGAACTTTAGAAGTTTGCACATACGACCATTTTACTAGAGCGCTTCTGGAATGATATAGAACTTTCTATAAAGCTCTTCAAACTAGAGCAGTTCTAGAATGCTATAGAACTTTCTAATGTCATAACCTTGACCATTCTATATTTCACATATAATCAATATAGAGCTCTTCTAACTAGAACAGTTCCAGAATGCTATAGAAGTTTCTAATGTCTTATGGAATTAATCACAATTTCAATTAGAAAAACAAATGAAAGTTTTCATCCAGGGAAAGGCTCTCGTTCATGCAGATTTTCTTTGTCTTCGTCACTGAAATCAGTGGATTTGACTGAAAAGCTAATAATTTATTGTTGTCGGAGATTGGATGACAAGAATTTCTGTCGCAATCGGAAATTCAATGACCTGGATTTGTGAAAATCTTGTTCAGCTTCATGCTTTAAAGAACAAGGTATAGTGTGGAGTGCAATATTTCGTGATGTTGACTTTTGCCAAATGTCTTAAAGAAGGACTAATGTTACATGTGTAGTGCGCTTGTATCGCCTCATGGCTTTAAGAACGACGTATATTTTCACGTGTAGCGTGTGCTTGTTTCGCGTCATGGCTGAGAGATATTTTCTGTCACGCGCGAACTGACTTCCGAGAGTCCGATTGACTCTTGCCAGAAAGAGCTGTCTCCATCGGATCCGATCGAGTCTGTTTGCCAACTTTTTCAACCCCCTCGCTCCTGTTAACCCTCACTTCCGGTACCACTGATCAAGCGCCAAGCACCCATTTCCGGTTCCGGTCGCGATCGGACTCAATTCGCCTGCGAGTGAAGACAACCCGACTCAGGTCGAGTGTATTGGACATGTAGCTTTTCACATGCTGTTGGCCTCCTTAATCACGGCGCACACGGTCAGGAAAGAGCTGAGGAAACTTTACTTTTGACGAGTAGTATGGACGAGTAAATTGTGGAACCATGTAACTTTACACAGGAGGCAAAGGTTTAAAATCGCCATTCGCTCTGACGAAGGGCTAACGCTCGAAACGTCAGCTTTTAGAATCTCTGTACGGTGGTCAATTTACATTATCAACTCCGTTGATAAACCAAATTTTTGTATACTACTTCCCCACCGACGCAGCACCACAGTTTCTTTAGAAACTACGCCTTCAAAGGTTTAAAATCATTACTTAAAGAAGTTTGCATTAAGTTTCCCAGAAAATGTGGTTTGAAAAACACTCAGACTTTTTTATAACATCAGTGATTCACTCTCAGCTGTGCCATCTCACTATTTTTTGCCCTAAATGGAACCATCTCAGCCAATGAGAAAGAAACACACACAAAAAAAAACCATTCCAAGGCTTGTTTAAAGTAACTAATCTAATAATATACATGAAACAATTGCTCGATTCTGATTGGCTAAGAACAGTGCAGTTCAGGGGTAATTACCGGGGCAAAAATGTTATTACCAGTGCAAATTGCACATCCAAATTCTTTCAGCGATTAAATTGTGCGATTTCTAATTAAGCAATAGAGGACGTTTTCTGTGTTTCCATAGCCTCATGTAATCACAAGGGGGAGCTGGGAGATTTTGAAGCAGTTATGCAAACCTGAGACGCAGTCGAGGGTTTGAATAACTATCAAGAATTCTCCCAACCACCCTGAGTGTTTAGGTGAGGCCATGGCAACACCGAGAAAAGTCCTCTAATACTGGTTTCTTTACTTCTTGATTGAAACAGATTTTCTTCATACTCGCTCATAATTCCCTCCGTAACTTAAGAAGGGAGAGATTTTAAGTCAATAAACTTCTCAAGACTTTTGAGAAACGGGCCCCTGAAATCATACTTGTGATTTTAGACCAAACTGCCCTCCACTCTGCCGAATTACCATTATTAATTTCACAGTGCTATGACTTTTTTCAACCTTTCGATTCCGTAATTCACACAGATTAACAATATAGAACATAAATCGGTGTTGGTTCATATGCCTAGATGTATTTCCGAAATGCGACAGCCAAGAAAAGGTCTGTTCACATACTTCCGTATCAACCTGCCAAGAAAAAGTACACAATTATTAATTATTAATGTTACTTGACCTCTAAAGGCAGCTGGTCAATTCATTTGGTGATAATGTTGTTATACAACACCATGTACGTGACATGGAACTACAAGCATAAAGTGAAATCGATTTATTCCCTTTTAACTTGTTTTCACACAACCCCATTTACATTGCTATGTATCTTTTCTCAATTAGAGATGATTAATATAAAAATATTGGAGACTCAACTGTCCCGGCACGCGAACAGATATCTTTCCTATAGCCATTTAAACACTCAAATATATTATGAAAATGCCAATATGCAGTCAAAGGTCCATACTATCCAGGAACATGAAATTAATTCATCAGTAAAAAAAAACAATTATCAAGTTTTCAAAGATCTTTTTGAAGAGCAGAATGAACAGAATGACTATCCTTGCCACCATAAAGGAAGTCTGAGTGTTTTTCAAACCACATTTTCTGGGAAAATGAATGCAAACTTCTTTAAGTAATGATTTTAAACCTTTGCCTCCTGTGTACAGTTACATGGTTCCACAATTTACTCGTCAAAAGTAAAGTTTGCTCAGCTCTTTCCTCACCGTGTGCGGCGTGATTAAGGAGGCCAAAGGCATGTGAAAAGTAGAAAACTATTTTTATCTTTATCATTGCGATCGATCAGCACAAAAATGTAGATTTCGTGACGAAATATACAAAAATCGCAACTTAGTTTTCACACATTTTAAATCTTTTAGTCATCGAGTGTAAGTGTACGTTCGGCAACACAACTTCAACTACTTTAATTTTGCTGATTGTCAATATGTAGAATATATGGGCTAGTCTGTTTCTGTTGATTTCACCGATAGCCTCTCTCTTCTTGCTATAATGAACTGCCACCGCGGTCCGCAATCCCGTATTCGATGAATTGATGAAAATTTTTCAAGAGCAAGACGATCTCGTGAAAAGTGTAGTTCACCGTACCGCAAAATGAAAGCTAAAATTTTACGCGAGTTCTTAGGCCTAATCACTGAAACGAGCGCTTAGGCCATCCCCCCCCCCTATTTTTTTTGTTTACCGTCGAATGCGTTTCCTGATATTGGGTCCCCCCCCCCCCCCGCCCCCTGAGTACAGTTATAGTTCCACAATTTACTCGTCAAAAGTGGTTGCTCAATGGGTTAATGGGGTAACAATAATTATCGCAAACGTGATCTGAATGAACAGAATGACTTTCCTTGCCAGCATAAAAAGAGTAGTTTCGTCAGCATTAAGAACCAGTTTACATCGACACCAAGGAAAGGTCATTAACAAATGTCAGAAAAAGAAGCGGTCCTAAAACAGAACCCTGGGGAACACCCTCACAAACAGTCACATAAAGTAACCAACACAACCTGCGATCTATAGTTGCATTGCAAACCAGTCTTAAGCGAGCTTTTAGTGTGCCAAATGCATTGCTAACAGTCCGATTACATTCTCACTTTAACTTGAGTGTTTTACACCATTTTTGATCGTCCCGACTATCACGCCTTCATTTCATTCGTTGCCATTACTATAAATGCCATGAAGAAGAAATGATACTCCACGATGAGTCCCTTTGGCAAGCAGAATCAGGTGACGAGTAACTACGCAACCAAGACAACGAAAGATGAGACTTGGGGCTCAGCTAGCAGTTACACTACAGTGACCTAACACGAGGTATATGTCAAGTCGGCGGGTCTAAAACACAGGTCAAAGGTCAGGTCAGGTCACAGGTTGCAGGTCAGGTCACAGGTCAGGTGAGGGCAATAGGAAGAATATTTTTCTGCAAAGAAAATTGACTCTTTTCACCATCCCATAATGCAATATTTTTGGGGGCGGGGAGTGTTCATATAAAAACAATACAAGTTATGTACTCTTGGGGCTAACCACGGGAGTTTGATCGTTAGGTCTGTCCCCAGGGTAGGGATTTTGATTGTATGTGACGTCCCCAGACTAGCAATTTTGATCGTACAAAGGACATTTTACCACCTTCACTTGCCGCTGGGCGGACATTTTTGACAAATCATTTTGTCCCAGGGGTGGGGAATTTGAATTGTTTTAAATGAAAATGTCAAAATCCCCACCCCCATGCCCGACCCCCCCCCCCCCCCTCCCTGGGGCTTAACATTGATAGGTGCATAATCAGATTTTGTGGCCAAATTTCACGGAAATCCGTGAATTGTACATACCCTATTAATTTTTTTAAAAGAGGAGAAATTATCTAGGAAGACGAACTCGAGTTTTCGCTCTCGAAAGATTTATAAAGATGTCACGGCAGTCAAGTCTCTTCAGAAAAAGGTGTCAACACGAAAAGCCGCCAGCCAATGAAATAAGGAATATCTGGCTAAGAAAATACGAGCTTCGCGAGAAAATTCGCGAGCGAGAGTCTGATTATTTTGCCTTTTAATTTACCCTCTGTTACGTGCAGGAATAACCAAGAGATGTCCGCAAACAAGGCATGAATGAAAATAACTCCCGAGTACGATATAAGGCACGCAACAAACGTAACCCTTTTTCACTATTTTTTAATTAGTTTTACACTGTTACAATTACTTCGGGTAAAGATTAAGTTAAGTAGTTCGTAAAGCAAAGCGGGCTTACTGTCTTTCATGACCTTTTCAAGCATTCATCTTGATTAACTTTGAACTCCAAGTTCCACGGAATGTAGACATCAATTCTTGACTTTCTTGATTCACTGGATTCTTTTCTGTGTACACAAACTCTCACGAAGGACTTCATAATAAACTCAGAACTCTTTGTCTTCTTCCCTTTTCAGCTATCGTCCCTTTCTTCTCTTTCTTCTCTCCGTATATCGCAAGGTCAAAGGTTATCTCTGCACCATCCATAGCATAAGTTCAATCACAGCCGGCCACGAGGGTAAGCCCTCGGGCAAAGAGTTTTTCTCTATTAATTGCAAGCCTGTTTTTATACTTTTACTCTAAGAATCTAAAATGTTCTGTTTCTATTTATAGTATATTACAAGGTGTACTATTTGTGGAAACTGCTGAGTCACATGAAAAAAGTTTCTGGAATATTACAGATTGTAAGACAATTCCACAAAAGTCTGGAATTGCATGACAGATAAACTAAAAATAACTCTGATCCTCATAACACTTCGGACTTTTCTCTTTTCTGACACATTTTATTTCAAGGGAATTATTTCAATTGCCTGAAAATTTCTCGATGGCAACACTCAAGTGTAAATAAAATGCAAATTATATTAGAGGAAGCCCCTTACGAAAAAGAGTGTTGCGTCTTCGAAAATTGTCTCCCACACCCATACCTCCTCTAGTGGTCCATCCCTAAATTGCCACAGATTAACGGTTTCCTGAGTGTATCCATGCTTTTCTGCGTTAACATATGATTTCCAGCAGTCTGAAATAAGATTTATTAGAGCAATCTATTCTTTAATAATTGGAAGGACAGTGGTCTCACTGTGGCATCCAACAGTGAGTATAAAGCATTTTCGAGAGTCTTCTTCAATGCCTCCGAATGCCCACTGTCCCCCAACTCGGTGACCAAAATAGCAATTGCGTTTTACGAATTCATTTTCGTCAGTTTGTACTGTTTTTCCATGACCACCAATTTTGCAGCTATCGCATATTAGCAGTAATAAGCAATAACTCAAAGTACCTCGGCCGCATAATTCGAAGCTAACGGGATACGGGAAAGTATCTGTAATAAGGGCATTGTTTACTTTAAGCTTGGAAATGTGGCTCTACGCGATTAAATCCGTTCCAGCAAAACGAAAACAACGAATTTCACGTGCAAATTGCTTCCTACCTTGTTGTCCTCAGCTTCGCTCTTTTCCTCCATTTCTGTGGCTTTTAACCATGTGCTTACAAGATAAATCACGTCTTGACAGGACTTATGGGTACTGCCATAATTTATATTATTTATTACTCGGGCCCGTAGGGGCACGAGTTATAAAATACGTTTGATTGCAGTTTTTTTTTTCCTGTGCAGCAAAATGCACAATAGAAAAACGTGGCGGTGTTTTGATTGGGTAATGCACAATAGAAGCCACGTGGCGCTGTTTAAATTGGTTATTTAAAGCAAACTACGTAATCCAAGATCATGAAGAGCACTGTGATGCGTTGTTTCGGATTACTGAAGATCGACGTTGCGTTGGCTTAATCGATTTCTTCTTGGGGCGCTCAAAACACATACAAAGAAACGCATAGGCTTTTCGTGGTAGACCCACACTAAAAGATGTCAAGCGTCAGCTTTGAAACAAGTCGTTCCGCGAACTGAATGAAACAAGAATATACTCGAATGTAACTGAAAATGGACGCAACTATTGAAAGTGATACAAGTTAAAATACAAATTCTTTAATGAGCAGCGGGTACCTTATTGAGAACTACTTTGAAGATGACAGAGACAAAGAAAATAACTTCACAAACAAGTGGACGTCATATTGGAATCTTCTGAAGACAAAGTAAAAACATTGGCACAGCGAACAAATGGCCTCACGCTTGTACCATTTTCACCGCGAACAAACAGCCTCCCGCTCAGTGTACCATTGACTACGGAGATAAGTTTTTTGTCTATTGCGTTTTTTTGTTTGTTATAGTTAAACTGTTTGTTTCTTGTATTGGTCTAGCTTCTATCCTTTGTTCAACAAGCCATATTAGCGATCGTGTTCACTGCCATCTTGTGTATATAGTTCTGTTCTAGTTTTACAAGATTTGATGTCATCCGAGTGGAGACTGTGATCAGCTCTTTAGAAAATAAATGTGATGTAGTTTGAAAGGCTGTACAGTTATTTGATTCTCAGTGGTAATAAAGACTTGATTCCAAAGGAGAAATACAGGTCTCGATAAGCACAAGTGTGTTTACTTTAGTTGTGATTTGCGTGTGCATTGACATAGACGTGCCCGAGAACCGAGCAGAATTAAAGAGAAAAGGCTGAGACGACTATTTTATAACAGCAGAAAAAGGAGGAAACTTGCTGGAACGTATTTGGTTAACAATGTACCGAGGTCATCCACATTTCATCGTATTACTAGCCAAGGAGATCACTTGCTCGTAAACACAACTAAAGGAGCTACCTCAGGTATGGGTTTAAATGTAAGCACGTGGTATGTAACAGCGTGGATGAACAGGTAAATGCAAAATGATGTTTGAAACATTGAAGCATGTTCCTTAAACTTAAAAGTGTGTTTGTATTTTTAAAAATATTAGCAACACTGTGCCATCCAGACCATTTGGAAAATGAAAATTAAATTTAATACAGAAATCAGAAACGGAACGTATTTATTTTGAATTCAGGGTGAACTATTTACACAGAGAGGTAGAGTGACCAATCAAAACAGAGTTTGTAATTGGAAATCTAAACATCTTCGAGATACAAAAACAAACTTGTGAACACGTAAACCTGAAATATTGCAAATCATAATGCTGACAAACCCAAAAACGAAGGAAATGGATCATCCATAGGACGTTTTGGTTATCTGAATGATTTTGGGTTAGATTAAAGGATATATTGTTAAAAATTCCCAAGTTATCCCTTTTCGTGTTAATTAGTAATGCAAACAAGGCTTAGTAATAAATTGGATTAACGAGGCACCAGTGATTGTAAAGCTAGTAATTGCCATGGTTCGTATGTAACACATGTAATCATGAGAAGATTCACGGAAAACGGAATTTGAAATGTTATGCTGGGGTAAGTATTTGAAGGTATTTGTAGACTTTATGCTTCAATGTATTGTGCACATAAACGAGTATCTGTTCTTCTCTTTAAATGAGATTTTACTGCTCTATCAGTAAAATACGGTTAATGGAACATGACCGTACTAAAAGGGCTATTCATGTCGCGATAGTTATATTCGCGTTCTTTGGAGTCGGCCGTTCAAGGTCATACAATCAACGGCTTTCTTGTAAATAAAACGAGGACATAAAGGGCTGTGACTAAAAGTGGGACGGGGACGTGGGACTTGGGACGTGGGGACTCGGGGACGTGGGGACGTGGGGACGTGGGGACTCGGGGACTCGGGGACGTGGGGACTCGGGGACTCGGGGACGTGGGGACTCGGGGACGTGGGGACGTGGGGACGTGGGGACTTGGAGACGCGGGGACTCGGGGACTCGGGGACGTGGGGACTCGGGGACGTGGGGACGTGGGGACGCGGGGACGTGGGGACTCGGGGACGTGGGGACGTGGGGACGTGGGGACGTACTTCCTCTTTCTGCATCCTAACCTTTCTATTTTAAATTATGCATTTCACTCGTAGTTGTCTGTCACGTCACATTTGTTTACTGTAGACGTCATAACGCTTGTTTTTGAGATTGGGGGAACGTTTACCCTAAAAAATTCCGACAAAGTTTTGCTTGAAACTGCTTAAAACTACCATTAACGTATAATTATACCTATCAATGTGATATCGTTCATTTTTATTGTGACCTCTATGTGATTTGACCTTTTTTTTTCTTTTAATTTTGATTTACCGTTGCCATTAAGATGGGCATATGATTAAAAGGCAGAGTGATAAAGCCTCGATAGGAGTACTACAGCAAGGTATCTTGATATAAGATGACTTTTCCATCCTCTTTTCCGATAAAATATTTCAATTGTTTTTAGCCGTTAAAAATCACGTGACACATTTCAGATGAAAGAGGGAGTAGAAAGCAAAGTATGCAGATTTCAAGTTAACGTCGATTGGATAAATGTTTCCTCGTAAAACAAAAAAATGCCAACTTATTCGCTTGGTCAAGCCATAACACACAGAAGCGTTATTTAGCTTCTGGCCCGGGGACGGTACTTTAGGAATTTCTGGGTGGGGGATGTGCCGCTAGGACCTTGGAACCCTTAGCTTAAACCAGAGCTGGTTCAGGTGAATTTTGCTACCCCGTACCAGAGTAAACTCCCCAAACCCTCCCTATCCTAGAGTAACTGTTTTTCAGAAACTACCGAGGTCACTAGCACAGTCTAGCCAAAGCAAAACCTATACCACAATCGTTTCTCTCTCAAAAAATGATTTATTTATACTTGAAGGCGGTAGTTTCTAAAGAAACTGTGGTGCTGTTTCGGTGGAGAAGTAGTATACAAAAATTTGGTTTTATCAACTTTCCTTAGTCTAGATAAAATCTTCAACTAACTGGTCAGTTCCGTGAAAAATTATATCCAATTCTAGAAACAAACGCTCTGCTTTATGTATCCTATCCTAGAGCAAACTGCTTGAAAACCATACCCTTCCCAGCGGCACATACCTATGGCAGTACCCCCCTCCCCCTCCTGGGGGGATTCTGGCCCTCTGATGACGAACATTTTCGACAACATCAACGATGACAACCCGAATCAAAGGTAACAAATGGAACAAGCGCTAGGAAAGATGCAGTCACAATGCCGCCAACAAGGACATTGGCACGGTATTTAAACTTCAGTTACAGACGAGTCATAAGGCTCAAGTTTCTGAGCAACAACAACAACAAACGCTGAAATTTCAGCTGCAGTGTCAGCAATGGGCAATTAGGTCTTCTGCTTTGTTTCACATTCGAGCTCTGTGACGGGTGGCGAGAATGACTTTTCGAGAATCCAATTTTTGAATTTCGCTGTGTATTTAGCTGGTACTTGAAAAGCAAAATAACACAAGCAATTCAACTTTCTTGGCGATGTTGTCCCATTTCTGAAATTCTATACTTCGAAAATGTGTCGCCGCGTCCCCACATCCCCAAGTTCACACGTCCCCGAGTACCCGAGTCTCCACTTCCCCACGTCCCCACGTCCCCACGTCCCCGAGTCCCCACGTCCCCACGTCCCCACGTCCCCGAGTCCCCGAGTCCCCGCGTCCCCACGTCCCCACGTCCCCACGTCCCCGCGTCCCCGAGTCCCCACGTCCCCACGTCCCCGAGTCCCCACGTCCCCACGTCCCCACGTCCCCACGTCCCCGAGTCCCCACGTCCCAAGTCCCACGTCCCCGTCCCACTTTTAGTCACAGCCGACATAAAGACTTTGTTCTTAGATCTCAGATTATAACGTACATCTGCATTGGCCAAATCTGTTAAAGCCTCATTCATTAGTGCTAAAGAGCACGGTGTAATGCTTACCTGCTATATGGTAGAACCTGTGCAACTGGCTATTTTAATAGACAGGGTCTAGCTATAAAAGCCTCAGTTAGTCTCCCAAGGTTCACTTGGCAGTTTGTCTTCTGTATTAAATCAACTAGCTGTTTGCAATTTGTCAAAGTTCTCCCCCTCCCTCCCTCTCTCCCTTTGGAGATGGGTTGGATATATGGCTTTGCCGTCATTAAAATTGGGTCGCTCCTGCGTGGTGTGGTTAAGTCTGCGCAGCGACTTCCCCCAAGCTTGTTGGCTCGTTGCCTTTGTACGTTGCTCACTAGCAAATACTCTTGTCCGATCCAGCACTTCCTGTTTACTACTCAGCTCGTAGTGCTGGAGAGATAAGTGAGGTTGTTCTCTGTCACGCAATCTGGAAGTCGCATAGGCTAACCAGCCGCAAGGCAGTGTTTCCCTCAAAAAACCCCAATACGTCTGTTGTCTCGTTCCATTGCGCCTTGCGTTATGTGTTTAAAAGCTAATTATGCATGTTGATACCAAGGAACAGTGACATTAATGGTTAATATATATTCCTTGACAGGCTTCTCACCGTTCAGAGAGTTTGCGTTCTCACTTCTATCTTTATTTCTCGAGAGTTTCAATACACGAAGCGAAATAACAATGACAGGCCAAGTGACCCACACTACAGTATTCTATCTGTTCTCCTGCCCTTACCATTCCGGAAACAAAACACAATTTTTTTGACACCGACTCCGTTTACGTACAGAGGTTATTTTTCATTAGACAAGAGGTTTGGAAATAGAATTCAAATAAAAAATATTTCTCTTTGAAACGTTCAGTTTGTAAGTCGCTTTAATACTGCATTCGCTATCAAGCGCGGTGCGAGTCAACAATTAAAACAAGTGATTTTAAGAGAGGATGGGAGAGAGAGAGAGAAAAAAAAGTTATTTACCAGCAAAGGGTCGGTCCATATAGCAAAAAAATGTGATATCGGTCTTGAAAAAGCTGCCCTCGACCTGCGGCCTCGAGCAGCAATTTCAAGGCCTCGGCCACAGTTTTTCTCTATACGGGCCTCCCAGCTGGCAAATAACATATTTATTTTGACAATTGGGTGCATGCTACTGTGAGTATTTAAATTACAACAAATGGTATATTTTAAATATTTGATTCTCGTGCTATGGATTCATTTGGCATGGCCATCCTCAAGGAACTTGTGTACTTCTGAAAGTATTTTCAAGAGTTGAGATGTAGTGCACATCTTCACGTGTCGCGCACGTGACAAAGTGTTTTTTACGTGCATCACTGCACGAAAGTTTGGTCATCTCACCTTCGTTTCTCTTTAATTTTTTTCTGCAAAAGATGTTTCGATGAGTCATTTCGTTTCATCTTAAACCGTTCAATTAGTGTTTCCTTTCTCAAACACTGAGCAAGAATAACCATCGATCAGTAAAAAACAATGTGCTTTTCTCAAATTTTACCTCGTGTCCAGTGGTCATTGTCACCACCTGTAATGAAGATAATCTGGGTCCGGGTGTTCACTACATACACAGTAAAACATCATGAGAATCACAATGTAAGGCCCATGTAAGAAGGACAGACTTCTTTCTTTTCTTTTCTTTAGTGCTAAATTAACGATACACCACTGTACTTTTGCAGGCCCGAGTATAGGCTACTTGTAGCCTCTTGTTTAATTTATATTTCTCGTTATTCGCTTTTTTTACCCTTCCCATAATACAAGTCATTTGGGGAGGGGGGTGGGGAGTATTTTCATTAAAAACGATGGATGTTCATTTCACTGAAGCATGATACAGTCTCAAGAGTAAATAACTTGTATTGTTTTTTATGTAAACAACCCCCGCCCCCCAAAAATATTGCATAAAGGAAGTAGAAGTCCTGAATTTTTCAGGCTTCTTTACGCAATTGCAAAAATTGCGTTCATAACTGCGAGGATCATATTTTCACTTGATTTCATATCCGCAGTTCATATATGATACATTTCGTATATCATTTCATCATAGTCAATTTCCTTGGCAGAAAAATATTCTTCCTATTGCCCTGACCTGACCTGACCTGCAACCTGACCTAACCTAACCTGACCTGACCTGTAACCTGATCTGTTGTGACCTGACCTCTGACCTGTGTTTTAGACCCGCCGATGTGAAGTTCATTAGATGGCGTCTAAAAAACACTTCCTTTTTTTCTGGCGGATCACAATGCAGGAAATGTTTATCGTCTTGTTTTGCAACTTCTGCTCTACTTGGTATCGACATTCTTCTACAGTTATGGTAAAAGGATTTCAATCTCGACTCACCTAGAACGTTGATGGCATGATTCGTGAAAAGCTACCATAAAATTCCCCGGCACGACATGCATCCTCACGCAATGCTTACTTTCAAGTAATGGATCATACGACAAGGACATAATTTGTGTGTGGCTTATTGAATCTAATTCCTTGCAAGATGGCATTGCTAAGCTCCACATAATTGCTTTGAATCTCTTGCCCGTTGGTGAAGTCATTCTTACATGAATTGTCAGAGTACGAGGCAGTTATATATGTCAGTAAATCGTCCACCTTAGTCACTAAATGACAACCTGGCCATAACTTTTTTATTTGGAGCCACTTTCCGTTGCCATATGTCCCTATTTTGCCAAATTCGTTCCTCTTTCCCTTGTTCTTCGTGCTGGTTGGTAAATTTTCTCAAATCATTAAAACGCAAAAAACGAACGTTTCTAATTTGAGGTCAAACGTCTGAACAGCATTAGAGATCGAATTCTTCTTTAATTAACTTTTGTTCGCCACATTCGCCAACTTGTATAGGCCCCCTTACCCTTCATTGCTTTGCCTTGTTGGCGAATGTGGCAAAATTGTCATTTTCGCCATATTTGCCAAATTCGCCACATTCGCCAACTTGTATGGGCCCACTCATTGCTTAGTTGTGCTATGCCTCATTAGCGACTGTGGAAAAATTATCATTTTCGCCATATTTGCCAAATTCGCCACTTTCGCCAACTTGTATGGGCCCCCTTCACTGCTTTGTGCTTTGCCGTTTTGGCGATTGTGGCAAAATTATCATTTTCGCCATTTTGGCCAAATTCGCCAACATTTTCTCTTTTTTGCCATTTTTGTTGTTTCGTGCATTTCTGGACATATCTCTTCGTCAGAGCGAATCGAGGAATTATGGGTTGTGTCAAGAGAAAATGATAGGACAGAGAGGGAGGCTCAGGGCGTTGGCCGGGATATGTCATGTCCACGAAAGTTATTTTTAGACGAGTGGAAGTCTTTGTTCTAGCGGAAGTCTGTCTTCCGAGATGTCCGCATGCAGTCTTGCCTCGCTCTCAGGTTCTTAGTGAAAAGAGAAAATGGCGGCGCACTTGGAAGGCTGAGGTGTTGTGTTGTTGTTCTTGTTGTTTGACGCGGTCTTCCTCGCACTTTTACCTTTTGCACGTCTTCCCATTTGGGTGCCAGAGCTCACTTTTGCTTTGGCTTTCTCGGAATTTTTTTTTCCTTTTCTGTTGCCCAAAGATGTCGAGGCTTCCTCGGTGTGATCGTCATCCGACTGTTGATCGCTAACATCTTTGTCTCGTCGCGCTATGAACTGTCGCCCTCGCTATTTGTTTCTGACTCGCGTTCTCCGTTTAATTCACTGATGGCAGTCAGCGAGTCAATCGTGTCCACAGAAAAGGTGGAGCTTATTTCCCAGCTGGAATTATCAGACCAGAAAAACAATTTTCCGCCTTTCTGAAAGTAGTTTCCATCGCCAAACGCTAAGTCCACTTCGTCCGCCATTACATGAAATCTTTGCTTTTCTTTCAAACATCAGACCGAGGTTGGCCTGCTTGCCGACGTCTCGGAAGACAGACTTCCGCTAGAACAAAGACTTCCGCTCGTGTAAAAATAACTTTCGTGGACATGACATATCCCAAGGGCTGGACCGGGAGCCTCCCTCTCTGTCCCCTCATGTTTGGTTGGTTGTGTGTAGTTTTTATAGTGGAGTAGGAGCTACGCTATTAGTGGTGACATGGCAACGCGAAAAATAGAAATACGTTTGTTAAATGAAAAGCGTTCGTTAATACGGTAACCGTTTGGATTAAGGGTGCCGATTTGGAAGATGAATTTTTGTTCCAGATTCTTGTGGCTTTCCGTCGTACCTTGATGTGGGGAAAGGCCGCAGATAGCCATGTGTAGTTTGGAGTGGTTATGGAGGCTATAATGACGAACGACTGGCTCAGATGCATCCTTGTCATTCTTCTCAACATCGCGAAGGTGTTCGCGGAATCGATCGCCTAGTCGTCTACCTGTCTCGCCATTGTATAATTTATTGCATAGCGCGCAGGTTATGCAATAAATGACATTTGTGGAGGTACATGTGAAACGATCGGTGATCTTAACAGATCGCTTAGGTCCCGATATTTTTGCTAGTGTTAAGAGTGAAAGGGCACGTTTTGCATCGTGAGCGCGCGCATTTGAAAGTGCCGGGTCGCTCCTTAGTTTTGAGTGCGTTTTTGTCCCGTTTGAATGATATTAGTGGAGGTTGCGAAAAGATTCTACCAGGCTCAGGATCATTTTAGAGTAATTTAAAGTTATTAAGAATGATACTGTCGACTTCGTGATTGTGAGGATGGAAAGTGAGGGTGAATGGAATTCTGTCATTCTTATCATTTGGTGATGTTTGTGCCTTAAGTCTGTAGAATTAAATTCTGCTCCTTTACTCTATTGCAGCCTGTTACACCAAACCGTTACAGCCGTTACATAAAAATCCCAGAGAGGAAAAATGAAATCTCGTAGAATTTTATATATATAGGAAAAAACGTATAGACTGTAGCTTTCATTTTAAATAAGCAAAGTTGAATTTCCATTCTTATTTCAGTAACTTGGAAAAAATTCTTTAGGAAAGTTGGCATTAGGGAGGGATGTAAGTCAAAAACGAAAATACTTACGTCAACCCGTCAAAAGGAAGATTATGCAATGATTGTCTATTTGATAATCCTGAGCCTCACAGAAAAGTCCTTTGTTAAAAAGCACTGGATATAGGGGCCCCAAGCAAAGGGCCTATTAAGATGTCATCTGGAAATAATGTGAACGTTTGATTAAGGTATTATAAAAATTGTGAAAATCGCAATAGTATAAAAATCTCCCAGTTCTGGACAATTGTCTCATGCTGTAATGAACCCTTTAAAATATTTACACGCGGGATTCTGTTCCACGAGGAAATTGCGTGCTTTCGAGTTATAGGTCTTGCATTGTATAAGAAATTTCGATGGCCGACCATTGCTCTATTTGTCATTGGTAAGGACTGATAGAAGCATTTGACTACCCGCAGTGCCCGGGGAGGGAGGAAATGTTTCCTGAGTTGGGTAAGAATTGTATTCTTGATTGTCAGTTTTTTTAAAATTTTTATCTTTTTCCTTAGAGATTAAAAAAAAAATTGAGGCTTTTGTGTGAAAAGGCAATCAAAACACTCCAAACGATTTGCAGCATCCTTAACGGTAGTTTTGAAAAAGAATTTATTATTAAGTTCTTTGGTGTCCTTGGGAAATCCCCTACATTTTTTGCACCAAAAAAACTATCGTCATTATCATTATTTTCTGATTGGTAGAGTGTTGAATCTAGAGAAAAAATATCTCTTTTACAGTACTGATTATAACCCACCGATAAAGCTACAACCAGTTCAATTGTCTCTGCTGAGCGTTCATATCAAATCAGGCGATTACTGTGCATTTCTTTAAGTTGAGGAGGCTTTTGAACACAACACTTATCCAGGGAGAAGGGAATCGACAATTCTATTTTCCAGTGGGTTCCCTGGAGGCAGGGGTGGAGTGGAAATTTGTCATTTGATCCGAACATAATCAGCGTACTGAATTGCAGGTGAAAATGTAAATTGATACTTGCGCGTTATAAGTAAATAAATAAAAAAAAATGAATGGCCTTTCTAGATGAAGAACGAACAACAACCAAATTGTTGAGACCCCGTTTCTTTATATTCGGCACACCATGATCACATAAAAGACACTTGGTGATCGCTCCTTCAGGAGGCTCGAAATAGTTTCTCCTTTTTTCAAACATATAAACATATTCTGTCCTTAAATACAGTTAGGGTAATCATTTCGAAAAAAAAAATTGACGAGGTTATTAAGTACTCATCATAAATATCTCACATCACATTTTCCTCCAAAATAACGTTACCATGGCAACGATATAAGGCATTTCTTTGAGCCTTAAAATCAAGATATATTGTATTGTTTTTTTAAAAACGGGACGCTGAAATCTTCCCATTCAGAGTTACCAGATAATGTTAGAAATAATCTGTAAAATATTTAAAATTCAACAAAATCTGTAGGTCAGATTTTCAGTAAAATAGATTTTGAAATGTCTCTAATTTTTTTTTTCCACCTTCAGAATTTTTTAAATTTGAAAGACAAACGGTTTAAATTAATCGAAGCTAACATGCAAAAAATGAAAATAAAAAAAAATTCACCGCCCGAAAGCAGAGATATAAACGAGTAAAGTTTCAAAATCAGGAAAAATGAGGAGGTTAGAAGATGAGCATTTACGCATGCTTCACCAGCTCATTCGAGTGCACGCGCGAGTGAAGAAGCTACAGGCCACCACAAACGGATTTAAGTGAGCATTAAACCATGTGTGTACAATTTTCGTAGTTTTCCTGAATAGGAGATGTGTATTTATATTCTATATGTATAGGAATCAGAAGAAAGGTGAGCGAAATTAGCCGTATTTGTTGATTTCTGGTGACCCATTTTGAATCATGAGTTGACGCGAGCAGCTTTTAGAATTCCGTGTGTGTCTTACGCCGCGCGCTCAGCTGAAAACCCTTTCAAGCCTCCATAACGTGGCAGCTCTAGCAGTGTGGAAGAAATTGCTTAAAACGTATTTTTGCAATGTAACTTGTAATTAGGATCTTAGCTACACACTTTTTATTTTTAATGTTATTAATGCATACATGTGCTATTTCAACCTTATTTACGTGCCTTTGTAATTAATGTATATTTCATTTACACTATTTTTTTAAGGTAATTATTCTTATTTCCCATATGATTATATTCATATAGATATTTGCGTTCTGTAAATTTTTAAACTCTTCTTCTTCTTCTTCTTCTTCTTCTTCTTCTTATTATTATTATTATTAACGTGAAAAAACGTTGCCTGGCTAAAAATTATGAAAAACCTAAGCTTTAGGCTCTCAGTCTATAGCCTTTAACAAATGAAAAAGTTAGCGCGCGAATGGAAATATATACGAAAAGGGGCGCGAATTAAAACAAAAATATAGAATACAAAAAGAAGTGTGAAAAAAGCTAAAAATGTAAATGAGGTCTAGTTTCAATAAAATAGAGTATTGCCTAGGCAACGGTTTTGAGTTATTTTCCGCTTCGACGGTTTTAGCTCTGTGCCAAGATTCTAGTGTTTTTCGAACGCGGTAATTGCCTTTGTCAATAACACAAGTACTATCGAAGTCAATGGAATGATTGTTTTGCCACGTATGGTTGGCAACATTTGAGCTCTTTGTATAGTTCTTCAAGTTTCGTGGATTTTCCTTTCTTCGGGTTTGGAAGCATCTTCCGGTTTCTCCTATGTAGTTCCAAGGACAGTCAGAATACCCGCTATTAATTTAAAAATTCCAATTATCTATAAAACAATGTCAAATTTTAGACCTCTGCCTACCACCTCTCCCAACTTCACATATATCCAGAAATGTAAGTAATTCGGTGCACGCCGATTTCAATAATAGTCATGAACTTGTCCCCTTTGCTATTCTCCTGAAAGTTCAATGTCACTCAATTAGACGGTCACAAAGTGTCCCTTAAAATCAAGTCCTCAAGTAAAGATAAACAGTTGGACTCACCCCAACCTTAAAACAACGCTAACTGTGAATTACAACCACAATTATCTTACTGTTGGATAAAGGTAATTCAAGAGGACACGTGGCGCTGGATATCAAAATTGGGCGCGTATCTGTTTACTTGCATTTCTGGGCACAACCTTGAAGCATGAAGGTATCAGGATCATGGCGTTTCATAGGTTTCACCAAAATCCAAGACATAGGCGACTTCTTGAGCAGCAGATGAGGAGATCGCCGACAAGGAAGAACAATGACAGTTAAATGATATTTTTACAAAGAGTGTATACCTGCCAACTTTTTCTGAGATATAGGCGTGAGATTTTTATCCTGGGAGTGGTAGGATTTTTGAAGACGACACGATCATTCCCGAAGATTCCCGAAGAAGTCCGAAGTCTGCCGAAGGAAAGCAGAAACAGCCCTCGCATTTCCCAGTCCCAGTCTTAGGACGCGTATAAACGGGAGCGAGCTCCCAGTGCTTTTCACTTCAAAAATCAGAGATCGTGAGGAAGGTATTGTCATTTATTCATTTTACACATGGTTTTCGTACCTTACATGGGTCTGAGATAACATATTTTTAGAAATTGTGTCAAGCAAGACGGCAACAACTCACATTTTTCAATCAGGCGTGAGAAATTGGCCCGCAAGCGTGATCCGGCGTGAGATCGAAGTTTTCAACCCGCAGGCGTGAGACTCACGCGTAAGGCGTGAGAGTTGGCAGGTATAAGAGTGTTCAAAATCACGGAGTGTACATAACATCAAACTGTTGGGCAGATTCGGTGGAGAAGCCGCTAAACCACTCATTCACGGTAATGAAAAAAGATAATTTTTCATTTTAGTCGTCGGTGAAGAGATGAGGTACTGACTAGAGCTTGCGGCAAGGAAAACGTAAGTCACGCAACAAGAGTGCAAGCAGGGTTAGTGGGATAACGAATAGCTGATTTCGTTAGTTTCTTCCCGCCGATTTCTCGAGCGTTAGCACTTGTCCAAGCTTTTCCCAGGGTTCTCTTTAAAAGTAAAGAGGGACCCTGGGATAGAGGGTGCCCTTCGTCAGCCCAAGTTTCCGTGTGCTACTGGAACAGCCAAATATGGGCAAACTGTACAAAGATTAAAAAAAAAAAATTGAGGTCAACACAATAAAAATAGGAATCTTAATAGTTTCATATAC
>NC_090871.1:25572530-25577530 GCF_036669935.1 Montipora foliosa | reverse complement strand
CCGTCCATTCTTTTTCTTGTGTATCTATCTATACAACAGATTCAACACACTTGGTCAGTGGCATTATATCTACTACTACAACCCTTGTAGCTCATTTCAGATGCCAGACGCAGACAATGGATGCATCAACGATGCAGCGGTATGTCGCTATACTCGTCTTTGTAAACATTTTATTTTGAAACATTAGCGAGCCAGTCAAGAACAAATCATGAGCCAACTACTGATAACCTAAGTTTGAGTTAGGTTTTCACAGACCAGAAAATTTTCGCGCAACTGAATTGATCATCCTCAAACCTCAAGAGATCTCATAAACTCAACAAACGCTTTTAATAACAAAAACGCGTTAAACGTGACTTACAACATGGAGAACTTCTGCGAGGCACAGCTTTTCTAAGCCCGTAATATAGTAATGTCTGCGGTACGACAGTTATTTACTAGATACTTATACTGCCAAGGGGAAGATGATGCGGATGAGGGAAGCTATTGTTCCCTGATTGGCTTTTATGGTGACCTTATGTGGCGATAACGACGTTCTAAATCTAAATGATCGATAACTCGCAATTAAGATATTTGAGTTGAATTCTATATCGAGGTGGGCTCCTGAAATGACAAAAAAATGAAATACGAAATAACTTAAGTGTATCGAAATTTGTATCAACCATTTAGTGCTCAATGTGGAACATTCTCTCTCTATTTTGGTTTTTACCAGGCGTTATGAATGCTTGGTTAAGTTTTTAGATCATCGCAGTTATGAATGCTGCTTTAGCAGTAACGAAAGGAAAGCCTGAAGTATTCAGGCTTGAACGCGATTCGAACCCATGAATGCCGGTGAATACACATGAACACCGGTGCAGTGCTCTAACAGGAAAATTTGGTTTTATGAAATGTGCTGATAAAGGTCGAATTACTACCATGAACGATTTGGAAAGCTGACGTTTCGAGCGCTAGCCCTTCCTTGGAGCGAACAGAGAAATTGTGAGTGTTGTTTTTTATGCGGGTGTAACATGAGTTTGTGAATAAATTAATGAGAGGCGTTCATTGATTCCGTGAGGATAGAATGTACCTTGATGATTTAGTGAAAGATAAGTTTTGTTCCAGATTCTTGCCGCGGCTTCCTGTGTTCCCGTGGTATGAGGATAGGCTGCAAATTGTCATGTTGTGGTGGGAGTGATTAGGAAGATTAAAATGGCGCACAACTGGTTTTGATGCATCTGTGTGGTTTTTTTCTACATCTCGTAGGTGTTCGCGAAAACGGTCCGCCAATCTTCTTCCTGTTTCGCCTATGTATGTCTTCTTACTTAGTGTGCAGGTTATGCAATAGATGACATTTGCGGAGATGCTTGTAATATAAAATGGTCAGTGATTTTAACGGATCGATTGGGTCCTGAGATCTTAACAATGTTAGAAATAAAAGAGGAAGTTTTACATCGTGGGCGTGTACATTTGAAAGTTCCCTGTATGTTTTCAGAGTTAAATGCGCTCCTAACTAGAAAGTTACCTGTGTTTTTGTTGCGTTTGAATGAAGTGAGTGGTGGTAGAGGAAATATATGTTTACGTTCGGGATCATTGCGGAGAAATTTGAAGTTTTTGAGAATGACATTTTTGACTGCGAGATTTTGTGGATGGTAGGTGAGGGTGAATGGAAATCTGTTGTTTTCTTCGTTCTGTGACGTTTGTCGTGCGGTTTCTAGATCGATTTCTTGGGCACGATGTTTTGCCTGTGGTGGCAGCGGAGTCAGGGTAGCCACGTTTTTTGAAAAACTGGCACATTTCCTCACACTTGCTATTAAATTCGGACTCGTCACTACAGAGGCTTCTTAGTCTAAGACATTAAGAGAATGGGATGGCGTTTTTTACGTGTTGTGGATGAGAGGACGAATGCAGCAAGTAGTTGTGGGAATGTGTTGGTTTGTAGAGTACGCTTGTAGATAAACCGTTGCCATTGTCTGAATGCTTAATGTCGAGGAAAGCGAGTGAATTTTCGGAAATTTCCCAGGTCTTTTTTTAGAGCCGGGTGGAAAGAATTGACTGACGTAATGAATTGGTTGAGTTCCTCTTTGCTGGATGAAGTAGCACCGACGCAGTCATCGATGAAACGTTTGTGAAGATCAGGTTTTGGTCCGCTGTAGTTAGAGAAAAATTCATTTTCGATATAGTCTACGAAAAGTCTGGCGAAGCTAGGTCCCATTTTGTTTCCCATTGCAACACCGTTGATTTGTTTGTAGTAGCTGTTGCCAAATGAAAAACACTTGAGTGTGAGAACCAGTTCAGCCAGACGAAGTAAGGTTTCCGAGCTCGGTTTTTTAATAGGACGTTGGTTCAAAAAATATTTGAGTGTTTGGAGGCCTTCATTGTTGGGGATTACGGCGTGTAAAGATGTTATATCCATAGTGAAAATGATTTTGTTTTCGCCCGAGAAATTGAAAGTACGGAAAATATCAAGTGCATGGTTGTTGTTTTTGATGTACGACGGTAGTGGCTTTACTATGGCTTGACTATGGCTTGAAATAAATGCATGAGGTCCTAGCAATATTTATGATGAGATTTTGGGCGGTGACTGATAGTTCTTGTTTGGTTTAATATGAGTTCTTGAATGGTTTCTTTGACAATTATTTGGTTGGCGGAAGTTAGGTCTTTGTTGACTTTGGTGTAAAAAGTGGTGTCCGAAAGTTGCCGAATTGCTTCTTGTTGGTAGAGGTCGGCGCGCCAAACGACTCTTGAGCCGCCTTTGTCGGCTGCTTTGATGACGAGGTCATTCAGGGTTTTGAGATTTATGAGAGCAGTCTATTTTTCTTTAGAAAGTGTTTTAGTGATCCATACTTTTTAATAACAGATATCTTCCCTTTAGAATACAATTCCTGGTGGGGACAAATTCTTAAGATTCTGAGACAACAATACCGCCGATAAACAAGATACAACTCCGCCGAAAAACAAGATGTAATTCGGTAGCGTCTCACCAATCTCCACATATCTCCGGTCACATGTCAATCAAACTAAATCGCTCGTGTCACACTAGTTTTCGGTTTTCAACACACTCCCCCCTGATTGACGTCGGAAGTCAATCAAGGAAGTTTAAATAAATCAGACTGATTTAAAGCAAAACTTAATTTAGCTTCTCAGCTGCAGTGTTAAACGCTCAAGATATGGTCAGACAGTTCATGGAGCAGTGATCACTGTAGGGATGTCTTCATCTATGACGATCTGAATGCTCATTCCACTGTCAAACTGTCCTGTTCTCGCATTAGTTGCGTGTTGGTTACGCACATTGATTTCAAGAGGATATAGCTTCTGAATTGGACGTTTTATGCGAGTCTTGCGGAGAGAATTATCCACTGTCACCACTTCTGCTGCGCGCACAGCGTTGTCTTGTCCCTGTAACAGTTTCTCTACTTTCCCCATCCTCCACTGTTGTCTGGGTGTCTTGTCAGCACAGATGTGCACAACGTCTCCTACTTTAATTAATTAATTGTTCTTCTTGGTTCACTTGTTTGAGTTTCTGGTACTCGCGGATCCCTTAATATTCTTTCTTCCATCGATTTCTGAAATGGGTGAGAAGACCGTCTAAATATCTCTCTCGTCTGGGCAAAGTGTTTACATGTACTTTGATGGCAGGAGATTGATCTAGAAGTCGACGACCAATTACAAGATGAGAATGCGTAAGTCGAGTTCCTGTTAGCTCATCGTAGACATAGGTCAAGGGCCTAGAATTCAAAATGCCTTCAGTATCGATCAACATTGACTCTAACTCTTCATAACTCAACTTCGCATTTCCGAGCACTTTCTTGAGACACCTTTTCACCAGTTTCACACAGATTTCGAAGAATCAGCCCCACCAGCTGGCTGTGGGTACATTGAATTTTCAGTCAAGGTTCTGATCAAGAGCAAACATCTTAACCTTTGCATCTCGGAAAGTTCTCCCGTTGTCTGAAATGAACAGGGTCGGTAGTCCTCTTTTACCGAAGAATCGCTTCAGCACTCTTAAGAACGAATTGGCGAAGAGATGTTGCGTAAGTTCAAGGTGCAAAGCTCTTGTACTAGCACATGTAAACAAAGCAATGTAACACTTATGCATTTCTCCGTTGGATGAGTATACATTCTTCACGTACAAAGGTCCGGCAAAGTCCACACTACTTTAGAGAGAGCCATTTCCTCTGAAACTCGAAGTGCAGGTAGTGGTGGAGTAGGTGGTGAGCTGTGGGCTCTTCCTATTAATTTCTTGCACGTAAGACATTTGGAAAGTACATCTTAACAGCTTGTCTTCCTTTGCATGATTACCCAGAATTGTGACCGGATTTCAGTAAGAGTTTCTCCAACTCCATTGTGATTCACGTTTTCGTGGGACTGCATGATTACAAGCTTAGTAAAATGCTGCTTTCTAGATAACAGAATGGGGTGTTTTGTTGAGAACGGAAGTGAAGAGTTCTGGATTCTTCCCTTGCATCGCAGAAGTCCATTGGCATCCTTAAAGACTCCTAACTGATCCCAAGTTCAACTTGATTTCTCCTTTTCTTCAAGTTTACTGAGACTACTAAATCTTTCTGGACAGATGACTTCTGAAATGTTCTGAAAGCATTGCACGGGTACTGTCATAACATTTGAAATTTCAGGTTTCCTTCTCAATTCCTTTCTTACTTCTTCTGGGACTGTACTCTCCCCTATTGGATTATCAGGTAGGTTTGGCCACTGAACTTCTTCTTCTTTGAGAAATGGAGCTCCCTTCCACCATAGATCACTGTGGGCGAGAACAGAACTCTTAGACCCTCGCGACGCTATGTCAGCAGGATTAGACTTAGACGGGCAATGTCTCCAGTGATCCTTACTCCACAGCCTTCGAATCTTCTGAACTCGATTCTGTACAAACAGCTTGAATTGTTTCAACTCTTTATTGATCCACCACCACACGATCTGAGAGTCAGTCCAATTGAAAACAGCGTCTATCTTCATAGTGCAGGTCAATGCCTCATGCACGGCTGTCATCAAGTTCGCAAGTGTCAAGGCGG
>NC_090871.1:25560030-25562530 GCF_036669935.1 Montipora foliosa | reverse complement strand
TTAAATCTTTAAACAAATTCGTTTTATTCGTTTTGAAATATATATATATATTTTTCAGTTTCATATTTAATCATCAAAGTTTTTATCAAATGGCACAAAAAAACGCTTTTACCATCGATTTGGATTTCTTTGTTGTTCCATATAATATATTTATAAACATTATTTGGATCTAAAGTTTCTCTCATATTTGAGCACCACATCAATAGATCCTGATAAAAGGTAGATGAGATGTTCATCTGGTTTACATCATAATTACGCTGAAATAGAAAAGGACCCCTTTCGTTATCCAAAAGGTATTCAAGGTAAGACTTCCAGAAACCTGATGACACCTCATCCGTTATGCGCATTAACCAGCTCAACCTCAACGCTTTTATCGTGGTTTCATAATCTATCATTTTGAGGCCACCTTGCTCATAGGGTGCATACGTTGACCTTCGAATAACTTTATCCTTCCCGTTCCATAAAAAATGAAAAACTAAGTTGTTAAGACGGAATCCACCAGAAGTTTGAGTAACAAGTGGACAAAAACATTGTACCAAGATTATAAAGATTATTAAAGGTTATTGATCATTGTAAAGCGCCTTTGAGACGTGAGTGATAAGGGCGCTATATAAATGCACCACTTTAATTTTTTTTTTTTTTTTTATAAACATCGTATTGGAAACTTCTGTACGCCTGTTTTAAATATCTTCTCAAAAAAATCAATTCTAGCAACACCAAACGTCCAAAACAAGCGTTGAACTTCGTAAGAAACACTTTAAAGTACTGGTGAAATGAGCCACTGAGGATGAAATTTTTACCTGTGTTTGCACAATATCTCTGAACGTTGAAATATAATTTTTCTCGTTCCCATGGGAAATTGTTTTTGGTGTTATGTCAGGCATATATTTATACCTTAAGCTTTCAGGAAATGTAAAAAGGACTGTAAAATACTTAAAATTACTCTGGTACAAGATTGTGTATCCACTAAAAACTGAAATTGCTCGATTTTCTATCGGATTTCGTCTTAAATTCTTTTATAACTTCAGACGGAGTGCTTATCTTCGAACTAGGGTATATTAGTTTTAGAAGGATTGCTTTTATGATGTTAACCTTGCCATGAATTGACAAACCCCTTGACGTCCATAAATTTATTGTATTTCTAATTTTTTTCAGCCCTGGCTTAGAGTTTTTCTCAACTAGTATCTGTACATCATATGTAATGAAAATTCCTAAAAACTTAACGCAAGTTTTCCATTTGCCCCCAAGTGGTTTATTTTCACAGTGTTGGAGGGAGCCGATCCACATTGCTTCTGTTTTCGCAACGTTAAGTTTTGGTCCAGAACAATCAAGTAATGCAAACAAAGCTCGTGCAGAATCTAAATCTGATAAAACAACAGTTGTGTCGTCAGCGAACTGCAGCAGCTTAGTTTCTAAATCATTCATGTTTATGCCTTTGATATCGTCTTGGTTTCGCATAGCAATCGGTAAGATTTCAATCGTGGTAACAAAAAGGTCGGGGGAAAGGGGATCCCCCTGCCTAACTCCACGCTTGACCCATCTTATGAAATCAGGCCCAAAACCGAATTGATTTAAACATCTTTCAAGAAAAGTCCATTCCAAACGGTCGAATGCTTTCTCAAAGTCAATAAACAATAAAATTCCGGGTAATTTCTTAGCTTTTGTATAGTAACTTATATCAAGAATTGAACGTATATTCTCATTGATATTTCTGCCTGGGATATATCCTGATTGATTATAATGTATTAATTTAGGCAACAAACTTTTCATTCTTTCTGCAATAACTTTTGAGGCTATCTTTGTATCAACATTCAAGAGAGAAATTGGCCTTCAGTTTTTAAGATCACAACGATATTGATCTTTTTTCTCAATTAATGTAATTACAGCCTGTTTTTGTGAAGGGCTCATTTCTCCTTTTTCAAAAGACGCATTGAAGCATTCAACAGGAGATTCCCCCAAGAGATTCCAGAAAGTTTTATAAAATTCTATAAGTAAACAGTCATTTCCGGGAGCCTTATTTGATGGAAAAGAGTTTATAATTTTAGAGCACTCTGCAAGACTTACCTGACAACTATCAACCACGTGATGTAAAGTAGCTAGTGGAATCGCCCGAAAATTAATCTACATCTACATATTCTTCTACACTTAATAAGTCGGTAAAGTCGATTAGACACCACACCAACTTTTTGTAAAAAATATACCGCACGGGAAATAGCTAAATAGAATCAGTGAACCTATTGATATATGTACAAATTAAAAAAAAAGAAACATCTAGGAACTAATAGTATTAATAAATACAAAATCCTAGTCATGTCTCATTTTGGGTATTCTATATTTAAACACTTGTCTCCTATCTGTTCTGGTCTCACTATTTGGCACAAGAAACATTTCTGTTTTAATATCTACTAGACTACAACTCAGTTTGTACATTATTGTTAACCTTTTTTCTTTCTTCTCATTTCTAAAGCATCCCATTCCAGCTCACTACGCTTATCTGTAA
>NC_090871.1:25542530-25555030 GCF_036669935.1 Montipora foliosa | reverse complement strand
TTGAGAATTCTAGAGCTTAGAACTCGGAACTCTAGAACTGCGAATTTGACTGACTTAGAACTCTAGAACTGGAGCTCTATTACTTTAATCAGAACTTTAGAAGTTTGCACATACGACCATTTTACTAGAGCGCTTCTGGAATGATATAGAACTTTCTATAAAGCTCTTCAAACTAGAGCAGTTCTAGAATGCTATAGAACTTTCTAATGTCATAACCTTGACCATTCTATATTTCACACATAATCAATATAGAGCTCTTCTAACTGGAACAGTTCCAGAATGCTATAGAAGTTTCTAATGTCTTATGGAATTAATCACAATTTCAATTAGAAAAACAAATGAAAGTTTTCATCCAGGGAAAGGCTCTCGTTCACGCAAATTTTCTTTGTCTTCGTCACTGAAATCAGTGGATTTGACTGAAAAGCTAATAATTTATTGTTGTTGGAGATTGGATGACAAGAACTTCTGTCGCAATCGGAAATTCAATGACCTGGATTTTTGAAAATCTTGTTCAGCTTCATGCTTTAAAGAACGAGGTATAGTGTGGAGTGCAATGTTTCGTGATGCTGACTTTCGCCTCATGTCTTAAAGAACGACTAATGTTACATGTGTAGTGCGCTCGTATCGATCGCCTCATGGCTTTAAGAACGACGTATATTTTTACGTGTAGCGTGTGCTTGTTTCGCGTCATGGCTGAGAGACATTTTCTGTCACGCGCGAACTGACTTCCGAGAGTTCGATTGACTCTTGCCAGGAAGAGCTGTCTCCATCTGATCCGATCGAGTCTGTTTGCCAACTTTTTCAACCCCCTCGCTCCTGTTAACCCTCACTTCCGGTACCACTGATCAAGCGCCATGCACCCATTTCCGGTTCCGGTCGCGATCGGACTCAATTCGCCTGCGAGTGAAGACAACCCAACTCAGGTCGAGTGTATTGGACATGTATGGATTTCAGAACCAATTGCGAAATCCTCGATCTCGAAGACTTTCATTCAATCCAAGTAGAATTCAAATGCACCTTACATCGAATCAGTGGAAGAAGATCGAGGTATGTCTTTGAGTCATCGTTCAGCATTATCAGATGTTTTCAATTCTCTTAAAAGAAACATCTGTTTTAATTTTATCTCGACAGATACGTCGGATGGATTTCCGTCTAATTATGAGACCAAAAGTGAATTCTTGCCTGCTTCAAAATTTGATTTGCAAATGCAAACACTCTCAAGATTTACTAACTGAAAAATTTCACGTTCTTTCATTTAATGAAACCGAAATAATATTTTTAATTACATAGTAATCATAAAGGTATGCTGGATTTTTTTTAGATTGCTAAAAACGAACAATTAGCAAATAATAACTTATCACTTTATTGGATCTATCATTGATTAAATTGTGACTTCTTCAAGTCTTATTAATGCTACCAGCAAATTATTGAAAAGTAATGATAATGTTTTCAAGAAATGTATACATTAGTAAAGAATGATGTGGTGGTACTGGAATGAAATTTTGTTAATTAGTTCTAGTTAAGGAGGTAAAAATTTGTCTTGACCATCTATAGATTTATCTTATGCAATTTTAAAATGTGCATTTTAACGTGTGATCTCTGGAAATATATAAACCAGGGCTAGTCTTCTGTGTAATTTTTAAATTAAGAAAGGCAGTCTCATTTCAAATTCAAGGCAAAGCCGATTTTTGTTGATACAACACTGACAGGGTATTATTAACTACTTGAAATATTTAATGATAACATTCCATGCTCATTCATATTCACTGCAGAGAATATAATCATTTGTAAATTTATCAAAATCTGGAGAAAATGTACTAAATGTGCAGCCATTGATCTTAAATGTTTTTGGTCCATCAACTATTCATGATTTAAACTAAATACATCAATAATACTACTGTATCAGTAAGTGAGTGAGTATTAAACAAGTATTTTCTCTAAAATTTCTTCATTAATTAATTAATTAATTAATTAATCACTCACTGAAAAACTTTGTCCCATTAATTAATTAATAGCTATCCGATCAATAATATCCCGATATTGAAATTTGGTTTCAACATTGTTCACTAATAATTGGTATACATTAATTTAGCATGATCGAACATTATGCACAACTGTTTGTTCAATACACTTTTTTTTACTATATTCTTGGTGTAGGACAACTTATATTATAAACTGCAAAAAATATGGAAATATCCAAGAGAAGGTATACCACAATACGACTGTTTAGACGGGACTAAATATTGAGTTGACCTTTCTTGGTGTCATTCCTTGCACATAAACAGTCAGATAAACAGAAAATAAATATAGTATTTATATTAGTTATTACGAATAGTTTTTTATCTTTCTAACATTATTGAGCAATGCAAACTAAAGAAATAAATAGTAGTAGTTGGATAAATGAATGGATAAAATATATACTGGATGCCCCTAAAGCACTCACCCAAGGGATTGAAAATTTTAAATATACATTCCATACAAATGTAATGTATATTTACTTATCATGTAAATCTTACTGTACAGTTTGTAAATTTCTGTAAAATCATAATTCTCACTCAAGTAAGAAATTTATCAAATTGAAAATTGGAGAAAAGAGTTGTAAGTGGTAATCAAATGAGTGTATATTTGAAGTGCGGATTTCAGACAAAAGAGAAAAGTGATCCCCGCACTTATCTGGACAGTTAAGCAAATTATTGTTGTTTACAGACAATGGGATCTACCACGAGAGCCACAAAGCCACTCAAGGACAAAGGACTAAGTGGCTTCTCAGGAACAACATTGGGAGGATTATTGAAAAGTGGAAACCAGTGTTATTATGTCAGTAGTTTAACCATATAATATGTAGATTGTCAACATTTTAGAACTTCAAGTTAGACTATTTCATATTTCTTGAAAGCTGTTAATAACGATATTGACTATATGCTTAACCTAGGTGTAAAAAATTATCAGTAGGAATACTGCAGCTGAATGGATATCCTGTTCAGTAGATTGAGCAGCAACTGTTTGATGTGAATAATTAACAATTATTCTCCAAAGGTGAGGTAAAAATCGGTGAATAATTGTTTTAGTATAATTACATAGGTGATGATTCGAAAACTAGACGCTCCATAAAGCGTACACTTGGTTGCCTGTGGTACATGTTACACAAAAACAGAGGCACTGAATTGAGTGGTATTGAACTGCAGGGTTCCAGTTAATTTTTTCAAGTTAGAGGTCATTAAGACCATTTGAGGGTCACACGTTCACACCTTTAATTATTTTGTGATTACCTGTCCCATTTTGAAGTCTTTTAGTTTTTTAGTTTTTTTAAGCTTTGGTAATAAATTCAGTTTAAAGACAACAAAGCATGTCATGCATGTCTTGCAGTTGCACTAAGCAAACGTTTATTGCACACACTAAGAAAGGACTGAAGGTGTTGTTTCCGCTTCATAATTCCTCTTCTTGGTAGTCTAATCTGATGCCAGGTCAAAACATTGTTTGGCTTTACGTTTGCACCAAAAAGTACCCTAAAATCTTGGGAAACTGTGGGCTCTGTTCAGACGACACTTATACGCTTTGTCAAGTGACCGGGACAACGTCGTGTTCCTTCTCGCAAGTCTTGCCACTTTAAATAGTTAATTTTCTATGCAAACTGGTTCATAAATAAAGGAACAACCACCAGGTAAAGGGATTTTGTGGAGCAAAGCTCAGGTCAAAAGTTCGATGACTCTTTCCTCTCCCTTTTGCCATCGGGTGTTGCGTCTTGGACGAAAGGCTTCGTGCAAGAAAAAGAAATTTATCAATTTATTTTTAACTTTTTATTTATTTATTTATTTTTTTACCAAGCTACTTCCTCACTTTTCTCTGGACATTTTGTTCTGCGCTCTTTGGGATCAGATGCCTTAAAAGTGAAACGCACCGTCGGTTTTCTGTCGCATACCATTTGTTGTTAAACGTCTTTACCACAAATATATATATTCCTTCCTGTTTTTAAGAAACGTTCGCCCATAAAAGGGAACAAAGTACACATTTTCATGAAATATCAACTTACTTTATTGTCACTCTAATGACTCATAAGTAGAAACTTTGATAACAACGCGGGACAGAGGCAGGAAGGTCAGATTTTCCGAGCTGCAGTGTGAGTCACGAATATCACTTAACACTGACGGCAGTTTGTTCCCTCTCCCCCTTAAATGTTGATTTTTAGGGGTTCCAGTGCAAAAGCCAACCGGTAAATGCAACATTGAAGGGAGGGAGGAGGAGGGGTACGGTATTCATAGCTTGCATGCGCTTCACTTTCTGTTTTAGCAAAGTGTTACAACGATTTATGACCCAAGTTGTGTGCGTCTCGATTGTCACCGTGGGTTTTCATCTAATTTTGAATGTCCAGATTTCTTAAATTGTCGTTCCCTTGGCATGATTTCTTTTAGGCAGATAAAGTATCAGCCACGAAGTATCAGCAGTAATAAGAGTAGTCGTAAAACAAAGCGATCTTTCTTTGAACGGCGGTGTGTCCGTAAAAAAACAGGAAAATAACTAGAGTGAATGAAAGTCCATACCGGTGCCATAATCACCACTTCTCATTTTTCCGCGTTTCGAACAAATGTTGCTGAATTTCAGATTCCGAATGCGCATGCGTGACATTATTCTTTGTTGAAAACTACTGTAAGTACTGGTGTTTGCTCCTTCTGATGAGCTCTTGGTCTTATTACAGGTTTGTTGGGGTGGTAAGAGCAAAGGACCGTACTTTAAAATAGGAGATCAGAGTACTGCATGGTGTGGAAGTGATCCAGAGACAGGGAGACCGGAACTGCTTTATAAGACAGCGTATGTAAAGTAATCGCATTTGGTCTGCGTAACAGAGGAGTTTGGTTTTCTCGAACTCAATGTAACTACCGCATGAAAACTGGGAGGAAGACTGTTTGATTGTATTTGATATCCTCAACCATTTTTCCCGAAGCAGACATTTGTAGAGAACCTTCATCAAGATCATGTGATCATACGCGGATTACCGGGTTGATCACAAGTCGTTTTCCGTTCTCTGAACCCTTGTCCCCTCCTCACTTCTCGTTTTAAGTTTACAGTAGACCTTCACGGGAGTCCATTGCGAATTTTTTGTATTCTTTTTATTTTCTTCTTTTTGAAGTGGTTTTCCCAGGAAATATATTTTCTTTTTCACTTGATTTAATCGAAAGAAGAGCGGAGCCTAAGAACCTTAAGCGACCGATGTCCGTATGATCGAATTTATCGAGTATCGAATTTTACTGCGAAGGCTATCCTCTGTGTAATGTCATTCATAAGGCGTTTATCACCAAAACCGTATGAGGCTTATTTGATATTCCGATTTGTTGCTTAGTGGTTTTAAGTCGTGGGTCGTGGGTGAGGGTGTAGTTAAAAGTCGTGGGTATCCAAAAATCCCCCAAAAAATCCATTTCTAGAAAACTATTTAAAAAGACAACACCACTCGCCTATGTCATTTGCGGTTTGCATTTTCATGATGATTAAAAAAAAAAAATGCGTGGTATGACGAGACAAATAGAAACATTGATCCGAGCAAAAAACATCACAGACTATGGCACGCAAACTTTCAAACAGACCTCTATGGGTAACTCCGCTAACAATTGCACCAAATATCCAGCATCGCAGGCTCAAATCTAGCTTTGCCCCCCCTCCCTCCCCCCTAATCCTTTCCCCAGCACGCCCCTATCGCCTCGCAATCATCTCCTATTACCCTTCTCTCCGTTTACATCGTTGCGTGACCACATCCCATCCGGATGTCGACGTAACGCGATACGATATGATGAAACACTCATTGTCCTCTTGTGTGGCGCGCACACGGTCACGTAGGGGTATTGGGTCTTTTAGCTAGTAGTTTCTGGTGCGATCACTGCATTTTATTCGTTTTATCATCTCAATGTGCCTTCTAAAATGGCTTCTGGTAGCCAAGACAGCGACGGCACTTCTAAGCGAACCTACGCAAGCGTGTTTCGAGGAAGCGAGGATTCTCCTCTCAGTAACACGAGGTGGAGACGGTTTCAGGAATACGGCGAGGAAGAAGCAATTGCCATTGCCATACGAAATTCATTATAGGAGGTAAAGGTAACTATAACTTATTTTTTGTCAAAGATACTGTAAGCAAAAGTCTGATAAAGAAATAACTTGTATCTATCTTTCTTGAGGAAAAAGATAGCGACGACGTCTTGTCCATTGGAACACTAGGATTGGGGAACTTCTATCAAAGAAACAGATAATGACATGGTCAGTGAAAATCTGGATACAAATTGTATATAACATCATACGAAGCTATGATCCTCGCAGTTGCAATTGCCTAAAGAAGTCTGGAAAATTCAGGACTTCAACGGGCTTTGAACCCGTGACCTCGCGACGCTCTAATCAACTGAGCTCAGTTCATATGATTCATTTCATATATCATTTCATCGTTGTATATAACATGTCTAGAATCCATGTCAAGCGATTTCAATGTAGGCAAAAGATAGTTGATGAATTCTGCGAAATAATCTTTACGGATAAACGTGGTAAAGATATATAACTTTAATTGAAACGTACGTATCTTCTCCCCCTGCATTCACATTCGCAATTTTAGGGTTAATTTTCGTAATTTTCTTCCAAATGACAATGTATTTTTCTTCCAAACATGTATTATCCCAGGATAGATCTACTGACGACATAAGAATATCAGCTATTTCTGCTATTATATTTTTGCTGGAGATTTCAATAGCTTGACCCCTCCATTTATTTGCTCTTCATCTCTTTCTCCTGTATTTTTAATGACACTCTAATTCAGTAAATAACATTTTGTGTTTTGCAGAGGGCAGAAGACATGATGCGGGCATACTGGCAGATTCAGGTTTGTTACAGAACCTGGAGAGGTAGGTATTCTCCAGGGGTGGTGTGCTCTACTTCAAAATGCCATCACTTGCTTGTATGGCAATAAAACATCCACTTACTTTGATTTACAACCACCAACAGTCCAAGAATACTTTGCATGAAGATATCTTCTTCATTTTCTATATGTATCACAGTTAAAAGAAGATTAAGAACTTTTGATGTCAAAGTCTCGTTTGAAACTTTTGGAGCAATTTTCAAACTTAGCAGGTGTAACTGTAAATTAAAACGTCCTTTAATCAACCATTAGCTACATTTGTTGCATCTTTTAATGCAAGAAATATGTTTCAATATGCTTGCATTTTGTTGCGAAAACTTCCTGAAAATACAATAGTTTTTGTAGGACAGTGATACTCCCTTTGTACCACTGAAAACGTTTAGCATGGGTAGTCCTGATAAAGTCCAACATGTTAAACCTGCATTTACAACACCCCCCTTCAAAATGAGGTAACCTCTAAAAATGATAACAAATGCAAGCTTCCCTCTCATATCCGGAAACTATCACAACATATTTTTAATTGCTCCATGAATTCTCAACAACAACTCATCATCTGATTTTGTTTTGAATAGATTCCTGATTAAACAAAAATATAAAATGCAACTATTGTCAAGATAACAGAAACCACACATCTTTAAATACTCTTGGTGATCAAAACTACTGTATCTGTGACAACTGACAAACTAAAACTCAGGCAACTTATTTTTTAAGCAATTTTGGGGCCAACTCGATTAACACAATTTCATTCGACCAAGCCAAGCATTGTCAACAAGATTAAAAAATCTGAACTCGAGAATATTCTTACAGTACTAATAAAAAACCACTGTAACAACTTTCGTAATATATTCAAGCAAAGCTGGCAGTAAAAGTTAATTGTTAACCAACCTTGAAAGTAAGTTCAGCATCAATTTATTCTGCTCGACCATTGATGCTTGAATTTCCTACTGTTGTTGTTGTTGCTGTGCCATCATGGCCATCAGGGAATCGTATCTCTTGCCTTCCATTTCTTGTTGTGTCTTCTTTATTTCAATTTCTTGCTCTCATAATTTTGCTTCTTGCTCCGACTTTTCCTTTAGGTAGACAACTACTTTGACCCGGGTCTTCTTGTTTTATTCTTCAAAAGCAATGATGTTGCATCATCTTGCTCGCCATTTACAAGCTTCCTCTTCTTTGTTTCTCCAAGGTTCTCAATTGCAGTTTTTCTTGTTTCCTGGGCTTTAGACTTATCCTGTTCAGTTTTTCTTTTAGCTTCGTTTCCCTCTTCTTTGCTTAAGTGTTCTTGTTCAGTAAGCTCTTCCAGAAGCACCTCGAGCTCGGTCTGCTCCTCATCTATAACACTCGCTCTTTCTTCGGTGCTTAACTTTTTCCTATACTTGGACGAGATTATTCCATAGCGATCCCGTACGGAACGTTTGGACACTGTAAATGTTGGTGTATCATAGCTACACAAAGTATCTGCGATTTGCTGCCATACTTGAGCTCGCTGAACTGTTTTTTTCTTCGTAGACTTAAAGATATCACTTGCTCGAATTTCACAAGCCAAACATAGATCATGCTTTTCAGTCCAGTCCATTTCCAAACCTGTACAATATATTGAAAAAGTATATTTTGAGCCTTATAAGAAAGTAGCGTCGAAAAATAAACAAAATTTTTCTAAATATCTTACCTAGACGTCTTAAAAGGTGGACGTTCTGGAGAGAACCGAAAACATGCCGTTCTGGGGTCCGCGCTGCCAGAGACGAACGTGATGCCATGCACAGTATGAAATAAAATTCTCAAAGTAACTTCCGGCCGCCGTCCGTGGCTCACGAACGTCTGCTGCTTAAGGTCTCTATTAACGACGGTCTGAACGTCTGGACGCCTGCAAAAACCTTATATTCCCCATTTTAGATAAAGTTGCATTTGGCTCTTTAGTTTGTAGACCGTCTTTAATTTTTAGCCAAGTTATCAGGTTATGAATGGCAAAGGAAGTGAAGTACGATACATGAAAAATGGAAAGCTTTATGGTTTAGAATAAAATCTTGTCTTTGTGATGTTTTCATGTGTTTGTGATGACCTACACTTGGTGCTGGCGAAACAGTCACAACATGAGCATAATACAAACTAGGGGAAAAGCAAAGTGAACAAAATATAATATAACAAGAACTGCAAACGCATTCGTTCTGCTTCAGTTATCCTCACGGAAATGCTGGCTGTTCGAGATTCCGATCCGGATTTTAAAGATTGCCCCTAGTAGAGGTTCCCATTTTAGAGATTGACGCCTTTAGAGATTCCCCCGTTTAGAGATTCCCTATTTTAGAGATTCCCTTTTCCCCGTTCCTTTATTCTCCATTCCTTCATTCCCCGTTCTCTGCTTTAGAGATATCCACAAAGCAAACAACGACAGCAACAGCAAAGCAGAATGAAAGACATTTTCTTTCAGATTGGGACAAACGAGCGCCATTTTTCTAAATATCTTACCTAGAGGTCTTAAAAGACTATTTCTGGAGAGAACCGAAAACATACCATGAAAGGGCATGAAACATGAAACATGAAAGGGCCTTGTTATTTAGAAGTGCCAAATCTAGACGTCAAGTCGTGAAATGTGCCAGACATTTCCTGTCCCGTTCCTGGGACAGCGAGAGAACCGATTTTCTGTGCTACTCGTCTTTTGGCCATTTTCAGTGGACATAACGTCTTCTCCACGTTCTAAGGTGCGTCAATAATTTATATTTTGATCAGTCGTTAGTTCCTCCAGTTTTTTTCGGGATGCTTAGCAGAAATAATGCAGTCAGCAGCCAGGCTGGAAATTTACACTCACTGAAGTAGCTGAACTGAACTGGACCAGCATCTGGAGGAAGAAGAAAAAGGTTAAAGTTTATAGTAAGTCTCACCGTGACCTATAAGAAGTTCAAACGTACTCCCGCAGAAGGGATCGAGATGAATAACGATGCGCCGTGGAGCGCGTTTGACGAACTTCGAGATGCTGGGAGATGTGATTAAACTCTCTCTCTCTCTCTCTCTCTCTCTCTCTCTCTCTCTCTCTCTCTCTCTCTCTCTCTCTCTCTCTCTCTCTCTCTCTCTCGTGTATGGTATTTGATCTTTACTGAAAGACAAGCATGTGGCACGTTAGACTTGCCCGAAGTAGCTCGTTCCGTTTGTTGTGTCGATAGTCATAACAGAGTTCTTTGTTCGTGTTGATTACTGATAATTCATATGCTTCTTTGTAAAATGACGTCATCAATGGCATAACAAATGTCTTAAAGAACTACCGGTACTTTATTCCGTACTCTTTCTTGCTAGTTGATTTCAAAACAAAATAAAAAAAATAAGCAATATGGGGTTTCGATTTGAAAATTGTCTGTAAAATTAGCAATGAATGTTTTTCCACAAAAACATTCTATGTCATTTACTCGACCCTCGACATTTTGCCCTCGACCCTCGACCAAAACCCAGACTCCTCTTTGACTCCTCTAGGCAATCAGCTTTGGGTGAACCTTAAACCTTTCGGCGATCGAAAATAACCAGACGCAAAGAGCGTAGAACCACTCTTGCAAAAAGGCCGACTACCAAAGGGAAGGAAACTAATGAAAACTACATTAAAAAAAAAAAAAAAACCTCTGACTTTGTTTTAACTGACAACCGAGTCAGCTTGATATCTAAAGGGCTTAAATTCATAGATACCTACACCCGTGAAAAACGAGAACATTAGACGTCAACTGTTGCGTGACTTTGAAGTTTTCGCAAGGCGAATGCGTTTTCAATACATATTTCACGGTAAAGATAAGGAACCACATCCGTTTCATGTAAAATCTGACTGGGTGCCGCCAATCCAACGATCAGTTGCATTTGAAAGCTACTTGGAAACAGTAAAGTGAGATATCGGAGGTACAAATGACGAAGCCTAAATACAACTTGTCTAGATTAGAGCACAACGGAGTGAAGGAACTAAAAAAAGCACATTGCAATCAACGTTAAAAAAGCAGATAAGGGCACCACAACTACCATTCTTAATAAAAAATGACAAAATACAGGAGACAAAGGTCCAACTCAACAACCAGGACTACTATAAACCTCTTGAAAAGCCCATGATTAAAGAAACACTTCATGGAGTCAATGATATCATCTCTGAACTCTATCAAGAAAAAGACATTAACGATATGACAAGAAAGTGGCTTTAGCACACCCCTAACCCGCCTCGGGTTCCAATCTTCTACACTCTAATAAAAATCCACAAACCAAGGCAAGTCGGGAAACCAAGAATCTCGAGCTGCGATGGCCCAACTGGAAGGATATCATCCTTTGTGGGTCGCCTATTGCTCAAAAGCAAAAATTGTATCTCAAAGATACCACTGATGTTATCAATGTATAGAAAAAACAAAGGTGTCACACAACACCATTTTGCTTTCTATGGATGTAAACAGCTTGTACACAAATATCCCACAAGAGGAGGGCGTAAGAACAGTATGTAGAAAATACGACGACTTCTGCAATAGTAATCCTCTTGTCCCCACACGTTTTCTGGAACAAATGCTTAATATCATTCTCCAAGAAAACTCTTTTGAGTTTAGCAAAGAAAACTACCTCCAAGTCAACGGGACAGGCATGGGAACAAAAATGGCAGCATCTTTTGCCAACATTTTCATAGCAGAAATTGAAAAAAAAAAGGCATTGACGGCGTTTTCTCACCATGGGACGTAAATAAACAGGAGATCAACCTGTTCATTGCACAAGCTAACAACTTACACCCAACTATAAGGTTGACAGCGGAAATTTCAGAGAATGAGATCACTTTCCTAGACACAGCATTATATACAAAGGAGAACAATTCGAAAAGAATCCACTAACGATGTCAGAACTTATCACAAGCCGACTGAAACCTTCCAGTACACGCATTCACCTCTTGTCACCCGCCCGGTGCCAAGAAGAGTTATATCAAAGGAGAAGCTATTAGGCTCCTCCGTACAAACTCCTCAAAAACAACATTTGAGGAGGTAATATCTCGATTGAAAGCCCGCCCGGAAGAGCGAGGCTACCCTGGGCACCTTATGGAGAGAATTCTATCTGAGGTCAATGTTTTTGGAAGACAGTCGGCACTTGAAGAAAAAGTCAAAACCAGCGAGAAAATTCTATCATTTGTCACAACATACCACACAGCAGTGTCATATCTTCAAGCAATACTGAGTTTTATTCAAAACCAGCCATCGCTGGCTAGCATATTCAAGAAACCTCCTTTAATATCATACAAGAGAGGTAAATCTTACAAGGACAAGCTCGTTAAAGCAAAACTGTGAATTGAAGGTTTGCGAATTATCTGTAACCACAAACCATCAAAAGGGAAACTGTACAGGTCTGTGACATTCTTTCAAATATAAAATACAAACGGCAAGTGATATAGGCAACTGGTTTTCTTTTTTATTAGTTTTCATGCCCACACCCACACCCACGACCCACGACCCACGACCCACGACCCACGACCCACGACCCTCGACAGTTAGTCATTTTCGAAAAATGTGTGTCAAATATGCTTAGCAAAAAATTACCGATGAAGGTTACGTCGAAGGCCATTGCGGGAGTTCGGTTTTAAAAAAAAACGGAAATCCCTCAAACAGCATTTTAAATTGGTATCTTGGTACTC
>NC_090871.1:25507530-25540030 GCF_036669935.1 Montipora foliosa | reverse complement strand
GGCCATGATAAGCAGTTCTTAGTGCTCATGCTACCATCATTCCATCTGGCTCTATGTATCTTTCCCTGCCATGCTTTATCACGTACTGTCTTCAAACAGCTGTTCTTCGTACTTCGATCTCAGCAGTTGCTTTGCCTTTGTCGCAGTCACCTCCACTCCGTCAGCTCCACCCACACATCGTTGGTTCCGGGTAGGCAAGCCTCAGCATCACTCCAAGTTCTTCACTATACCTCAGGGCCTCTGTAATCAGTGACTGATTCCCAAAACAGCAGAACGTTCTTCAAAACTCTCTCAACATTTTCATGCTAGGGTCACTGTTTGAGAACAATTTCATTGCTGCCTTAATCTTCGAGATCTTATACTCTCTCTCTACTGACTGCAGACCACGTCCATCTTTCTTTCTCGACACGTACAAACAGAGCAGTCGATGACGCTGGGTGGTTTTCTCCATTTGTTACCATGATTTTCCGCGCTTCTCGATCAATCCTTCTTAGTTCTGTCAGCGGCCAATGCTACGTCCACATGTGGTACCGCTAGTGCATACTGTTTAGAAGCAGCCACAACAATTAACATCTGACAACGGAGTCGACCAAATTACTGACAAACGTTGCAGATATGTCTTTCTAGCACACTCCAGCGTTCTCTCTCTTCCTGACGTACATTCTCGAGAATTCCAAGGAATTTGTACTATGAATGTTTTTCCAGGGATTATACCACTACTGTATCGCTGACTTGTATTCCAGGGATCTCTTGTTTCATCTCACCTCGTTTCACGTGGATTACATTGCACTTCTTGGGGCATAGCTGTAGACCAATATCATCTATGCAACTGTTGGTGTTCTTCAGTACGTAGCTAAGTTAATTTTCTGATTGAGCATAGACTTTTAAGTCATCAATGTACAGTACATCCGTTATCTTAGCGTAGATTGGTTTCGACATCTTTACCCCTCTGTCGTTGCAAGTTTCCACGGCAAAGGATTTAGGCACAACGTGAACAATCTGGGACATAGGGCATCCCCTTGTGGTAACCCTCCTTCGAAACTAATGGTGTTAGATGTTTCATTGCCATTCTTTGTTTGTTGTGGTAACTCTAGTATTTTAAGATCTGCGCAAGTTCTGGTAGTTTGGAAATTGATGTACTTCCACTACTCCAACCAGGTACCGATGATTAACCGTATCATAAAGCCTTTCTAACGTCAATCCAAGCTGCGCTTAGATTTCACTTTCTCCGATGACAATCCAAGGCCACCATTCTATCAATGAGTAGATTATCTATAGTCCCACTAGAATTCTTTCTAGCACCACTTTGTTTACCTGCCATCAGCGCATTCAGTTCCAGGTGTTTCTCAATGAGTATCAGTATACACGACGTGAAGAGTTTGTACACAGTGTTTCAAAAATGTGATTGGCCTTTGATTTTCACTAATGCGTCAGAAACGATTGAATTACTGATCCGGCCATTGAGTGTGTTTGTGTTGAGCTCAAACTACCCTTCACAGCACCTGTGCTTATTCGCAATGTATACAGACCACCATCTTCTGACGATGAGACTGACACCTCTTTAGCTATTGAGAACGTCGTTGCTCAAAATAAGGATGTTTCCTCTTAGAGACTTTAATATTAATACCCCATGTGTAAGATCGCGCTCCAACAGACTCCTTAAAAAGCTCCCCACTCCCTTGGTCTCTGTCAAATGGTTGATAAACCAACTCGAGGTGAGATCACTAGCTCACCAACTGGACCTGATACCTCACTTATTGACTACATATACGTTTCCCACGTCCACAATATTGTTAAAGTCCATGTTCCCTATGTCACCTTCAGTGACCATTGCCGGGCACCGCAAGAGAAAGTGTGCTCATACTACCACCAAATTACAGATCAACTCAAGAACTTTGACCAAAATAAGTTAAAGAAGATTAAGCGCAAGCACCTTGGTCCTATTATAGAGTCCTCCGATAATCTTATCAGATGCCCTCGACACGTGGTATACCATCTATAACAGTATCGTTTGACTTTAACATGTCCCTAGGCGTGTAAAACGTATCAAATCTCTTATGTTACCGAAATGGATGGATAAGTCAAATTTAAACAAAGCATCAGGACTCGAAATCGATTTAAAAGGGAATGCTACAAATGCTTTGCGTCATGGATGGTATACAAGACTTACAGAAATAAGGTAACATTCCCAAACTAAGGAAAGCCAAAAAGAGATTTTTATGCCAGCTTAATAGAAGAAACAAAGGAGATTCAAAGATGCTCTGAAAAGTGTTAAAGGTCTGCTGGCAACCTCTGGGGCAAAAGGATCTTTACCAACTTCCATCAAAGATGACTCACGTTATAATACTGAGGACTCATGAAATTTCTGTGATGTTCAATTTGCATTTCTCCACTAAAAACGGCTGATACCGTATTTGCTGAAGCTGGAATGCAAAACGCCAGGACGAGAACCACCATAATGAGGAAATTCTGGATACAGTGGAAACCGCTTTCGTTCATCAGCGTGGCACCAACTGCCGTTCCACCTTAATCCATTCCTCTAGTGCCTGAAGACTTTCTGTCTCATCAAATTGAAGGACTTTCAACTAACAAAGTCTAAAGGTATTGACTCTCTAAACGTGAAACTTCTTAAGATGGCGAGACCAAGATCCTGGCATCTCTACTCTACATTTATAATTCAAGGCAATCTCTTTGGGAATCTTTCCTCGTCAGTAGAAAATTGCCAAGGTCACCACCGGGCACAAATCTGGACCAAAAGAAAACATCGATAACTATTGTCCCATATCTGTACTGCCCTCACTCTCCAAGATCTTGGAGCACTATGAGAAGTTCCCCACTTTTCTAGATCATCTTTGCAGGTACAACCTTCTAAGTGAATGTCAGTATGGCTCTCGCCCATATCACTGTCATTTCGATCTAATAAATCATCAAATCATTTGAATCTAATAAAATCATCAAATCCTAATCAAGAAACTAGCATGTTATGCGTGTTGAGGGCAATGTATTTACAGTGGTTTTTAATTCTATCTCAAGGGCAGAAAAACAGAGAGGTCCTCCACAGGATCATCACTGTCTGACGTTTTACCAATGCTCAACGGAGTAACCAAAAGGATCTTATCTGGTCACTTTGCTTTTCTTACTTTATGTAAATGACAATTCCTTTTGTCAGCCCATCAACCGCCACATCATTTTTATGTTGATGATTCCACTCTTCATTACTTCTTCACCATCTGTAACTTGAACTCCACATTTATCTTCAAAGAGGTGCAAGTGCATTGTCTTTTTGATTCTACCTCAACACAATGGTAATTCACCTTAAGGAACTTAAGAGTACCTGAATGTTCCAAGATAAGTGGTAGGACAGTTAAACAATCCCACTGTGAGAAAGTACTGGGCGTGTATTTAGACTCCCCTCTGACGTGGTCTGATCAGGTTTCTAAGTGCATAAGGAAGTTTTAATTTCCCCAAGGTTGAGTTAATCAGAAGAGCCAAACCATATCTGTCTCCAAACCACACGTTGCTCTTGTATAATTCAATAGCCAAGCCACCATCTGAATACTGTTTGCTCAGTTTGGGGCAACTGTTTGTCTGAACTCTTACAACAAGTACTCCTAGCGCACAAACGTGCAGCACGACTCCTCTTTAATGCCGACACCACTTTGTCGTTCTTTCGATCTCTTCCAAAAGTTAAAAGATCTGTCCTTTTAGTAACATTGTTCCACCTCATTACGTTCACCAAAAGTCTTTTAATACCAAGTTGCAAGCACCTTTTCCAACATCGACTGGAAAAAAACTGCTACAGAACCTCAGTATAGAGAGACTATATTCACTGATTGTCAACTTAATTTCTATTAAAACCTAGTTTTAATTTTTTTACTGAATCGTTTTATTGTTATTTATAATATTTATTTTAATATATAATTGTAAATATGTTTAAAGCTTTATTTACTCAGAAGGGCCACATTGGAAAAAAAAAGACGATGTCTTTATCTGTCCATCCCTAATAAGTTATATTAGTGAAGGGCCCAGGTTTTTTGGTAATAAGAGTTTTTTTCGCCCACCAGCGAACCATTCAGGATATTCCCTCTCTTATGTTGGCAATCGATTGGAAACATGTCACTAAAGTCTTTTGCGCAATGCCTATGCGTTTCTTCCACCAAAACGTTTTACTATCCTGTCGGGCCCTGGGGACGACCAATTCTTTTTCCTTCGGATGACTTGAACTGCTTTATCTGTGTCTAACAACCACTTTGTCCTCAGTTGGTGCTCTTAAGCGCTTGTATGTGGCACTTTTGATCACCGTTAGCCATTTTGCTGATGTGTTCCCTGTGCCCTTTTACTCCCATATTTCTTTCTTAAACCTCGTGGTGCGTCGACGTCATCAAAAAGCTGTTTTTCCTGTTTGCGCATTTTCTTTGTTCTTGTAAAACTGGTCTTCCGTTTGTTTTCATCATGCTTTGATAATTCAGTCAACGTAAAACAGACCCTGTAGGGATCAGTTCAAAACAGATTATTTAATGATCTTGATTGTTCCTGCTTCTTTTTTCCCCTAATATTCCTCTTTTCAACTTCCGTAGTACACACTTACTATTCTCCATGAAACTTATTAATCCTGATACAGACATGCCTTTACATTGAGGTTGTTTATGAGCGCTCTATTTCTTCATCCCCGCTTTGTTAACTTCCGGTTAACTTTGATGCCACTCAGCTTCTTCCTTTGTGATTGAAATTTGCTTTCTTATTCCCTTGACTTTCTCTTCATAGTCACTTTGAATTCGTTCCGGTTTACGAATCTACTTTCTGTCTCCTGTCTCAATTGGAACGCTTTTTCCATCATTAAGATAATAAAAAGGCAATTACTACAGCATGCAGAACACAACTAGCCAGTCCATAAGAATTAAATGGCCTATTTTTAGCTGACACGCTTTCTCGATGTTATGCAATGGTTAATGTTCTGAATATCCACGGTTTAGTTGGTCTTTCTTTTGTGTTTGATTTATAGACAGTAGCTCTCTGTTCGCTGATTCAATCAAGTTTTTCTTGGACCTGTGTACACTCCACATGCAAATAATCAACTGTTGTTGGTACCTTTTCGCACTCATTACCTGCCGTAAATCCGAGTTTTTCTGATTCTATTCGCTATTCTTGTTTGCCGTCCTTCGGTGTTTTCCAACTCCCAAGTTATTTAGCAATTAATTCAGTTACATTCCCCAGCGGTCCTTTCTAGCCTCGATCCCTGATTTCGTAGGTTTTGTGATGTAAGTTGTAAATTAGCATATTCCATTGTCGCCCCACAGTCCTTTTATGATACTCACGAAACGTTTTCCTCCTTCCATTCTTTTTTCCTTGTTTCTTGGTCTGATCTTTAGATGGTTTAAAGCATTCTTTTTACATCCAAAAGGAAATTCGGTATTTCCCCGTCCATTTGATGCTATCTTTTCTAAACCATACTGCTTAATCTGGTAAGATAACCAAAATCTAACGAGTAATTCAAAATAATACAAAATAGTTTCAAGCTTGGTTTGCTTTTAGTACAAACACTAAAACCAAGGGAGCCAAAATATAGCGTCCGACCTATATTCCTCCATTATTATTATTATTATTATTATATATTATTATTATTATTATTATTATTATTATGACAGTTTGAAACTTTTGAATGTCAATACCTTAAAGCTACTGGGGCGTTAATCGTATCCCCGGAACTCCTTAAAACCCCATGTTCAAGTCCTATTTACAAATATCTTTCTAAAAGTATTATCCACTTAAATCTATTAAACTATGTGAAAATATAAAAATAAGTGACTGCTAAATTTAAAAAAATGAATAATAAAAAAATAATAATAATAATACTTTTTTTTTTTGACAATAATATCCTTTGCTGAAATGAAATTCGTGTTATATTGCTCGTAAAGTTTATGTGATTACTTTAAAAGTGCGGGCAATATTTAAGAGAGCTTGATAAGACCGATTTCTGCAACTTTAGCAGACTCCTTTAGTTTCTCACTCTAGACCCGAGTAAATTCCTCATTCCTCCCCTCCATGTCTGTGGACCATCCACCTAGCACGTCATAATGATGTTGTATTGTTTGCACATCGTACCCAGGGTACGTCGCTTTATCTCCCATCTTAGGGGGCATACTTGGCTGTCTCTCCTCTTCCTTACTTGTTCGGTTATCAATACATGGACAGCTCATCTCTAGTGCTATCACCTTCTCCTGTTGGTGGTCGATCAAACGGGCATCGATTCTGTTTTGCTCTCACCTCGGTGTGCTCAGCATAGAGCGGGACATCAAGTAGGCTTGAAACTGGTCGTTTTCATATACCGGTCTGGGTTTTACTTGGGAGAACCATGGTGGGACTTTGTCAATAAGGTTTGCGTCCTTCAGGATCTCGAAGAACAGGATCTTCAAGGCGTTATTGTGCCTTTCCAAGTACTTGTTCTGGGCCAAGGTGGGACATCCAGCTAGAATATGCTGAACTGTTTCTGCTGATCTACTGCATAGCCTACATGCCACTCAGTAGTAGCTGGTCGGGCTCGCACCTTGTGACTGTAATATATTCGTGTTGGCAATAGTTGCTCGTAGAGCTCGATCACTCCTGCAACGGTGTTAGACGGACACAACGTCCAGTCCTTAAGCCAAGCAAAGCAGCCTGCTTTACTCAGACTTACATCCTCCCACCTACTTGTGTGTAGCTTTCCTTGCCACCTCTCTTCCCTCACAGCCTGTGTATTCTGCTTTTCTACAGTTTCCTTCAAGGCAACTTTGATCTTCTTGTCTGTGATTGTTACTCCCCCCCCCTGGGTGATGCAGGGTGACGGGTGCTCAAGGTCCAGGCCAAGACCGAGCTCTGCTGCATACTTCATGCTATCCTTTAAAATGAAATGGTGTCCCACCTCACCTGCTCTTTCTTCAAACTTTCTCACAACTGCAATGGTCGGGTCAGATCTTGTAGACTTTCAGAGCAGCAGCCTTTATCTTGACGAGTTTGTATTCTTGCTCGACTGATTTCAGCCCGCGCCCCCCTTTTTCCCTCGGGAGGTACAGTAATGCTGTCGAGCCTAGGGGGTTTTGCCGCCGCTCTCAACGAGGATTTTTCGAACTTCTCTGTCAATTTGCCTAAGCTCTGCTATTGGCCAGCTCTGGGTCCACATTTAGATACCCCAGTATGGGAAGGGCAAATTGGTTCGATGCAGCTACGCGGTTGTGATCTGACAGTGGACTTGACCAGATGACTGACATGCGTTGTAGGTATTCTTTGGCTGCAACATTCAAAGCTAACTTGTCATCTTGTTTTAGGTTCTCTAATGTTCCAGGAACTTGTAATAAGTTCCTTCCTTTAGATTTGTCAGTACTGCTCCGTCATCCAACTGCACACCGGTTTCATCCTTCACCTGTACGCCTCTCCTTACATGGACGGGTCGCGCATTTCTTTGGGTTCCATTCTAAGCCTATATCTTGCATCGCACTCTTGGTTGACTTCAGAACCTTGTTGAGTTTGATCTCTGACGCTGCAAACGCCTTAAGGTCGTCAATATACAGCAAATCCGTTATCTTTGTGCTTAAGGGTTTGGACAACTTGTACCCCTCCGAAGCTCGTAGTTTCCAAGCCACAGGATTCATACACAGGGTGAACAACCTGGGGCACAATGCATCTCCCTGAGGGAGGCCGCGTCTGAATTGTATCACTTCAGACTTCTCTATCCCCTGCTTCGTCTTTGCGACGACTTTCGTGTTCCAGCTGTTTGCACAGGCTCTCGATAGTGCGGCACAGCCAGGTTGGGAATCTGTGTAGAATCATCATCTCAGCAAGCCATTCATGGTCAACTGAGTCAAAAGCTTTCTTGACATCAATCCAGGCCCATGCTCAAGTTACGTTCCCTCTGTGACAGTCTTGTGTGACCATTCTATCAATGAGCAGGTTATCAACAGTGCCACTGCATCCTGATTTAGCGCCTCTCTGTTCTCCCTCCATTAGGCCATATTCATTTAGGTGACGACGATCCATTGGTCTAATAAGCATGATGTAAACCACTTATACATAGTGTTCAAGCAGGTAATTGGTCTTTGGTTGCTACTTGAGAATTCTCCTGGCTTAGGGATCAACGTCGTTTTTCCCTCGGCAAACCACATGGGGTATTCAGAAGGACTCTGGCCGATGGATTGGAACGATTTGGTCACACCCTCATGCAGCGCATGTGCTTTCTTCCACCAATAGTTGGCGATTCTATCTGGCCCAGGAGCGCTCCAATTTCTTTTTTCTTCATGATAGTTTTCACTGCTTCAGTTGATTCAAGGACAAAATTCTCACAAGCCAGGTAGCATTTCTGTTTCCTGTTCCTCCTTCACTCCACACTTGCCTCCAAAATGAGCTTGCTTCTTCGATGTCTTCAAACTGATTGGCATCTGTTTCATTACTGATAGTGCTCTGGCGAGGTTTGTACTTAGGTCTGTTTAGATCCTTATCTTCCGCTATCATTTCTCCGAACTTTGCGTATCTTTTTCCCGCATTTCAGATACCTTTCTTTCGTATTTAGCTTTCATTTTGTTTTGATAGTTGTTTTGTGTCGTTTGTGATATTATTATTATTATTATTATTATTATTATTATTATAGTACACTCAACAAAATTACTGGATTCTGAATGGACGAGAGGAGTAGTACAAATTAATCCGAAATTGTACTCTCAAGAAGTACCAATTACTTTTCTTTCCGAAGTTGACACGAAGTTTTACGAAATTAATAGACTTGACAAGGCGGCCTTAAAGCATGCGGAGACTTCCCACGATTTCCGAAGACGTTCAAAGATTTCTGAAGTGACCCGAAGACTTCCGAAGATTTCCGAGGTTGATCCGAAGACTTTGGAAGGTATCCGAGGTTCAACCGAAGTCTTTCGGAGAATTCCGAGGTTGGACCGAAAGAGTTTCAAAGGTTTCTAAAGTAAACACGAACGGATCGGAGGAGATATTTACAAAGCTCACCGTTACTGCGTTCTGATTGGTTGATCATAATTTTGTTGAGTATACTATAAAAAACAAAGGAGAATTTTGTACTTTTGTCTGATTGGCTGTGGAAAATTGTAGTATCCAGTCTTCCAACCGCGCGCAGATGGCTTTTCGAAGGGGTGATTTCAACCTGTGCTTCTTCGATTGTTCTAAATAGCTTGTGTCAGTTGAAGGTGGTCATTTAAACTTCAAGTGACGGGGGAAAGATTCTACAAGGGGCATTTTATTAGGCAGGAATTTTTCTTTCGTTTCGCTTTTTGTAAGCAGTCCTTTTAGTTTGCTCGGGGAAGCAACGCCTCTGAAGTTGCTCCGAGTCAGCTTTTATGCTTTTTAGCTTTATTGCCCCATGTAAGTGAATGCATTGCAACAAATGCTAAAAGTGCGAGCAAAGACCAGATTCCTTTGTTGGGAAGGGAGTACTACCTGCAGAAAATACTGTAACGTGGTTGCGAAATATAGCCCTCAAGCTCGAAGGCTTCGATTTATCCAACTTGAATGCAGCGCTGGAAGGAAGTAGGTCACTTCATTCATTTTCTTTCAGTCATTGTTTAGAGTTAAGACGTCCTCTGTCCTTTTTAGAACATCTTATCTCAACAGATACGTCGACAGAAATTAATACCGGCCGTGCCACCTCTATTTGTGCATCTGTGTCTGAGGTCAACCTGGTTTTCTGCATTTATCTCATGTGCAAACACTCTTAAGATACACTATTTTAAAAATTTCTAGGACTCATTTAACGGAACCAAAACATTATTCTTAGTTACATCAAGTGATCATGTAAGGCATACTTGATCATGTATGGCTAAAATGAGTCAACATTTAAGTACAAGTTTATTACTTTATTGGATAATTGTGTCCTTGATCTATGGTAACTCCATCAAGTCTATCCATAGCAATTACTCATTGTTTTTATTATTTATGCTACCAGCGAAATTATCCAAACGTGATGTTACAGGAGTTGTAGGAATGATTGGTCTGGAATTGTAAATGAAATTTTGTGAATGGGTAAAAAATTTCACTTGACCATCTGTAGATTTATGCAAATGATAAAATTGCGCATTTAAAGTGGGATGTCTGGAAATGTATACATAAAACCAGTCCTTGTATTCTGTGCAATGTTTTAAATTTAAAAGGGCCATTCAAGGCGAAGCAAACTTTGTGATATAACTCTGACATAATATTATTATCTACGTATTAATTTTGATGTTAGCATTTCACGCTCCTTCATATTCATTGCTCACTTTTGTGGTAGGTTACCATCTCACTGCCGAGAATAATGTTAATTTATCTCAATCAGGATGAAATATACGAAATGTATAGCCATTGATCTAAATGTTTTTAGTCTATAAATAAATGTAGTACAATAATATATTACCGTATCAGTAATTGAGCCAGTTTTAATAACTAATGTCCCAATAAATCATGCTGATCCCAACATTGTTAAATAATTTTACATTGATTTAGGATGATGGAACATCACACGCCATTGTGTGTTCATTAAGTTATTTTTTACTTCAATCTTGGTGTATGGCAACTTATAGTAAACTGCAGAAAGCATGCAGAAGAAATTGAAGAGAAGGTATACCTGAATATTATGGCTGTTTTGAGATGTCAAAAAATTAAATTGACCTGTTTGTTTTGTTTATTTATGCTGCCATTCCTGGCACACAAATAGTCACATGTCCCATAAAACTTGAATGTGCGACAAAGGTAAAATAATGCACTTTACAAAGATTAAAAGAAGTGTTATTTTGTAATTATTTATGAACATCTTCTTCTTTCTAACTTAATTACGCAATATACCACTAAAGAAATCGATGGTAGTAGCTGGATAAAATATATGGATAAAATATGAATGGAGTTTCCAATAGCGGAAAGGTGCAAATAGGGACACACAGACCCATGCGAGGCACCACACACGGGAATGAAAATTTCAAATATAGACATATTTAAAAATATAAGTTATAATTACTTGTCATGTAAATTTTTACTGTACAGTTTGTAAATATCTTTCAAAGTTTCAACATTATTACAGTTTCCCTCAATTTAAAGTAAGGAATTTCTCAAATCGAAGAGTGCAGTGCAAAGTTGTGGTACGCAGGGGCACTTTTATTTGTGTAAATTTACTACACTAACCAAAGCATTTTTACGTAACTAAGTATAATTTTTAATAGCTGGAACTAATAATTATTGCAATAAAGGCAAGCGTCTTATTTGCAGTATATTGCATTTAAGGAGATGTCCTTGCATCGTGATAAGTTGACCCAGAGTTGAATCATCGCATCTCAAAGTGCCAAGTTTCGTTGGACGTTAGGTTTATCTTTATAGGGCATTTTACGTACGCCCGGCCACTTGTGAAGGAAAACTTATCAAACCAGTTTCGAATCTCTTTCCCAAATATGTGCTTTTTGTCCCTACTAAATGGCGATCGCTGGACCATGAACATTACTGGCTGAGATTTGCCCGAGAAGTGCGTAAACACTGACGCCATTGTCCTATGGGGAAAGAAAAAATGTCAGTTGCGCGTCAAACCTACACGGTTTTTGTTCACAGTGACCCAACGCTCCCGCCGGCGTGGCACATCCCCCATTAACCAATACACGCGCCCTTTGATGTCTAGACCGCGCACAGAACACTTGCTGGTGGAACCAAACAAGCCGCGTTCGTCACCCCATCGCCCCCCGGTCCCCGCCGTCGCCCCCGTGGGTCACTCTTCGCGTGACCTTTTTACCGGCTCTCTCTCTCTTTTCCTCTTGTTGTTGTGTGCGGGCGCGCTTTCGGTCACGTGTCCCCAGGCCTAGTGCACCCCCCCCCGCCGTTCGCTTGTCCGTAAAAAAACAGGAAAATAACTAGAGTGAATGAAAGTCCATACCGGTGCCATAATCACCACTTCTCATTTTTCCGCGTTTCGAACAAATGTTGCTGAATTTCAGATTCCGAATGCGCATGCGTGACATTATTTTTGTTGAAAACTACTGTAAGTACTGGTGTTTGCTCCTTCTGATGAGCTCTTGGTCTTATTACAGGTTTGTTGGGGTGGTAAGAGCAAAGGACCGTACTTTAAAATAGGAGATCAGAGTACTGCATGGTGTGGAAGTGATCCAGAGACAGGGAGACCGGAACTGCTTTATAAGACAGCGTATGTAAAGTAATCGCATTTGGTCTGCGTAACAGAGGAGTTTGGTTTTCTCGAACTCAATGTAACTACCGCATGAAAACTGGGAGGAAGACTGTTTGATTGTATTTGATATCCTCAACCATTTTTCCCGAAGCAGACATTTGTAGAGAACCTTCATCAAGATCATGTGATCATACGCGGATTACCGGGTTGATCACAAGTCGTTTTCCGTTCTCTGAACCCTTGTCCCCTCCTCACTTCTCGTTTTAAGTTTACAGTAGACCTTCACGGGAGTCCATTGCGAATTTTTTGTATTCTTTTTTATTTTCTTCTTTTTGAAGTGGTTTTCCCAGGAAATATATTTTCTTTTTCACTTGATTTAATCGAAAGAAGAGCGGAGCCTAAGAACCTTAAGCGACCGATGTCCGTATGATCGAATTTATCGAGTATCGAATTTTACTGCGAAGGCTATCCTCTGTGTAATGTCATTCATAAGGCGTTTATCACCAAAACCGTATGAGGCTTATTTGATATTCCGATTTGTTGCTTAGTGGTTTTAAGTCGTGGGTCGTGGGTGAGGGTGTGGTTAAAAGTCGTGGGTATCCAAAAATCCCCCAAAAAATCCATTTCTAGAAAACTATTTAAAAAGACAACACCACTCGCCTATGTCATTTGCGGTTTGCATTTTCATGATGATTAAAAAAAAAAAATGCGTGGTATGACGAGACAAATAGAAACATTGATCCGAGCAAAAAACATCACAGACTATGGCACGCAAACTTTCAAACAGACCTCTATGGGTAACTCCGCTAACAATTGCACCAAATATCCAGCATCGCAGGCTCAAATCTAGCTTTGCCCCCCCTCCCTCCCCCCTAATCCTTTCCCCAGCACGCCCCTATCGCCTCGCAATCATCTCCTATTACCCTTCTCTCCGTTTACATCGTTGCGTGACCACATCCCATCCGGATGTCGCCGTAACGCGATACGATATGATGAAACACTCATTGTCCTCTTGTGTGGCGCGCACACGGTCACGTAGGGGTATTGGGTCTTTTAGCTAGTAGTTTCTGGCGCGATCACTGCATTTTATTCGTTTTATCATCTCAATGTGCCTTCTAAAATGGCTTCTGGTAGCCAAGACAGCGACGGCACTTCTAAGCGAACCTACGCAAGCGTGTTTCGAGGAAGCGAGGATTCTCCTCTCAGTAACACGAGGTGGAGACGGTTTCAGGAATACGGCGAGGAAGAAGCAATTGCCATTGCCATACGAAATTCATTATAGGAGGTAAAGGTAACTATAACTTATTTTTTGTCAAAGATACTGTAAGCAAAAGTCTGATAAAGAAATAACTTGTATCTATCTTTCTTCAGGAAAAAGATAGCGACGACGTCTTGTCCATTGGAACACTAGGATTGGGGAACTTCTATCAAAGAAACAGATAATGACATGGTCAGTGAAAATCTGGATACAAATTGTATATAACATCATACGAAGCTATGATCCTCGCAGTTGCAATTGCCTAAAGAAGTCTGGAAAATTCAGGACTTCAACGGGCTTTGAACCCGTGACCTCGCGACGCTCTAATCAACTGAGCTCAGTTCATATGATTCATTTCATATATCATTTCATCGTTGTATATAACATGTCTAGAATCCATGTCAAGCGATTTCAATGTAGGCAAAAGATAGTTGATGAATTCTGCGAAATAATCTTTACGGATAAACGTGGTAAAGATATATAACTTTAATTGAAACGTACGTATCTTCTCCCCCTGCATTCACATTCGCAATTTTAGGGTTAATTTTCGTAATTTTCTTCCAAATGACAATGTATTTTTCTTCCAAACATGTATTATCCCAGGATAGATCTACTGACGACATAAGAATATCAGCTATTTCTGCTATTATATTTTTGCTGGAGATTTCAATAGCTTGACCCCTCCATTTATTTGCTCTTCATCTCTTTCTCCTGTATTTTTAATGACACTCTAATTCAGTAAATAACATTTTGTGTTTTGCAGAGGGCAGAAGACATGATGCGGGCATACTGGCAGATTCAGGTTTGTTACAGAACCTGGAGAGGTAGGTATTCTCCAGGGGTGGTGTGCTCTACTTCAAAATGCCATCACTTGCTTGTATGGCAATAAAACATCCACTTACTTTGATTTACAACCACCAACAGTCCAAGAATACTTTGCATGAAGATATCTTCTTCATTTTCTATATGTATCACAGTTAAAAGAAGATTAAAAACTTTTGATGTCAAAGTCTCGTTTGAAACTTTTGGAGCAACTTTCAAACTTAGCAGGTGTAACTGTAAATTAAAACGTCCTTTAATCAACCATTAGCTACATTTGTTGCATCTTTTAATGCAAGAAATATGTTTCAATATGCTTGCATTTTGTTGCGAAAACTTCCTGAAAATACAATAGTTTTTGTAGGACAGTGATACTCCCTTTGTACCACTGAAAACGTTTAGCATGGGTAGTCCTGATAAAGTCCAACATGTTAAACCTGCATTTACAACACCCCCCTTCAAAATGAGGTAACCTCTAAAAATGATAACAAATGCAAGCTTCCCTCTCATATCCGGAAACTATCACAACATATTTTTAATTGCTCCATGAATTCTCAACAACAACTCATCATCTGATTTTGTTTTGAATAGATTCCTGATTAAACAAAAATATAAAATGCAACTATTGTCAAGATAACAGAAACCACACATCTTTAAATACTCTTGGTGATCAAAACTACTGTATCTGTGACAACTGACAAACTAAAACTCAGGCAACTTATTTTTTAAGCAATTTTGGGGCTAACTCGATTAACACAATTTCATTCGACCAAGCCAAGCATTGTCAACAAGATTAAAAAATCTGAACTCGAGAATATTCTTATAATACTAATAAAAAACCACTGTAACAACTTTCGTAATATATTCAAGCAAAGCTGGCAGTAAAAGTTAATTGTTAACCAACTTTGAAAGTAAGTTCAGCATCAATTTATTCTGCTCGACCATTGATGCTTGAATTTCCTACTGTTGTTGTTGTTGCTGTGCCATCATGGCCATTAGGGAATCGTATCTCTTGCTTTCCATTTCTTGTTGTGTCTTCTTTATTTCAATTTCTTGCTCTCATAATTTTGCTTCTTGCTCCGACTTTTCCTTTAGGTAGACAACTACTTTGACCCGGGTCTTCTTGTTTTATTCTTCAAAAGCAATGATGTTGCATCATCTTGCTCGCCATTTACAAGCTTCCTCTTCTTTGTTTCTCCAAGGTTCTCAATTGCAGTTTTTCTTGTTTCCTGGGCTTTAGACTTATCCTGTTCAGTTTTTCTTTTAGCTTCGTTTCCCTCTTCTTTGCTTAAGTGTTCTTGTTCAGTAAGCTCTTCCAGAAGCACTTCGAGCTCGGTCTGCTCCTCATCTATAACACTCGCTCTTTCTTCGGTGCTTAACTTTTTCCTATACTAGGACGAGATTATTCCATAGCGATCCCGTACGGAACGTTTGGACACTGTAAATGTTGGTGTATCATAGCTACACAAAGTATCTGCGATTTGCTGCCATACTTGAGCTCGCTGAACTGTTTTTTTCTTCGTAGACTTAAAGATATCACTTGCTCGAATTTCACAAGCCAAACATAGATCATGCTTTTCAGTCCAGTCCAAATTTCCAAACCTGTACAATATATTGAAAAAGTATATTTTGAGCCTTATAAGAAAGTAGCGTCGAAAAATAAACAAAATTTTTCTAAATATCTTACCTAGACGTCTTAAAAGGTGGACGTTCTGGAGAGAACCGAAAACATGCCGTTCTGGGGTCCGCGCTGCCAGAGACGAACGTGATGCCATGCACAGTATGAAATAAAATTCTCAAAGTAACTTCCGGCCGCCGTCCGTGGCTATCGAACGTCTGCTGCTTAAGGTCTCTATTAACGACGGTCTGAACGTCTGGACGCCTGCAAAAACCTTATATTCCCCATTTTAGATAAAGCTGCATTTGGCTCTTTAGTTTGTAGACCGTCTTTAATTTTTAGCCAAGTTATCAGGTTATGAATGGCAAAGGAAGTGAAGTACGATACATGAAAAATGGAAAGCTTTATGGTTTAGAATAAAATCTTGTCTTTGTGATGTTTTCATGTGTTTGTGATGACCTACACTTGGTGCTGGCGAAACAGTCACAACATGAGCATAATACAAACTAGGGGAAAAGCAAAGTGAACAAAATATAATATAACAAGAACTGCAAACGCATTCGTTCTGCTTCAGTTATCCTCACGGAAATGCTGGCTGTTCGAGATTCCGATCCGGATTTTAACGATTGCCCCTAGTAGAGGTTCCCATTTTAGAGATTGACGCCTTTAGAGATTCCCCCGTTTAGAGATTCCCTATTTTAGAGATTCCCTTTTCCCCGTTCCTTTATTCTCCATTCCTTCATTCCCCGTTCTCTGCTTTAGAGATATCCACAAAGCAAACAACGACAGCAACAGCAAAGCAGAATGAAAGACATTTTCTTTCAGATTGGGACAAACGAGCGCCATTTTTCTAAATATCTTACCTAGAGGTCTTAAAAGACTATTTCTGGAGAGAACCGAAAACATACCATGAAAGGGCATGAAACATGAAACATGAAAGGGCCTTGTTATTTAGAAGTGCCAAATCTAGACGTCAAGTCGTGAAATGTGCCAGACATTTCCTGTCCCGTTCCTGGGACAGCGAGAGAACCGATTTTCTGTGCTACTCGTCTTTTGGCCATTTTCAGTGGACATAACGTCTTCTCCACGTTCTAAGGTGCGTCAATAATTTATATTTTGATCAGTCGTTAGTTCCTCCAGTTTTTTTCGGGATGCTTAGCAGAAATAATGCAGTCAGCAGCCAGGCTGGAAATTTACACTCACTGAAGTAGCTGAACTGAACTGGACCAGCATCTGGAGGAAGAAGAAAAAGGTTAAAGTTTGTAGTAAGTCTCACCGTGACCTATAAGAAGTTCAAACGTACTCCCGCAGAAGGGATCGAGATGAATAACGATGCGCCGTGGAGCGCGTTTGACGAACTTCGAGATGCTGGGAGATGTGATTAAACTCTCTCTCTCTCTCTCTCTCTCTCTCTCTCTCTCTCTCTCTCTCTCTCTCTCTCTCTCTCTCTCTCTCTCTCTCTCTCTCTCTCTCTCTCTCTCTCTCTCTCGTGTATGGTATTTGATCTTTACTGAAAGACAAGCATGTGGCACGTTAGACTTGCCCGAAGTAGCTCGTTCCGTTTGTTGTGTCGATAGTCATAACAGAGTTCTTTGTTCGTGTTGATTACTGATAATTCATATGCTTCTTTGTAAAATGACGTCATCAATGGCATAACAAATGTCTTAAAGAACTACCGGTACTTTATTCCGTACTCTTTCTTGCTAGTTGATTTCAAAACAAAATAAAAAAAATAAGCAATATGGGGTTTCGATTTGAAAATTGTCTGTAAAATTAGCAATGAATGTTTTTCCACAAAAACATTCTATGTCATTTACTCGACCCTCGACATTTTGCCCTCGACCCTCGACCAAAACCCAGACTCCTCTTTGACTCCTCTAGGCAATCAGCTTTGGGTGAACCTTAAACCTTTCGGCGATCGAAAATAACCAGACGCAAAGAGCGTAGAACCACTCTTGCAAAAAGGCCGACTACCAAAGGGAAGGAAACTAATGAAAACTACATTAAAAAAAAAAAAAAAAACCTCTGACTTTGTTTTAACTGACAACCGAGTCAGCTTGATATCTAAAGGGCTTAAATTCATAGATACCTACACCCGTGAAAAACGAGAACATTAGACGTCAACTGTTGCGTGGCTTTGAAGTTTTCGCAAGGCGAATGCGTTTTCAATACATATTTCACGGTAAAGATAAGGAACCACATCCGTTTCATGTAAAATCTGACTGGGTGCCGCCAATCCAACGATCAGTTGCATTTGAAAGCTACTTGGAAACAGTAAAGTGAGATATCGGAGGTACAAATGACGAAGCCTAAATACAACTTGTCTAGATTAGAGCACAACGGAGTGAAGGAACTAAAAAAAGCACATTGCAATCAACGTTAAAAAAGCAGATAAGGGCACCACAACTACCATTCTTAATAAAAAATGACAAAATACAGGAGACAAAGGTCCAACTCAACAACCAGGACTACTATAAACCTCTTGAAAAGCCCATGATTAAAGAAACACTTCATGGAGTCAATGATATCATCTCTGAACTCTATCAAGAAAAAGACATTAACGATATGACAAGAAAGTGGCTTTAGCACACCCCTAACCCGCCTCGGGTTCCAATCTTCTACACTCTAATAAAAATCCACAAACCAAGGCAAGTCGGGAAACCAAGAATCTCGAGCTGCGATGGCCCAACTGGAAGGATATCATCCTTTGTGGGTCGCCTATTGCTCAAAAGCAAAAATTGTATCTCAAAGATACCACTGATGTTATCAATGTATAGAAAAAACAAAGGTGTCACACAACACCATTTTGCTTTCTATGGATGTAAACAGCTTGTACACAAATATCCCAGAAGAGGAGGGCGTAAGAACAGTATGTAGAAAATACGACGACTTCTGCAATAGTAATCCTCTTGTCCCCACACGTTTTCTGGAACAAATGCTTAATATCATTCTCCAAGAAAACTCTTTTGAGTTTAGCAAAGAAAACTACCTCCAAGTCAACGGGACAGGCGTGGGAACAAAAATGGCAGGATCTTTTGCCAACATTTTCATAGCAGAAATTGAAAAAAAAAAGGCTAAGCCAGAGCAAAGTTAAACCGTTTCATTGACGGCGTTTTCTCACCATGGGACGTAAATAAACAGGAGATCAACCTGTTCATTGCACAAGCTAACAACTTACACCCAACTATAAGGTTTACAGCGGAAATTTCAGAGAATGAGATCACTTTCCTAGACACAGCATTATATACAAAGGAGAACAATTCGAAAAGAATCCACTAACGATGTCAGAACTTATCACAAGCCGACTGAAACCTTCCAGTACACGCATTCACCTCTTGTCACCCGCCCGGTGCCAAGAAGAGTTATATCAAAGGAGAAGCTATTAGGCTCCTCCGTACAAACTCCTCAAAAACAACATTTGAGGAGGTAATATCTCGATTGAAAGCCCGCCTGGAAGAGCGAGGCTACCCTGGGCACCTTATGGAGAGAATTCTATCTGAGGTCAATGTTTTTGGAAGACAGTCGGCACTTGAAGAAAAAGTCAAAACCAGCGAGAAAATTCTATCATTTGTCACAACATACCACACAGCAGTGTCATATCTTCAAGCAATACTGAGTTTTATTCAAAACCAGCCATCGCTGGCTAGCATATTAAAGAAACCTCCTTTAATATCATACAAGAGAGGTAAATCTTACAAGGACAAGCTCGTTAAAGCAAAACTGTGAATTGAAGGTTTGCGAATTATCTGTAACCACAAACCATCAAAAGGGAAACTGTACAGGTCTGTGACATTCTTTCAAATATAAAATACAAACGGCAAGTGATATAGGCAACTGGTTTTCTTTTTTATTAGTTTTCATGCCCACACCCACACCCACGACCCACGACCCACGACCCACGACCCACGACCCACGACCCACGACCCACGACCCTCGACAGTTAGTCATTTTCGAAAAATGTGTGTCAAATATGCTTAGCAAAAAATTACCGATGAAGGTTACGTCGAAGGCCATTGCGGGAGTTCGGTTTTAAAAAAAAAACGGAAATCCCTCAAACAGCATTTTAAATTGGTTTCTTGGTACTCCCAAGGAACCATCAAGGGCAATTGAGAAAGGGTCGAGCTATCGGGATTTCAAGTTATCAGTAGTTGAGACAGAAAACAAGAAAGAACTTCCGTTTTACCGAGTTTTTATTCAACCAGTATTTAATGATCACTGAGTGAAAATGAAACAATTTCTTGCTAAGTTATTGCAGAAATCAGAACGTTAACGTAACGCAAAAAAAAAAAAAAAAGAAAAGGAAAAGAAAACGAAAAAGAAAAAAAAAAAACAAAGCAAAGCAAGGCAGCAGGAGAACTAAAGTATTAAAGTGGTATTAAAGTCGAGGTACTGCGAGTCTTGCAGTTTTCAAAGCGAGCAACGTCGGGCCAGTCCTACAGAGGTCATGTGAAATACTCATTCGCAGTATATTGTTAGTTTTTATTTGTGAGGTATTGAAGGACGTTTTTCGAGATATTGAGGGTAAAAATATATGGAGAATGACCTGAAGGGAAACGAAAATTGCTTTAAGTTAGCGGGAGGTTTGAGTTATCGAGGATTCGAGTTTGCAGTAAATGTAAGTCGGAAATCCAGGGGAAATTGATTTTCATTCGAGATACTGGGAGGTTCGAGTTAACGAGGGTTCGAGTTATCGGGAGTCGACTGTACAGATACATACATACATACATACATACATACACACATACATACATACATACATACATACATACATACATACATACATACATACATACATACATACATACATACATACATAGATACATGCATGCATGCATGCATACATAAATAGTGTTTTTGATGAAGCAGGTTTTGTTACAAAGGCAGGTAAAGCTGATGTGGACCTGCTACTAGGCGATGTACTGTTACTCAAATAAACTATAGCGCTAGACTAAGTAGGAATAATTAACTAAATAAGCTATGACTAAATGAGTTAGGTTAATAAATATATGCATAAGAACAACGAAGTCTCTAATACAGACAAGATTAAACTGCTACACCGGGTTTTCCCCTCCCCTTCAAAACCGTTTGATTTTAGTTGTTCTGATTTCAGTTGATTTGTAGTCTCCCCAATTCCTAGGGCACTCGTGCTCGGCTAAGTAACCTTCAGACTTAAATAATAATAATAATAATAATAATAATAATAATAATAATAATAATAATAATAATAATAATAATAAAATTATTAGTATTATTATTATTGTTATTATTATTATTATTATTTTTTATTGAGAACAACTAAAATCAAATGTTGGTTTGGAAGGGGAGGGGAAAACCCGGTGTAGCAGTTTAATCTTGTCTGTATTAGAGACTTCGTCGTTCTTATGCATATATTTATTAACTTAACTCATTAACTACTGCCTATACGTAGAGAGATTTACAACTGTATTCGAAGACAAATAAAGTTTCCATTATTATTATTATTATTATTATTATTATTATTATTATTATTATTATTATTATTATTATTATTATTATTATCGGTGCAGTTTATTGAACTTCAGCATGCAAGGAGAATAAAGTTGCATACAAGTATTGGAAAATTATTTATAATATAGAACTAGAATGACTTATGCATGTCGCTTATTTACAATTTATGTTACGAATAAAATTATTTAAATAACAACAGCTGAATTACCATGTGTGAATAAGAGTTATGCAGAACATAAAATAAATACTTTACATAAATTAATTGAACTTCTAATGCATAGAACCTAATCTTAAAATTTCCTTCAGTGTTTGAGAATATCTTTCAAACTAATGTTCATATGTAAGAATAGACTTCAAATAAAGGCTGTAATTTTACTGCTCATGTTATGATCTTAAACATTCTTGCAATATTCAACGTACTTGACATTACCGACTTCTGCATGTTTCGTAGCACATCTTTTGTCTTTTTTTCCAGCAACTTCCGTAATCCTTCTTTTTTAGTCCTTGACCAACCTCCAAGCACGTCCATCGAAATATTGTATTGATGGACTGTATATCCAGGGTATCGTTCTTGTAGCTCCCATTATCATGGACCATACTTTACTGACTTCTCTTCATCTTTCTTTTCTTTGTTCTCGATCCACGGACAACTCATCTACAAGACTACTACTTCCTTGCTTTAAAGGTTCACTATCTTTGCATCGATTCTGTTAGCTTGCAATTCATGGTTCTCCTCATAAGTTGGTATATCCCACAATGCTTGGACATCCTTCGAAACGTATTCTGGTTTAAGCTTGATTGGTGAATGCCAGGCTTGATTGGTGAACACCAGAAAGACTTTCGACAAGTTGTAGCTCTCGTAGCAGTTCAAAATATAACAATTTCCGAGCATTGTTGTGTTTTGCCAAATACTTGTTTTGTGCGAGGTCTGAACATTCCGATAACACGTGAGGTACGCTTTGCGGTTCCTTATTACACGTACGACAGGACACGTCACTTGACTGTGATATCTTGATCTTCTTGACTTGGTATAACTTCGCTGGTAGGAGCTGTTCGTATAACTCATACATACCGGCCACAACATACTTTGGGCATGACGTCTATTCGCTTGGCCATGAGAAGCAGTTCTTAGTGCTCATGCTACCATCATTCCATCTGGCTCTATGTATTTTTCCCTGCCATGCTTTATCACGTACTGTCTTCAACAGCTGTTCTTCGTACTTCGATCTCAGCAGTTGCTTTGCCTTTGTCGCAGTCACCTCCACTCCGTCAGCTCCACCCACACATCGTTGGTTCCGGGTAGGCAAGCCTCAGCATCACTCCAAGTTCTTCACTATACCTCAGGGCCTCTGTAATCAGTGACTGATTCCCAAAACAGCAGAACGTTCTTCAAACTCTCTCAACATTTTCATGCTAGGGTCACTGTTTGAGAACAATTTCATTGCTGCCTTAATCTTCGAGATCTTATACTCTCTCTCTACTGACTGCAGACCACGTCCATCTTTCTTTCTCGACACGTACAACAGAGCAGTCGATGACGCTGGGTGGTTTTCTCCATTTGTTACCATGATTTTCCGCGCTTCTCGATCAATCCTTCTTAGTTCTGTCAGCGGCCAATGCTACGTCCACATGTGGTACCGCTAGTGCATACTGTTTAGAAGCAGCCACACAATTAACATCTGACAACGGAGTCGACCAAATTACTGACAAACGTTGCAGATATGTCTTTCTAGCACACTCCAGCGTTCTCTCTCTTCCTGACGTACATTCTCGAGAATTCCAAGGAATTTGTACTATGAATGTTTTTCCAGGGATTATACCACTACTGTATCGCTGACTTGTATTCCAGGGATCTCTTGTTTCATCTCACCTCGTTTCACGTGGATTACATTGCACTTCTTGGGGCATAGCTGTAGACCAATATCATCTATGCAACTGTTGGTGTTCTTCAGTACGTAGCTAAGTTAATTTTCTGATTGAGCATAGACTTTTAAGTCATCAATGTACAGTACATCCGTTATCTTAGCGTAGATTGGTTTCGACATCTTTTACCCCTCTGTCGTTGCAAGTTTCCACGGCAAAGGATTTAGGCACAACGTGAACAATCTGGGACATAGGGCATCCCCTTGTGGTAACCCTCCTTCGAAACTAATGGTGTTAGATGTTTCATTGCCATTCTTTGTTTGTGTGGTAACTCTAGTATTTTAAGATCTGCGCAAGTTCTGGTAGTTTGGAAATTGATGTACTTCCACTACTCCAACCAGGTACCGATGATTAACCGTATCATAAGCCTTTCTAACGTCAATCCAAGCTGCGCTTAGATTTCACTTTCTCCGATGACAATCCAAGGCCACCATTCTATCAATGAGTAGATTATCTATAGTCCCACTAGAATTCTTTCTAGCACCACTTTGTTTACCTGCCATCAGCGCATTCAGTTCCAGGTGTTTCTCAATGAGTATCAGTATACACGACGTGAAGAGTTTGTACACAGTGTTCAAAAATGTGATTGGCCTTTGATTTTCACTAATGCGTCAGAAACGATTGAATTACTGATCCGGCCATTGAGTGTGTTTGTGTTGAGCTCAAACTACCCTTCACAGCACCTGTGCTTATTCGCAATGTATACAGACCACCATCTTCTGACGATGAGACTGACACCTCTTTAGCTATTGAGAACGTCGTTGCTCAAAATAAGGAATGTTTCCTCTTAGAAGACTTTAATATTAATACCCCATGTGTAAGATCGCGCTCCAACAGACTCCTTAAAAGCTCCCACTCCCTTGGTCTCTGTCAAATGGTTGATAAACCAACTCGAGTTGATATCAATAGCTCAACAAATGGACCTGATACCTCACTTATTGACTACATATACGTTTCCCACGTCCACAATATTGTTAAAGTCCATGTTCCCTATGTCACCTTCAGTGACCATTGCCGGGCACCGCAAGAGAAAGTGTGCTCATACTACCACCAATTACAGATCACTCAAGAACTTTGACCAAAATAAGTTTAAAGAAGATTAAGCGCAAGCACCTTGGTCTATTATAGAGTCCTCCGATAATCTATCAGATGCCCTCGACACGTGGTATACCATCTATAACAGTATCGTTGACTTACATGTCCCTAGGCGTGTAAAACGTATCAAATCTCTTATGTTACCGAAATGGATGGATAAGTCAAATTTAACAAGCATCAGGACTCGAAATCGATTAAAAGGGAATGCTACAAATGCTGCGTCATGGATGGTATACAAGACTTACAGAAATAAGGTAACATTCCAACTAAGGAAAGCCAAAAAGAGATTTTTATGCCAGCTTAATAGAAGAAAACAAAGGAGATTCAAAGATGCTCTGAAAAGTGTTAAAGTCTGCTGGCAACTCTGGGGCAAAAGGATCTTTACCAACTTCCATCAAAGATGACTCACGTTATAATACTGAGACTCATGAAATTTCTGTGATGTTCAATTTGCATTTCTCCACTAAACGGCTGATACCGTATTTGCTGAAGCTGGAATGCAACGCCAGGACGAGAACCACCATAATGAGGAAATTCTGGATACAGTGAACCGCTTCGTTCATCAGCGTGCACCAACTGCCGTTCCACCTTAATCCATTCCTCTAGTGCCTGAAGACTTTCTGTCTCATCAAATTGAAGGACTTTCAACTAACAAAGCTAAAGGTATTGACTCTCTAAACGTGAAACTTCTTAAGATGGCGAGACCAAAGATCCTGGCATCTCTACTCTACATTTATAATTCAAGCATCTCTTTGGGAATCTTTCCTCGTCAGTAGAAAATTGCCAAGGTCACCACCGTGCACAAATCTGGACCAAAAGAAAACATCGATAACTATTGTCCCATATCTGTACTGCTCTCACTCTCCAAGATCTTGGAGCACTATGAGAGTTCCCACTTTTCTAGATCATCTTTGCAGGTACAACCTTCTAAGTGAATGTCAGTATGGCTCTCGCCCATATCACTGTCATTCGATCTAATAAATCATCAAATCATTTGATCTAATAAATCATCAAATCCTAATCAAGAAACTAGCATGTTATGGTGTTGAGGGCAATGTATTACAGTGGTTTTAATTCTATCTCAAGGGCAGAAAACAGAGAGTCTCCACAGGATCATCACTGTCTGACGTTTTACCAATGCTCAACGGAGTACCACAAGGATCTTATCTGGTCACTTTGCTTTTCTTACTTTATGTAAATGACAATTCCTTTGTCAGCCCATCAACCGCCACTCATTTTTATGTTGATGATTCCACTCTTCATTACTCTTCACCATCTGTAACTGAACTCCACATTTATCTTCAAAGAGGTGCAAGTGCATTGTCTTTTTGATCTACCTCAAACAAAATGGTAATTCACCTTAAGGAACTTAAGAGTACCTGAATGTCAAGATAAGTGGTAGGACAGTTAAACAATCCCACTGTGAGAAAGTACTGGGCGTGTATTTAGACTCCCCTCTGACGTGGTCTGATCAGGTTTCTAAGTGCATAAGGAAGTTTAATTCCAAGGTTGAGTTAATCAGAAGAGCCAAACCATATCTGTCTCCAAACCACACGTTGCTCTTGTATAATTCAATAGCCAAGCCAACCATCGAATACTGTTGCTCAGTTTGGGGCAACTGTTTGTCTGAACTCTTACAACAAGTACTCCTAGCGCACAAACGTGCAGCACGACTCCTCTTTAATGCCGACACCACTTGTCGTTCTTTCGATCTCTTCCAAAAGTTAAAGATCTGTCCTTTTAGTAACATTGTTCCACCTCATTACGTCACCAAAAGTCTTTAATACCAAGTGCAAGCACCTTTTCCAACATCGACTGGAAACTGCTACAGACCTCAGTATAGAGAGACTATATTAACTGATTGTCAACTTAATTTCTATTAACCTAGTTTTAATTTTTTTTACTGAATCGTTTTATTGTTATTATAATATTTATTTTAATATATAATTGTAAATATGTTTAAAGCTTTATTTACTCAGAAGGGCCACATTGGAAAAAAAAAGACGATGTCTTTATCTGTCATCCCTAATAAAGTTATATTAGTGAAGGGCCCAGGTTTTGGTATAAGAGTTGTTCGCCCACCAGCGAACCATTCAGGATATTCCTCTCTTATGTTGGCAATCGATTGGAAACATGTCACTAAGTCTTTGCGCAATGCATATGCGTTCTTCCACCAAACGTTTACTATCCTGTCGGGCCCTGGGGACGACCAATTCTTTTTCCTTCGGATGACTTGAACTGCTTTATCTGTGTCTAACAACCACTTTGTCTCAGTTGGTGCTCTTAAGCGCTTGTATGTGGCACTTTTGATCACCGTTAGCCATTTTGCTGATGTGTTCCCTGTGCCCTTTTACTCCCATATTTCTTTCTTAAACTCGTGGTTGCGTCGACGTCATCAAAAAGCTGTTTTTCCTGTTGCGCATTTTCTTTGTTCTTGTAAACTGGTCTTCCGTTGTTTTCATCATGCTTTGATAATTCAGTCAACGTAAAACAGACCCTGTAGGGATCAGTTCAAAACAGATTATTTAAATGATCTTGATTGTTCCTGCTTCTTTTTCCTTATATATCCTCTTTTCAACTTCCGTAGTACACACTTACTCTTCTCCATGAAACTTATTAATCCTGATACAGACATGCCTTTACATTGAGGTGTTATGAGCGCTCTATTTCTTCATCCCCGCTTTGTTAACTTCCGGTTAACTTTGATGCACTCAGCTTCTTCCTTTGTGATTGAAATTTGCTTTCTTATTCCCTTGACTTTCTCTTCATAGTCACTTTGAATTCGTTCCAGTTTACGAATCTACTTTCTGTCTCCTGTCTCAATTGGACGCTTTTTCCATCATTAAGATAATAAAAAGGCAATTACTACAGCATGCAGAACACAACTAGCAGTCCATAAGAAATTAAATGGCCTATTTTTAGCTGACACGCTTTCTCGATGTTATGCAATGGTTAATGTTCTGAATATCACGGTTAGTTGGTCTTTCTTTTGTGTTTGATTTATAGACAGTAGCTCTCTGTTCGCTGATTCAATCAAGTTCTTGGACTGTGTACACTCCACATGCAAATAATCAACTGTTGTTGGTACCTTTTCGCACTCATTACCTGCCGTTAAATCCGAGTTTTCTGATTCTATTCGCTATTCTTGTTGCCGTCCTTCGGTGTTTCCAACTCCCAAGTTATTAGCAATTAATTCAGTTACATTCCCCAGCGTCCTTTCTAGCCTCGATCCCTGATTTCGTAGGTTTTGTGATGTAAGTTGTAAATTAGCATATTCATTGTCGCCCCACAGTCCTTTTATGATACTCACGAAACGTTTTCTCCTTCCATTCTTTTTTCTTGGTTCTTGGTCTGATCTTTAGATGGTTAAAGCATTCTTTTTACACTCCAAAAGGAAATTCGTTATTTCCCCCGTCCATTTGATGCTATCTTTTCTAACCATACTGCTTAATCTGGTAAGATAACCAAAATCTAACGAGTAATTCAAAATAATACAAAATAGTTCAAGCTCGGTTTGCTTTTAGTACAAACACTAAAACCAAAGGGAGCCAAAATATAGCGTCCGACCTATATTCCTCCATTATTATTATTATTATTATTATTATTATTATTATTATTATTATTATTATGACAGTTTGAAACTTTTGAATGTCAATACCTTAAAGCTACCTGGGGCGTTAATCGTATCCCAGGAACTCCTTAAAAAACACCATGTTCAAGTCCTATTTACAAATATCTTTCTAAAAGTATTATCCACTTAAATCTATTAAACTATGTGAAAATATAAAATAAGTGACTGCTAAATTTAAAAAAAATGAATAATAATAAAAAATAATAATAATAATACTTTTTTTTTTTGACAATAATATCCTTTGCTGAAATGAAATTCGTGTTATATTGCTCGTAAAGTTTATGTGATTACTTTAAAAGTGCGGGCAATATTAAGAGAGCTTGATAAGACCGATTTCTGCATCTTTAGCAGGACTCCTTTAGTTCTCACTCTAGACCCGAGTAAATTCCTCATTCCCTCCTCCATGTCTGTGGACCATCCACCTAGCACGTCAATAATGATGTTGTATTGTTGCACATCGTACCCAGGGTACTGTCGCTTTATCTCCCATCTTAGGGGGGCATACTTGGCTGTCTTCTCCTCTTCCTTACTTGTTCGGTTATCAATCCATGGACAGCTCATCTCTAGTGCTATCACCTTCTCCTGTTGGTGGTCGATAGAACGGGCATCGATTCTGTTTGCTCTCACCTCGGTGTGCTCAGCATAGAGCGGGACATCCCAGTAGGCTTGAAACTGGTCGTTTTCATATACCGGTCTGGGTTTTACTTGGGAGAACCATGGTGGGACTTTGTCAATAAGGTTTGCGTCCTTCAGGATCTCGAAGAACAGGATCTTCAAGGCGTTATTGTGCCTTTCCAAGTACTTGTTCTGGGCCAAGGTGGGACATCCAGCTAGAATATGCTGAACTGTTTCTGCTGATCTACTGCATAGCCTACATGCCACTTCAGTAGCTGGTCGGGCTCGCACCTTGTGACTGTAATATATTCGTGTTGGCAATAGTTGCTCGTAGAGCTCGATCACTCCTGCAACGGTGTTAGACGGACACAACGTCCAGTCCTTAAGCCAAGCAAAGCAGCCTGCTTTACTCAGACTTTCATCCTCCCACCTACTTGTGTGTAGCTTTCCTTGCCACCTCTCTTCCCTCACAGCCTGCGTATTCTGCCTTTCTACAGTTTCCTTCAAAGCAACTTTGGTCTTCTTGTCTGTGATTGTTACTCCCCCCCTGAGTGCCTGAGTGATGCAGGGTGACGGGTGCTCAAGGTCCAGGCCAAGACCGAGCTCTGCTGCATACTTCATGCTATCCTTTAAAAATGAATGGTGTCCCACCTCACCTGCTCTTTCTTCAAACTTTCTCACAACTGCAATGGTCGGGTCCAGATTCTTATAGACTTTCAGAGCAGCCTTTATCTTGACGAGTTTGTGTTCTTGCTCGACTGATTTCAGCCCGCTCCCCCCTTTTTCCCTCGGGAGGTACAGTAATGCTGTCGAGCCTAGGGGGTGTTTGCCGCCGCTCCCAACGAGGATTTTTCGAACTTCTCTGTCAATTTGCCTAAGCTCTGCTCTTGGCCAGTTCTGGGTCCACATTAGATACCCCAGTATGGGAAGGGCAAATTGGTTCGATGCAGCTACGCGGTTGTGATCTGACAGTGGACTTGACCATATGACTGACATGCGTTGTAGGTATTCTTTGGCTGCAACATTCATAGCTAACTTGTCATCTTGTTTTTGGTTCTCTAATGTTCCCAGGAACTTGTAATAAGTTCCTTCCTTTAGATTTGTCAGTACTGCCCCGTCATCCAACTGCACTCCGGTTTCATCCTTCACCTGTACGCCTCTCCTTACATGGACGGTCGCGCATTTCTTTGGGTTCCATTCTAAGCCTATATCTTGCATCGCACTCTTGGTTGACTTCAGCACCTTGTTGAGTTTGATCTCTGACGCTGCAAACGCCTTAAGGTCGTCAATATACAGCAAATCCGTGATCTTTGTGTTTAAGGTTTGGACAACTTGTACCCCTCCTAAGCTCGTAGTTTCCAAGCCACAGGATTCATACACAGGGTGAACAACCTGGGGCACAATGCATCTCCCTGAGGGAGGCCGTGTCTGAATTGTATCACTTCAGACTTCTCTATCCCCTGCTACGTCTTTGCGACGACTTTCGTGTTCCAGCTGTTGCACAGGCTCTCGATAGTGCGGCACAGCCAGGTTGGAAATCTGTGTAGAATCATCATCTCAGCAAGCCATTCATGGTCAACTGAGTCAAAAGCTTTCTTGACATCAATCCAGGCCATGCTCAAGTTGCGTTTCCCTCTGTGACAGTCTTGTGTGACCATTCTATCAATGAGCAGGTTATCAACAGTGCCACTGCATCCTGATTTGGCGCCTCTCTGTTCTCCCTCCATTAGGCCATATTCATTTAGGTGACAATCCATTGGTCCTAATAAGCATGATGTGAACCACTTGTACATAGTGTTCAAGCAGGTAATTGGTCTTTGGTTGCTACTTGAAAATTCTCCTGGCTTAGGGATCAACGTCGTTTTTCCCTCGGCAAACCACATGGGGTATTCAGAAGGACTCTGGCCGATGGATTGGAACGATTTGGTCACACCCTCATGCAGCGCATGTGCTTTCTTCCACCAATAGTTGGCGATTCTATCTGGCCCAGGAGCGCTCCAATTTCTTTTCTTCATGATAGTTTTCACTGCGCTTCAGTTGATTCAAGGACAAAATTCTCATTTGATGGTGGTGGGACATGTTCATTAATTGCCTCTCTTACATCCTCAAGCCAGGTAGCATTTCGATTTCCTGTTCCTCCTTCACTCCACACTTGCCTCCAAAATGAGCTTGCTTCTTCGATGTCTTCAAACTGATTGGCATCTGTTTCATTACTGATAGTGCTCTGGCGAGGTTTGTACTTAGGTCTGTTTAGATCCTTATCTCCCGCTATCATTTCTCCGAACTTTGCGTATACACGCCCTGGGTCAGTCTGGAACTGGTTGTTGAGTTCTCTGGATTGCTGTTGCTTTTTTCGCCGCGAATACTCTGTCTTTAATCTTCTCACAGTCGACTTTTTTCTTTTCCATGTAATTCATTAGTTGCGTGACGGACAAGACTTTGCATTCTTCCAGCAGTGCGGCTCTATTTCTCCTTCCTTTTTTCGTGATCTTTTTATTCGCTTTTAATCTTTCTACTTCTGCTGCAGCTATAGAGATCTTTTTCCGCATTTCAGATACCTTTCTTTCGTATTTAGCTTTCATTTTGTTTTGATAGTTGTCTTGTGTCGTTTGTGATGTTGAGCTTTTTTGTTTTTTCCATCCTTTATGCAGAAGGAACGCTACAGTGACTGCGTAAAGCGCACAATTTGCGATCCACAGATAAACAAAGGGGTCGTTAGTTTGGAAACGCGTGGTTTTTGTCAGTTCGGTGATGGCTTTATTGATGTTTTCAATTTCTTTTTGACTTGGTCTTTCTTTTGTTCTGGTGTCAATGTCCCGATTCATGAATTCCCCGGGCTCTGAACTAATTGAGTCAAATATCTTGATAGCCGAGTCCAACAAAAGCTTTGTTTCTTGACACAGCGATTCCTGTGGGACAGAGTGCTGTAACTCTGGCTCTTTTCCATTTTCAAAAGTTTGTGTTTGCAAAGATTGAGAATTACTATCAAGCATATCGCAGATTTCTCTTTTATTTTCAGTAGGTGGTCTCCTTGTCCCAACTCGTTCGCAAATAGTTTCTCCAACGTTCCCCAGTGATTTTTCCTGCCTCGCCGCTTGATCTCTTAGGTTCTGGCAGGTAAAATCATGACCCTGGTATCCCAATTCGTCCCACAGTTCTTTCATTATTTTCATGTAGCCTTTCTTTCGCCCGTTCTCTTGGCGTGGAGGGTAGCTTGATGATGCTAATATCAGTGCCTTCCTTTTGCATTGCAGTAAATCGCTTATCATCTCATCCGTCCATCGTACTCTTCCTGTCGGCTTTCTGCCAATTTGGCGATTTCTTTCGCATCCTTCCTGCCCTGACATTCCATCTTCTTCAGTCGCCATTCGATTCAAATTGAGTGAGGTTAAAAACTTAAAATATCTGATATTAACAACGTTAAAATCGGTGTGAATAGGTGTTTTGAGTCGCCAACTTGCATGAGCAAGTAACCAAGTAGTTAAAAATACTTCATGAAATGGATTTGACGCTCTAAACTTAGCAGGCTTTCAGAGGACGAAAATACACGTCCGCTCTACTCGCCGCTCTTATTATTATTATTATTATTATTATTATTATTATTATTATTATTATTATTATTATTATTATTATTATTATTATTATTATTATTATTATTATTATTATCTTCTCTACTATCACAGTATTTGCTGGTGTGCATTTATGCATCAGCTGGGTGCAAACCATGCACCTGGGGCATCAGCCACTCAAGTCATTTGTTCTGTTCATAAACTGAGCACCTTCGGAAGGATCCGTGCAGATTCCAGCATGCTGATCTTTTAGATCTCTGATACTTTCTTGATGTTTTCTACCACCCCCCTTTCTATTGCACCAATAACCACAGGGATCACTTCGCTTTTCATCTGCAACTTTCTCTGTATCTCTAGT
>NC_090871.1:25487530-25490030 GCF_036669935.1 Montipora foliosa | reverse complement strand
CTTGGGACAAACCGCCGAAATGTTATTCACAGGAAAAAATCTACTTTTCAGAAGCATTGTTTCCAGTTTCTCTTGGGACCATTGTAAGTCCCATGAGAAAATAAAAACGATGTTTATGCAAAATTTTGGAGGGACAAACAAAGAATATTATGATATTTTTTTATAATGGTTAATTTCTTCTTTTCAGCTTTTACAGCCACGCTTATTTTCAGATTTTACTCATTTCCAGGGAATAATCCGACGACAATGATAATGGGATGGGACGCAAATTGCCCACTGGGACATCTAAAACAAAGAAAATTTAGATTAACTAGCTTTGTTTTAGATGTCCCAGTGCGCAATTTGCGTCCCATTATGGCAGTTTTTGTACCATGTGATCACTATGCTGCAAAGGGCCCATTAAAAGACGTGTTCCTATCCCGTGTTCTCTCTTTAAATCTACTCTCTCTTTCAAGTTTCACGAGCGTACTTTCAAAAAAATAAATATAGCATTAGCTAGAGTTTTCTTCTTGTTATTTGCTCTCACAATTGACGCCTACACCTACTCTTCCCACCCACCTACCCAATGATTTTATTGTTTCTTGCAGAGCAAATAAGTTGAAATGAAACTTAAAGAATCATCAAATCACATTTCCTTTTATTTGCAGCAATTTTTCTGGGGAAGAATATCACGTAAGAGTCATTCTAACATGTGACTGGAGTAAGGAAACCCCAGATTTCGAGCAAATCCACCGTAAAGGATTATATTGGGTGAGTATCAGCAGCCACATTGGAAATGATTTTGGATGCGTTTATTAGCAGTGTAAACATAGATACTCCAGTTACGAATTAGTCACACAGGTATTTCTCAGTGTAGAGCCAGGTAATTTCTGAGTGGTGCACAGGTGTGTCTTTTAGTTGATCCACTGAATTGCATTATCCTTCTCGTCAGGTATTCTCACTTACCCACCGCTGCGCATGTCCGAATGGTTGCCCAGACGATCCTAGTCCAACCACTAGTGCAACAGCACCTTCCAGAGCATCCAGGACAACAACTAGAGCAATAACTGAAACGACAACGGCGCCTTACAGGACAACTGAGAAGACAGCGAATACCTTAGTTCCACCAATTCAAGGTACGTAGAATCCAAGCAGGTTTTGACACCGTTTAGAACACCTTGTCACGTTTTTATTAACAGCGAGATACCTGAAAGCCGGGATTGAAAAAATTATTCGACGCTGACAGATTTTACTCAAGTGTTCGCTCCAGAAACAATGTTGTGTAAAGATGTTTGTTTTGTCCTTCATAGATAATAAAGATCTCTACCTCAGTTGGCCTTTTCTCGAGAAGGATAATTGCAATGAAAATGAAACCCCAGATACTCACTTGTTTATGAAAATTCTTAACAGTTTTCTTCATGAGAGGTACTGTGGGAATAACGGGTATCTCTTCGTCTTTGCAGATGACTCGTTGACGCCACTAGCTATTTCACTTGTAGCACTCGGAGTTGTGTCGTCCATAATCCTTGCAGTCATCTCAATACGTTTTTGTCCCAGATGGTGGCGCCATAACGAGGACAATGATATCAGGCAACATCTCTTAGCTGGTGCAGTCGAAGTAATTGAAAACAATTTCCCTGAATTAAATAATGGCAGAAGAATTGAAAATCCACTCAATATATCTCAACAACTTCCAGTGAGCTGGGTGAACTCCAATTGCAACATTACGGTGTCTAAGAAAGATAACTTCAACAAAGGTCAGAAGCTCTAGAGGGCCTGTTTGATTTGAAGATTCGGTTTCTAAGGAATAGAGAGAAAACAAAACAAAGAAACACACTTGAACTTTTAATTGGCCCGTGGAACAGTGGTTAAGTAAAACCTCAAATGAAGTCCGCATTTTACTAGTCAGCGTTTTACCAGTCCAGTCAGTGTTTTACTAATACAGTCTAGAGAATATCGTGAGGATAAGTGGGCTGTTTTTGCAAAATGCGTGAAAGCAGTGAACACAGTGAAAGTGAGTCTTATTATCCAGATGAACTGTCCGATGATGAACTCTTCGAAAAAGCTAACAGAATCAAAACAAAACTTCTGTCAGATGAAATTATGGAAACATTTCATCGATGGTCCATAGTAGGAAAACACCGCGAGGACGATATGAACGTTTTCTCCATGTCTCTGAAAGTTTGAGAAACCGGAAAAATCACAAAAATACCTTCAAAAGTGAGATGTTTTGCAACAAAAATGTCAACAAATATGAGCTTGAGACGGCGCCGCCGTTTTATCGAGTCCTCAGCAAACTTTTGTCACTTGTTTAGTTTTTGATAGTTTCGACGTATTTTTTTAAATACCTTTACATCAATTTTCTGTTGGCTTTTTAGACGAGATAGTCAAATAAAATACGAGAAATTATAACAGCTTGAGACTATTGAAAGACTTTCGCTTCAAAGGGCTTCTTGATTGAAATTTTCACAACCCATAAATGTATACATTTTCGACATTTCGCATGTACATGAATTGCAAT
>NC_090871.1:25470030-25480030 GCF_036669935.1 Montipora foliosa | reverse complement strand
TCCCAAAATATATTGACCATCTTACTAGCTCTGATATTGATTTCCATCTACCTTGTGATATGCGTTTCCAGTATTATAATTCTTATGAATTTCATGATAATCAATATGTCTATGAATATTTTCCCGATAAGTGTTTCTTTACCTTACACTGCAATATTAGGAGCTTGTCAGCCAACTTTGATAACTTTCAACAAATGCTTTCTGAATTTTATTTTCCATTTCAATTATAGGCCTCACAGAGATTAAACTGAAAATTGATCAAAACAACTTTTTATCCAATATTGAATGCCAGGTTATCACTTCACCTTTCAACCAAATCTCAAAAATACCGGAGGAGTTGGTTTTTACATCAGTAAGCAACAACAATCATTTGCAAATAGGCCAAAACCTACTGTATCAACAAATGACTTTGAGGCAGCACGGGTACAAAATTCAAAATGGATCTGAACGAAATATAACCTTGTGGCATAACATACAGGCATCCTAATCCAATACCCAAAATGTCATGGATTCTCTTAACTCAACTGTTCAAGAGATTCACGGGGAGACTAAATTTTGTATTTTCTTAGGAGATTTTAACCGAGATCTCCTTAAATCAGAATCGCATCCTGATACAGAAAACGTTTTGAATCTCTTAGGCTGATTTGGGGAATCCACAGCTTCTCGCAGACCTTGGATATAACGTGCTCGCGTCCCAGGTGACCAATTGACTCGTGTGTGTGGCGAACCATCATAGCCGTTATGGGGAGGTCTCTTTGCAGAATTATCTGATTTCAGGCAGCATCAGCGACTGGTGGGTGTACTATACGTCCCTTCACCCTCAGGATACCATGGTCATCAAGTACCGGGTTAAGGCTCACTATGCTATTAGATAACTTCACTTCATCTCTGGTCTTTAGATCTTTGATCTCTTGAGGATAGGATGATCGCTGCATGATTCTTACAATCGCGGTGGCGGCGGCATCGTAATCTTCTAAGACGACGACATCGTAATCTTCTCAACCTGACTCCGACGGTTTTTCTCCGGGTACTCCGGTTTTCCTCCCTCAGCAAAATCGACTAACAGCCTATTCCATCAGGCTGTGCTGCTGTGCTCCGAGGTCATCCATGGGTCGTGTTCAGGAGCCGAGCGCCTATCCGGCACCAAAGCTCCTTCGGTCCGATCTCGTTGAGCCGTGCCCTTAGCAATTCAGTCTCCGACTGCGAGAAAGGGCGATTAGCAGGTCAAGTATTATTATTATTATTATTATTATTATTATTATTATTATTATTATTATTATTATCAAGTGTCCCGTTCGAACGGTCTTCCTATTGTGAAGAAAGTGAAGAAAGCGGATCAACCATGCAACTCGACGCCTAAGCTGGTTCCAATTAGAGCAACTGCTAAGTATCCGATCTATAACCTCCTTGGCTGTTACAATCGTCAAACTCTGTGGGATGGCATTTGCCTTTGAAGAAGCGGAGATGTTATTTACATCGGCATGATTGGTGTGACCTTCTTTCTTCAATTCTAGGGCTGAGTCTGGGACTTCCTTCAGGTCTGCATTAGGCCAAAGTGATTCTGGCTGCCAAAGGAATTCAGGTCCTCGTAACCAGCGGTGGTTTACGCTCAGCTCTGAGGGGTTTAAGCCCCGCGAGACATCGTCTGCTGGGTTCAAAAAACCTGGCGCATGATTCCACTCATCTGGTTTTGAATTTCCTCGGATTTCTTGCACCCGATTGGCAACATAGGTTTGGAATCGACGCTTCTCGTTTTTCATATAGTGAAGAACTATCTCACTATCGGTCCAGTACTTAATATCCTGAATGCACAGGTCTAACTCCTCCCTCAGTCTGGGAGCCGGTATTAGTAACAGAACTTCCTTTATTCGTAGTAATACATACAATATGGCGGCTCTATATCGACGTTCCCCTACGTATGATCGTGCGAGTAGCCGCTGACCAACATCTCCCCCCTTTACAAAATAACAAAAGAAAGAGACGAGGAGGCAAAACAAACTATAACCCAAAACCCGAAGCCTGGAACCAATACAGCGGGTATCCTATACTCAATTGTCCATAATAGGGTGATGAGAGAGCTACATATTAAGTGTTTGTATATTCATAGACTCTTAGTCAAGGCTGATAGATAAAAAAAAACAACTGATGTCTAGTTTGTGACGTAGTCTTTCAGTCTTTCGGGGGGTTTAATTATCCGTCCAGACCGGGTCTGCTTGACTGGTGATCCTGGCAGCTCCTGGGGCTGTGGTGGGGTCTCCGGAGGGGGTGCGTCAGGGACTTGGGGGTCAACTGGTGCAGAGCCTTTGATTGGTGAATTGACTAGGGTCTGAAGGAGGGGGGTCCCAAAAGGCGTAGGCTGGGGGTGAGCTGAAGGGCGTGGACAGGGTTGTGTTTCCTCTGCAGGGTCAAGTGATAGTTTCTGGGAAGCGGATGTATGAGGTGTGCTTGCTTCGACTGCTGCTCGGGGATGGTAGCAGGAGGGCGCGGCAGCGGGCTTCAGGTGGACTCTGTTCCTTCGAATCGTGCGGCCGTGAGCAGTGCGGATTGTGTAAGACCGAGGGTTTTCATGGATGAGCACTTCTCCATAGATCCATGGTTTCCCACGCTGGTGCGGAGGTGGTTTGGCGTAAGCGTAGGTACCAGTGAGAAGTGGTCTTTGTTCGACACTAGCTGATTTGTCGTAATAGGTCTTGCTATCGCGTCTTTTCTTGGAGATCTCCGCCTCAACGAGTTCAAAGTTTAGCATGGTGGGTTTCAAGGGTTGATCGGTGGTGGGGAGTGTGGTTCTGGTGCGTCGTAGCAGCATGCGCTGGGCTGGTGAGTAGGTGTGACCTTGAGGTGGTGTGTTTCTGTATATCAGCATGGCGCTGTGGAAGTCATCAGCCTTTTTTAACATGGATTCTGCAACTTTGACGGCAGCCTCTGCTCTTCCGTTACCCTTAGGGTGGTAAGGGGATGATGTGGTATGCCTAAATCCGTATTCGACAGAGAACTTCCTGTAGTCTTCACTGATAAACTGTGGACCGTTATCGGTGTGGCAGATTGCCGGAACACCATATCTCGCGAAGTGAGCTTGTGTTTTGTCAATGACTGTGGAGGAAAGGGTATCTTCTAGCTTGTCTACCTCGATCCAGTCAGAGAAATGGCAAACAGTCACTAGGTATCTTTGCTTTTCCAGCTCACAGAGATCTTGACTGATTATCTGCCAGGGACCTGTTGGTATTGGTAAGGATTTCATTGGTTCTTTGGGTGCAGAATGACCATACTGGGCGCAAGTACTACACGCATCACACATGTCTTGGATGGACTTTCGCATGCCGGACCAAAAGAGGACTTCACGTGCCATACGTATGTTCGATTCCCCACCAAAGTGGTTGGCGTGGATCTTGCGAAGCATGTCCTTTTGCATCGAGTGAGGTACCATAACTTGGGCGCTTTTGTAAATAATGCCATTTTTCACTGACAGTTCGTCCCTATAAGTCCAGTAGGGCCGCAGATTCTCGGGGATGCTTGCTCTGTCTGCTGGCCACCCTTTGACAATGACGTTGTATAAGGTGTTCAGTGTGGTGTCTTTGCTAGTTTCCTCACGTAGCTGGTTTTCAGTGATCTCCGTTAGTCTCGGATTCCGTGTGTTGTAATCGGACTCCATCTCCATTCTGAAAACATCAAAGTCCCGTACTCGGGCTGTGATGGGGTGGGGGAGGGCTGCGCGAGAGAGTGTGTCTGCCAGGTAGAGAGTCGGTCCTCTCTTGTACGTTATTGTGAACTGGTAACGCTGTAATCTCATAAGCATTCGTTGTAGGCGGGCTGGTGCCTTGTTCAGTGGTTTCTTCATAATGGTTTCTAATGGCTGGTGATCTGTGTGGACTGCAATGTCAGTCTTGCCATACAGCCACTGGTCAAACTTTTCGAAGCAGTTGCAGATTGCTAGGCACTCTTTCTCGATCTGAGAGTAGCGCTGTTCTGTAGGATTCATGCTTGACGAGGTGAAGGCAACTGGTTGTAGTTTGCCGTCATCACTGGGCTGTAAAAGGGCGCCGCCGACAGCATTATCACTGGCGTCCGTCTGGAGGACAACTGGTTTCCGAAGATCATAATAGGCTAAGACTGGGGCGGACGAAATCAGTTGTTTGGCCTTGTTGAAGGCTTTTTCTTGAGCCATGGACCATGAAAATGGTACAGCGTCCTGGGTCAACATGCGTAAGGGTTGAATCACAGAGCTTAGGTTGGGGCAGAAGGGCGAAAGATAGTTAACCATGCCTATGAAGCGAAGGAGTGCTGGTTTGTTCTGCGGTGTGGCCATCTGTGTTATTGCCGCTACTTTGTCTGGGTCAGGTTTCAAACCATTATGCGAGATAATTGTGCCCATGAACTTGACCTCTTTAAGCTTAAAGCGCAGTTTGCCCGCGTTGAGCTTGATGGATTTTTGGTTACAACGTTCCAGTAAGGCGATGAATCTTCGGTCATGGTCAGCCTGGGCTTCCTCGAAGGTGTTGCCCTCCCCATACACAAGGATGTCATCGGCTATACATATTATCCCATCCAGGCCTTCCAATGCAGATGTCAACCTCATTTGAAACTCGTCTGGTGCACTAGTAGTACCAAATGGGAGACGGAGCCACCTGTATTTGCCGTATGAGGTATGCATGGTTGTCATCCATGAGGATTCCTCATCTAGGGGAATGTGGAGGAAGCCTTCTTTAACGTCCACTAGAGAGAAGCACTTGGCTGCACTAAGGTTATGAAGCTGTTCATTTAGCGTGGGCATTTCATGTTTCGGACGCTGGATGGCCTTATTTACCGTCTGGCTTGGATCGATGCATACGCGGAATTTTTTGGGTGTCTCTCTTATTAATTCATTCGAACACCATGGGGTTGGTTCATGTACTTTGACCAAGACGCCTGCCTGCACATAACGACTTAAGGCTTCTTTCTCTTTTGCTCTTTTCGCTACCGGTATTCGATGGACGGGCATCTGAACGGGCTGGACACTGTCATCAATCTGAAAGTGTACAGGTGGACCAAGCCGGCCAAGGCCTTCGAATGTGTCAGCATACTGGCGTGTGATGTCCTGAAGTTGCCGCTGGCCTGGCGGGGGAAGTCGGCGAATTGAAGGAATAGTAATTGGAGCCGAAGGTGATGGTGGTGGATTGCACGGGCTGGCTGTGGTCTCGTGGAGTTGCTGGAGATGGTTGCATGCCGTAGGGTTCACCTTGTTTTCGCATGGTACTGTATGCTGTTGTGTGCCAGGAAGGTCATAGTGTTTGGGACTCGCATTGTGGTCTGCTGATGAGTGAAGGGAATGAGTCTCGTCTGCGTGCACTCTAATTATGCCCAGTTTTTCGCTGTCACTGCCAGACAGAAGTGCTGGCTTGATGCCAATGCAGGAGTCTGGCAGGACTTGAAAGATAAGGGTGTCAAACGTGTTGTTCTTTTCGCACAAGAGTTCCACCTGACCAACAGGATGAAGTGGCTTGGAGTTTCCATAGGGGTGTAGGCGGTAGGGGGAGTGCTTTACTTTGCTGTCTGGGAAGAAAGAGCGCAGGGTGCTGGCAGCGATGGTGTTGCAGGTTGCTGCAGTGTCTATTTGGAACTTTAATTGCTTGAAGGTCCGGCCCGTCGCTGAAAGTGATAGGTTTGTGAATAACGTTAAAAGCTACTGGATAACGCCGGATTGCATCATGGACTATAAATCTTTTTTTAAGGAGGAAGTACGTTTCCAGAAGTGAAGACGTGGAAAACGCTAAACTCGAGGGGAGAAAGATAGCCTTTTTGAATTTTGGGTACGGAGAAATGGAAGATGAAGAAGGAAACTTGCGTCTATGCAAGCACACTGAAACGACCTTCGTAAGATTCACGCTGAACACAACGTAAAAACCAAGAATTGTCTCGTTCGTCAAGAAAAAGCAAGCTGGTGATTTAAATCCTGATCACTTAGTTCCAGTAACACAAGAAAGAAAAGCTATTCGCGATGATGTAAAACAAAGCTGTTTGAAGCTTGCTGAAAAATATTTGTCTCAGCGGGCAATAACATTCTACGCCTCATTAATAGGTACCTCTCGAGATAACGATGATGGCGAAAGCTAAAAGTGCAAAAGAAGTATTTGCTTTTGCAGTCATTCATATATTTCACAATAGCAAGGTAATGGAAGAAAATTTTCTGAGGCGCCAAGAACGAGTACTTTATATTGAGAGGTGACGTCGGTTAAATTTCTCAATACAGCAATTTGAAATTTTGGGATCATAGAGTAGCAATAAGTTGAATATTGCCCTCTGCTTCTGAATTGCAAGCACACAGCCAGGTGCCCTTGAACATGATCCCCTGCTCCTAAAACCGTTCCTTTTCTCAATCGACACCTAACAAGTATCCTATGTCTTGGCTATGATTTTAATTTTTGGTTAGTCTATGGAGGAAGCGAGGGATGGGGAGGGCGTTACGTCAAAATTTCGCACTAAGACGGCAGCCCCCCAAAATGGAGGCTGCTGTAAGGCATTGGGCATCACATATAGAAAACGTTAATGTGTTGAGTGACATTGACAATAGTTTATCTAATCATTGTGTAAGCTGTTGCCTATTTTGAGAAAAAACGCATTTAATAATTCAGGCTAAATATTAAGCTGAAGTTTATTAAGGGTATTTTAAATAGCAGTGACTCTTTCAGCAATTTTGTAATTGTGTTATTCCATAATTAACACTCAAGAACCAGTTTAAACGGCATAATAGTGCGGTAAATAAATGTATAGGAAACTTCACTCTTTATAAACAATTCTTTTGTTATGTAAATTTTGCCAACCATATAACAAAAGAATCCTTTATTTCGGCAGCCAATAGATCTTTGGTTGGCACATTAATGACGTAACGGTGAATATCGCTATTGTCTTAAACAGAACTAAGCGAGAGTTAACTTTAGCTAAAGAAAGTTAATAAGGGCGTAGAGCTGAAAGTCAGTAAATCGCTTCTGAGTTTGTCTTCCATTCATTACGAAAATTGGAGAATGATTGTGACTATATAATGGTGACTTCTTTCTTAGATGATCTGGATTGAGGAGAAAGTGACCTCATTTACTAACTAGCTTAAAAATGAAGTGTGAATACGGCATAATTATCCATCACGAGAGTTTTTTACTAATTAAGACGCTCTCACACGCGGCATTTTTAAGTTAGTGAGTAAATGACGTCACTTTCCATTGGATCCAGCTCAAAATAAATAGTTTTTCTCTTTAAATCATTGCATAAAATCTCTCATTTCGAGTATTCAGCATAAGCACTTTCGAACTGCAAAGAAAAACGAGAAGTGGTTTTTGATCGTAGTAACACTTTAAGAATAACCATTCTCCCTTACTTGAAAAAAAAGACAATTACCGTAGTTTAACCCTTTCACTCCTGTGGCGTTCCCCATTTACGAGTAAAATCGTCTGACGTTAGAGTAAAATCTATAAGTCTCAGTGGCCCTTACAGGAGTGAATGGGTTAAATTATGTGTGATAATTTCCTCTCTATTGCCCGTTCACTGTTTACTGCATTCAGTACGAATTTGCAAGTGATCAGCGCCAATATACTCTTCCACGGTTTTTGACCGCCATCTTGGCTAGGGGGCAAACACGGCTAAATTTACAGTAACTGTATGAGATTTTGGTCGACTTTGAACCGCTGTAGCGCTGCTAAAAAGGGACAGATTTCCAACTTTTGCCACTACTTTAAATAGTTTTATTGATATCATCCATTCAACGGAAAAAGAGGACTACCTCTGGGGTGCTTACCATTTAGCCAAAAAATCCGAAAAGTTCGGTTTGAGGTCAAATGGAGAGGCAATTTTCCGGAGAATCTTTTCGGAAATTGTGGACAACCTCCAGAGATAGTCCCTTTTTTCCGTTTGGAACGGAATTCGCAAAATGCCGTTATCATTTGTGAGAATCCTTCCGTTTCCAGGCCCTTTCTCACAAGATCGAGTAAAATATGCGGGATGGAATGCTGTGTAGTAAATGGTAAGCGCCATTCACATCCGGTTTGTCCTTAAATTCGGAAAATCGCTTACCTTTATGCAACGAGTATTCTATCCGGATTATTTGGCTAAATGGTAAGCACCCCTGGACGCTGTCCACAATTTCCGAAAAGATTTTCCGGAAAATTACCTTTCCATTTGACCTCAAACCGAGATTTCCGGGTTTTTTTGGCTAAATGGTAAGTACCCTAGATACCGTGAGAATTAAAGTCAGTGTGTGAATATCGAAAAGAATGCGTAGTTAAATGAAAAATCTGAATGAGAAACGTTCTCCTTTGGCTTATACAGGGTAGACAAGGCAAAGGCAAATTATATTTTTTGTCAATGTTTGAGTGAAGTCCAGTAACCTTGAAGCAATGCACTTTTATTGCTGGATAATTCCTCTGGGGCGGGCGTGGCTTGGTAAATCTTCACTTATCAATTGCAAGAAAACCAGTTTTTAAAAACTCTAAACCCTCAATTGCTTTTGTGGATTTTCTTTTTAAAGTTTTTTTTTTTTTTTATAAAAACACGCTTCCTTGGCACGTTGCACTTTTACTATGAATGAAACACGCATTAGTAAAATAAAAAAATGTGACTGAAAAATTCTCATAACAGCGTGTGAAATTCTAGAACAAAAAACGATAAAATTCTTTGAACGCTGCGAAAATGTTTTATGGGATATCGAAACTTTCCTTAATTCGTTTAAAACGACAGTATCTTTCTTTTGTGCCTTTCTTTTTGTTTGCCAAACCTCTGTATTTTTGCAGGTGCCATGTGCTTAACTGAATTTTGCGAATAACAAGTTTTTTTGTCACGTAACACTGCGTGACAAGAGTGCGATGAATTACTTATCCGCCTGTACTCCATTTTGTTCGTGGAGTTCTCCTGGGGCATATTGCTCATTCAAATTGCCAAGAATGGGTGTTCGTGTTTGCCTCGTTTTGTGTTTCAAGACATGATAACAGAAGGCGGGAGGCAAAATGGGCTGGAAAGTGCGCCTGGTTGAGCAAAGATGAAAAGAATTGTCTCATCCCTTTGGGTTCGTTCGGCGTTCGTCTCTCTCCATTGCGTCATTAATTAAGCCAATTTTACGAAAGAACAACGGTTCACCCGTAACTTTATGTCACTTAAGGATGACAAACGCTACGCCTGCGAGTTTTCATTTTTCCCTTAAGGTTTTATGACCTTTTGTGTGATATTTATCCGGTTGGCACGAAAAGGGCGGGAAATCAACCAAATCTAAGAAGAGAGAAGAGGTGAAATAGCAACAAAGACGCTTGTTGTGTGTAGCCCTAAAGGTAAAGAATTTTGCTATTTATTTAAACCAAGCTTACGATCTAAGCAGATTTACAACATTTATTCTGTTTAAATGTAACATCTACCATTTTCTTCAAATGTACAGTCAGAATTTCTTGACCGCACTTCTGTATACTGTACATGTACTGTAAGGCAGTGTTTACACGGATGCGCTTTCATATCGACATAATTTCACGACTTGGAAGCTCCGTCAAAATCGATGCGGTTCGGAAGTGTTTCCACTTTTGGCAGCGTTTTCAAATCGACCCGGTTTCAGTAACAGTCTCGATCTGTGTAGTGTAAACAGAAGGAGTAACCACATCAAAAACCGATGCGGCTACAAATCAAACCCCGTTCATGTAAACGCTGCCTAAGTAGTACGGAGCTTGAGAAATTGCGTTTTTCAGACGCGGACAGAAACCAAAAGCCAGCGGTTTTCCCCTTTAACTCGTCTTCAGACAACAACATGATGCAATAAACTCAGACAAATAAACTCAGTGTCTGGAAGAAAAATTTAAAAACATACATTTAAAAATATAAGGAAAGAAAAACATTTTAGCCCATCGTTTAAGAATGTTTTGGATTTATGTGGCATAATTCATTTAAGGAAATGCCACACTTTAGTTTGACAAATAAACTCAGAGTGGGAGCATACATGTATATAGGCAAGAGAAAGAATTGCCCTATGTTAAAATGTTTGACAAATAACGTCAGTGCCTTG
>NC_090871.1:25445030-25460030 GCF_036669935.1 Montipora foliosa | reverse complement strand
CCGTGACACTGATCAGTCAAGGGTGGCTACGAACGGAAGAACAGATTGAGAATAATAAAGCAATAAACCTAAAATGTAACAATTTACAATTGGGACTAAAGGTCTAAAAAGTTAAAAGAGAATAAAAACTATGATAAAAGTCTATAATATATTACACATCCGTTTAAATAAAAGCAACAATCTGCAGCCTCATTGTAAAAAAGAGATCACTTTGTGTGGTGATGTGATCTCACTCTTGGAGATTTGTCTAGCAATGGATTTCTCCAAAACTTTAGAGCGTGAACTCCATGACCCTCTATATGCTTGTTTTAGGGCTTGACGTCTGTGGCGTCCCGTGTTTGGAGCATCTCAAGGAAGGAAGCAGATGCCTCTTAGAACAAGCAATTGCAGATAGATAGTTATTTTTTAAGGCGATGTATAACAATGTTGCCTTGACGAAAAGTAATTTAATAAAGTTGTTTTCACTGTAATCCAACTTACCCTGACGGTCCCTTTAGTTTCAAGTAATTCAAACTTCGCCTTTCCTGTTACTGCTGGACTACACTTGAGGATGACATGGACCTCCCAGTAGCGAGAGTAACTGAAAGATTTTCATTTTATTTTATTTTTTATTTTATTTAACTTTGTCCATTTTGTATAAACAGAAAAAGAAAGCAGGTATGGACAGGGAGGCCACAACAGCGAAACCATTTACTCTGGTCCCAAACAAAAGTTGAAAACTATAATGAGATTAAAAGCAGCAAACAATGCTACAGTTAAGTGGTCGAGCCATGTTGCAATTCAGGCCGACAGATTTCCAGGTTGGAGGATTGACAGGATCGTATAGGTTGAGGAGATCGTTCACGTAAAATTAAAAAAGTTTTACTTTAATGGATTTCAGCGATAGGGAGTTGACTCTAATAGACGACGATGAAGAAAGAGCACTGACAGGTTACAATTCTGCATTTCTTTTTAGTATAGGTGGTAATGTCATTGTTATGGGATGATCGTGTTATTCTAGTAGTCTTCTGTGGAAGCGGTGGAATGTCACTGTCAATGCCTATTAGACCATTGGTAGCCTTGTATAGGAATATCAAGTCCAGCATCTCGTACGCAGTAAATTGCACTGCATAAGCCTTTGTGACATTTCTGTTTGGAAGGGTAACATTAAGATGTATTTGGTAGCCCTTCCCTGTACTCTTTCGATACATGTATTTACATGTAGTCTGGTGATGTGTAGGTGTTTTCTTTTTTATTTTCCTAGTGCTTTGTAGTGTTCGTTCCATGCGTGGCCTTATGGTTAGGGCGTTGTATTTAAAACTTCACCGTTCCTTCACTGGCAGGATTTGTCTTCGGTGGTCCCGAATACCATATTTTGCGAGTGGTAGGTGAGTGATTCCTGGGTAGTCCCAGTCCTTTGTGAGGACAAAGGGACAAAACTGAAATTTTAAATGAACTACCAAACTGCATGGGGCCAATTGCTCGAAGCCTGGTTAGGGCTAACCGCTGATAAAGAGGTAGCAAAACCTCCAGGTTTCCATGGTATTTAACGCTCGTCAGCGCTAAACCTTTCTTCGAGCAAACTAGACCTGGTCGTTAGCCTCCAAAAGACTGGAATTATCCAGAGTTGACTAGAAACGTGCCGCTAGAAAAATAGTTTAATATTACAATTTCATAACCCAAATACCACTTGAAATAAGGCGGTTGGTAATGACATTATTACTGACACTGTGTGTGCAGAATTATTGCTGGTAGTTATCCTTGTCTTCTGCAATCTATCCGCAGCTTTTGATACAACTGGCCATCACATTCTGTTCAATGCACTTGATCGGGATAAGACATTGGGTTGGTTTGTCCCAAATTGAGAATGTGTTCATGCTTACCATTATTCTTCCGAGAAATGGTGCACGCGGTTAGTTTCAGGGACAAGAGAGGAGCGTACGAGTTACTGGTGGCACACCCGAGAGAAACTCTAGAGGCTTCCCTGTTTCAAACTTAGTGCATCAAGTTTGAGTGTACTTGAAAAGCTTCACGAAATTTTCATGCCACGACTGGTCGTATGAACTTTGAGGACCCCCACCCACACAATTCCATGTTCCATATTTTAAGAAGAGCATCTTTCCGTAAATAAACCGTGCTCTCACAAACATGTCAAAAATGCCACAATCAGAAGCAACCCGACTATGATTGAGACTTAAACAACAAAAGTTGTTAAAAAAAAGTGTATATTTCAAGTGCGGGTTACGGACGAAATGAAGAAGTCATCCTCGCACTTAAGGAAGATGGCTACTATTGTTATTGTGCATACGTTCTGCGCATCTCAAGAGATTCCGATTTCCTATGTGTGGTGCTTATTAATACAGGGATATTTTTGCGCGGTTCAAAGCTATTCGGAGAAAGCAGAACTTAGCAAATACTCTTGGTATCCAAAATGAAAATTGGGGGTAACCATGCATTTTTCAGGGATAAGTAGTCTTCAATTTGGAAAAGAACGCCATACATTGCTTTTGTATCTCAAAGCTTCTTACAAATGCTGTTGATTAATTATCTTCGAAAAATGCGTGGTTACCCCCCATTTTCTTTTTGTATTTCAATAATACTTGTTAAGATCTGCTTTTTCCGCATATTCAGTAAACCGCGCAAAAATACCTTTGAATTAGTAGGCACCGTCCTTAACTGGACAGTTTAAGCAATTACGTGCGAGGATCACTTCTCCATTTCTCCGAAAACCCCACACTTCAAATCAACACACTTATTTCATCCAGTTCTTTCACGGGAACACATGAGAGAGCCCAGCAAATTGACCTGCTCACAACTGAGTGTCTTCATAGCTCAGCATTGCACCATCATAGCAAGGGTCATGGGTTCGAATCTCGTTGAAGGCTCCTGAATTGTGGCTAATGAGACAATTGCTTAAACTGGCCACTGAGTTGAGTGAGAGGATCAATTCTCCATTTCGTCAAGTAGATCAAGTACAAAAGAAGTACATATCTTGTGGGTTGAATTCGTTTTTGCCTAGGTTAAATTGGTGATCCTCATTTTACCTAGGTTGAATGTGCACCTTACCTTATGCATCCAACCTAGGTAAAATGAGGATCACCAATTTAACCCAGGTAAAACGAATTCAACCTGAGAAAGGATTTTACCGGCTACACATACTCTGGATTTTTGTATTCCAGGCGAAAATCCCTGAACTGTCTTTCATATCCACATCTTTCAGTGCTAGTCCTGCCAATATTCTCGTAACGCGCGCCATTTGTAGACCACATGCAAACCTTAAATTTGAAATGTATTCAAGAGCTAATCAATAAAAAATGAATGTATCAATGTGAAAGTTTTGAAGAAAGGAGAGCGATCATTTTAGGAAGATTAAGATGATTTGAGAGAAGTCCAATTTTCTGGATGAATAAAGAAAACGTAGTTTTAAGTTTGTATGTTAAGGTCTTTAAACGACAGCAGTTTCATGTGAACCAACATTATTGAAAATGCATATTAGAATCGTGTCACAAGCCACCGAAAGCTCCTCTTTGCCCTTCTGAAGAACACTTTTTCCTCAAAGTGCTCCTGTGACCAAAAGATCAAATCTTATTTTTATCTATATTAACTAAACACTACTCTACCAAAATTTTAAGCCTCGATTTCAGAAAGACACCTGTATATTTTAACTGGAACTTTCCTATTTAATGGTCATTTATTACTAACTTTAAGATCTGGAGAGAGCTGGATCGAGGAGAAAATGACGTATAGTTTAACAATGCAATGGGTGAACAAACAAAGAGCATTATGGTATTTTCCGTTTCGAGCAATAACAGTGCAACGCGCCTTACCGTGGCCACCCAACAACCTTTCACATTTGACAATTATGTGTAAATACGTCAACTCAACAACTCATGCAACGGTGTTCAACTTACAATTGTGCAAACTTTGCAAGCTAGGAGGCATGACTGTCAATCAAATTCACACATCCTAATTGGCGGACAATTTGTAATGAACTTTGTTAGGTGGCCACGGTAAGGCGCCTCGCACTGTAATATGCAGCACGGGAGGTTTGGGCTTTCCGACTTTTAATCTCGCGTTTTGCATATATAACAAGCAGCATTTACACGCTGAAATTTTAAGCGAGTGAACCTTTGACGTCCAACCCTCCGAGGTCCAATCGGTCCGTTTTGAAAGTGAGTAATGCGGACCGGTTACTCAAAGAAAACGGGCTTTGGATAAAAATCAAAGCTCAAACTTTTGCCAGTTAGGTGTTAAGCAAACACAGTCTCAAATTTGAAGAACAAAAAATGTAAGAGTCATCATAAATGACGAAATTCAAGAGCACGTTCAAAACGATTCTTTATTTATTATTTGTTAAATTTTCAACCTCGGGTGTCAAGTGACAAACGACACTTAGAAAATAGGAAAATGGAAAAGATATTAGTCAAAAAATGGGAGATATAGGAAAAATAGGAAAAAAAATAGAAAACTTTTTTTCCACGTTATGGCATCTAAACAATTCAAAAACCAACTCTGCTCAACTCATTCATTTACAGACAGACAATGGTGGACATTCAGAAACGTCACAGAAACATCAAAGTTGATTTGTAAGCAAAGCAGAACTCTCCTTATAGCCAAAAAAGCAAATAACCAGCTTTGAAAGATGGCATTTGTTAAGGTAAAAAAGCTTTTAACAAGGGATGTCCAATTTAACCGTCACCAAATGCAAATTAGGACCCATAAAAGTAATGTACAATAAAGCCAGCAAGATGACATGTGCTCATTCTTGTTTTGCTCTCTTACCAGGTTCGGTAACCTTATCTTTGCTTTTTATTCTTGCCCGCACTTGCTGCTGATGACATGGCTTTATCCAGCAGTTTGCGCTGTCTGCCAGTCACCAATTTTCGTTTTTTTCATATTCTTTCCAAGCTTTGCATTGCATTGTCCCGTTTGGTCTTAGCAGTTTCAAGCATCATTGTAGCTACATTTACGCTCTGTTTATTTAAAGTTGTTGCTGAGACGGCTTTTTGCAGTTTAGATGACGACGAGGCCTTGGCTTGTAGAAATATCTGACGTGAACATAATACTCGAGTAATCCTGCAGACAAAACAGCTGGATATTTGTTGACCATTCTAACAGTTTAGGCAACCACTTGAATCTCAATGGTCTTCACCTAAACAAATCTGGAACATCACGTCTTGCCTGGAATTTTACAAATTATTTGCGTTTAGATTAGGATATTGCCGTCTGGGAATCCGATTTGTCTGATGCCGGCACGAGCGATAACCGGGGTAAGTTTAAATATTCTCGTGTTTTTGGGCGAGGTTTGGCTATTGCCTCCCTAAACATAAATAGTCTGCCGTCCCATATTGATGAACTTCGAGTCTTCATATCCTGTTCTAAAGTAGATATTCTTATAATTAACGAATCTAAATTAGATTCCACTATTCAGGATAACAAACTTTTTTTACCTGGCTTTGAAATAGTCAGAAGAGATCGCAGAATTAATGGAAGGAAAAGGGGTGGTGTTTGTATCTACCTGCGCACAAATCTTAATTTCCGAATACGAGGTGATCTAAATAACGATAATTTGGAGTATTTATTCGTCAAAATCAGCATGCCTTGAAGTACAGGATTCCTGTTTGGCACCTGGTATCGACCCCCAGGTTCTCCCATCGAATTGCTTAACGAGTTTGAGAAATTGATATACAAAATTGACGCTGCAAATAAGGAGTTGTATCTAATTGGCGATTTTAACTGCAATTTGTTGCCTGAGGCAAGAGCACATATTTCGTCCTCATTGACTAAAATTCTATGGTCTTAGCCAATTAATCACGGAACCAACACGTATTACCCAGGTGTCAAAAAGCCTGATCGATTTATGCATAACTAATTCCCCGGAGAAGGTTTCAAACTTTGGGGTTGTTCATGTTGGGATTAGTGATCATTCCCTTGTTTTTATGACACGTAAGGCTAATTATGACCGCAACGGGTCTTGCACGATCAAAATGCGGCAGTTTAAAAACTTTCAAAAAGATAAGTTTTGAAATGATCTCGAGCAAATGCCATGGAGGAATGTTAGTTCTCACTCTGATCCAAATGATATGTGGCAAGAATGGAAAAACCTGTTTGTCAGCTGCATGGACAAACAAACACGCGCCTCTAAAATCAAAAAGAATTCGTAACAAGAGGTCTCCCTGGATAACGAGTGAATTATTGCTCAGAACGCACAGAAGAGATGTTCTTAAAAAGAAAGCGATCTCTACAAATGATCATGCCATGTGGCAGCAGTTTAAACGGGCTAGGAACCAGGTGAATAATGCAACTAAACTTGCTAAAAAACGATATTTTTCTGAAAACTTGGAAACTAGCAAAGGCAATCCACGTAGAAATTGGGATCTTATTAACGAGCTTAGCTCCCGGAATAGTTGTAAGTCGTCCAATATTTTGGAAATCCAAGCTAATAGTAGAACTTTAATAACGCCGATGATATGGCGGAAGCTTTCAATGTGCACTTCACTAACATTGCGAAAATGCTAGCTCGTGATATTCCGGTTGGAGAAGTTGACGCTGAATCATTCTTGTCGCCCTCTGATAATTCGTTTTCTCTAAAAACTCCGAGTATCGACATTTTTCTAGACCTGTTGAAAAAAAATCGATGAAAAGAAAGCCACTGGCCTTGACAAGATCCCTAGTAAGTTATTAAAAATGACAGCTAGTATTGTTGCACCCTCACTAACAGACATATTTACGAAATCATTCCTCACGGGAATCTATCCAACTGAATGGAAATTGGCTAGGGTGACACCGATCTTTAAAAAAGGCTCAAAATCAGACATAAATAACAATCGCCCCTTCTCCGTTATCCCAGTAGTCTCAAAAGTGCTTGAAAAAATTGTCTATCACCAACTTTATCATTACCTAAATGATAATAAACTGCTGTCAAGTTGCCAGTCAGGGTTCCGTTCCTTACACAGTACCATTACAGCTTTGCTTGAGGCGACAAATAGCTGGTCTGTTAACAACGACAATGGCTTCCTGAATGTCGTCGTTTTCATTGACCTTAAAAAGGCATTCGACACTATTGACCATGAAATCATTTTACGCAAGATGTCATACTTTGGGGCCGACCAGGAAACTACCACTTGGTTTCAATCGTACCTAAGCAATCGGACCCAAAGATGTAATGTAAATGGAAGACTGTCAACTCCTCGCACTATTACTTGTGGGGTTCCGCAAGGCAGCATATTAGGTTCTTTGCTATTTTTAATGTATATTAACGATCTTTCTAACTGCCTCCGGGAGGCTTCCCCGAGAATGTTCGCTGACGATACCAATATAACCCTAACTGCAAAATCTTTAACAGAGCTTAAACTAGCATTAAATCCTGAACTCAGTAACCTTAACTGTTGGCTGAGAGCCAACAGGTTGAGTTTAAATGTGGCGAAGACCGAGTTAATGATAATTGGATCTAGGCAGAGATTAAACACTCAATGTGACGAGGTTGATATACGAATTGATGACGAAATGATCAAGAGAGTAGATCGCACTAAATCCCTTGGTCTTACCATTGATGATCGGCTTTCTTGGTCAAATCAAGTAGACAAAATATGCAGGAAAGTTTCCTCAGCTATAGAAGCCTTAAAGCGAATACGGCACTTTATCTCAGCTAATACTGCGCTTCAAATTTATAAGGCTTTAATATTACCGCATTTTGATTATTGCAGTCCTTTCTGGGACTGCTTTAGTGGCCAGTCAAGTGATAAGCTGCGAAAATTACAGAATCACGCAGCTAGGGTAATTACTAAATTACCCTTTGATACGAGCTCCAACCTCCTTCTCGATACTCTTAAGTGGGAGAAGCTGTCTCTTCGACGTAAAAAACAGACAGCACTAATTATGTACAAAAAAATTCACGATCTTTTCCCGGAATACCTTCAACGCCTTTTCAGTCAACGAGATGCTGAATATAACTTGAGAAACTTAGAAGCCAAACACTAATTATTTAAAACGAAGTTTCTGTTATAGCGGTGCCTGTTTGTGGAACAATTTGCCCCAATACTTAAGAAATGCTGACTCTATTGGGCAGTTCAAACGCACAATCAAGCAAGTATCTGACCCATCGGATTCCCACACGGCAATCATGTAAAACAGTTGTAAAGCGTTTTTTTTACTTCTTTTAGCTTAACTGATGATTTTCCGTGTTTAAATAAAGTTTACTTTACTTACTTTACTTTACTTTCAGCAACAAGAGAAGCATCATCATAGTTGAAGCTCACAACATTTTTACCTGAGCTTTCCTTACAACTGGTACTTGACAAAGTTGAAGGGATACCAGCAATTTCTATTTCAGTATTTTGTACAATTATAAAAAAAATCGACAATTTAGTGTCAAACATTAAAAAAACAAATTCGGTGCACCAAATAAACCCTAAAAAATGGGATTTTTTTGAAAAATAGGAGAAAATAGGAAGCAAGCCAAAAAATAGGAAAAAATAAAAACTTGACACCCTGCTCAGATAACGCATTTCTTGTGCTCTGATTGGTTCACTCAATCTCGGTTATCAGCTAATATACCTTAGTTTGACCTTATATGGCAAATGACTGCGCTAAGAGCTGCTAAGCTAAAATTTTGTTCGCCAGAAAGTGAGATTTCTCTCTGAATATAGCAAAAACGGCTTTGTGGAAAGTTTGGATCAATTTAGAAGTACGCGATAAGGTAAGAAATGCCTTGTGATGAGCCTGCGTCTGTCTGACCACCAGGTATTAAACAACATCACATCTTAGTCGAGTTTTTTCGATTTCGCTCGGATTTTCTCGCTTCTTTCGCTCGTATTTCGTACATCCAAACTTTTGGAATTTAATAAAACAATTATTCTATTCGCGCTTGTCGGATATGAGACTGGTTACAGCCAACTCGGCGCTTCGCGCCTCGTTGGCTATTTGCCATCTCGTATCCAACACGCCCTCATGGAATAATTGTTAAATAATCAACAAAATTACTCCATCGCTGTGTTCAGCGACTTCCGAATTGCACTTCCGAATTGCACTTCCGAATTGCACTCTATAACCTATTCATCCATTCGTCATTTAGCAATCAGAACACAACATTCTGTTGAGTTCATAATAAGGTCATTTTCCCCTTACCGAAACATCAGCAATACAGTCACTTATATCTGGCGGCCCCAAAGAGAACGAACTACATGGGTTGTAGCTGTAGGAGTATCCAGACGTGGGACTTTCGACTGTAACACTGGTGGGTAAATACACAAAGCTGTTACTGCATCAATGCCAAAGAGACATTGAAAATTACATTACGTTACAAGCCTTCACGGATCTAAATTCACAAAAGTTGACAAGTTCAACACTTCCTCTCAAGCCTGAACCGTGTGGATAAGTACACCTACAGAGGATAGCTCTACGTGTAACCCGGATCGAACGCCAGTTTGACCAGGGAAAAAACGGATTTAACTTTACCTACAACATTTCTCCTCCCGCGATATAGTTTGATCGCCTAAATGAACAAATGGATTTTTTGACTAGATACATTTCACAACTTGACATAACAGAAATTTTATTATATGATTAACTCCGTGACCGTGCAAGATGAACCAAGTCGAGCGCTGTAATTGGCTACCTGAGTGGGCAAGATGGAGCTATCTTGCCCGCTCGGGATTTCTCCCTTGGTCCCGCAAGTTCAAAGATCATTTTTTTGGTATTTTAATATGCTTGTTCGGTCAAGATGGATGGATATTGGCCTCGTTCTTTTTTTCGACTTCGTCTCGGTCCATAAACACGTAAAAAAAGGACTTGACCAATATCCAGCCGTCTTGACCTCACGCTTGGTCAATAACCCATATATATTGAACAAGTTGAAATAACGACTCATTTCTCATTCCGGAAATCCTTTTTTAGGAAGTTAGTACCCGTCTTTTCCATGCTACTTCCGCAGCTCTCGTGCCCCTAAGTTGAGATACTGAATTATTAGTAGTGCTTTGAACTAAGCATTGACTAATCAAACCTTGGTTTGCCATCGGTTCTTGCCAATGACGTTGGATTTATAGCCTGTCCATTGTCACAAATACATGTCGATTCAGGCTGCACGACAATTTTTGGTATCGAATCGTTCCTGCCATTTTCTTGTGCTGAAGGCGTCCATGCCAAAACTGTGCAAAGGCATAGTCTCATCATTCGGCTTATTGAGAACATGACCCTGCAAAAAAATTAAATGCTTGTAAAGTAAACTGGCGGGTAGATTGTAGAGGTAAGGAGGCGTGATTTTTGTGTTCCATGAAAATAGTAATTTTTGATCGAAGACAGGAACTGGATTTCGCTGTAACTTTCAGTTATTAACATCCATGATGGATTTAGGATCAAACTGTAGGTTTGCCACTTGAAGGTTGAAGAACGATCAAAAGCGGTCCACACATATGGTTACCGGAAGAAAACTGTATTTTCTAAGAACAGGATTTATAACTTGGTATAGGCAAGGAAAGTCGCTGAAATGCTTTCCTCTTTTTTTTCTTTTTTTGTGTGTGTTAAAAGGATAATTTCTCTGAAGTTTGTAAATTCGCCGAGGAACAAGAATGACTGGGTAATCGGCAGTCGAATTGTCGTCGATTCGGTCAAATTTCTTCGACTATTGCCCTTTCAGGCCTGGCCAAACACCCTTGATTTAATAAAGTCGGGAAAAAAAAACTTGAGATGTAATATATATACATTTTTATTCCCAAGCTAAGTATATTACTTTTGACATAGCTCTCTGAAAATTATTCGTACTTACAAGCAACTGAAAGTCACGGTGAACAATTGTTATACAAAAACAAACAGCCATTTTTTAGGAAGAGAAACACTCCTTGACATCCATAAATGCCTTTTATTCAAATCATCATTCCAATATCCATTTTATGAGGAAAGAGCGTCATTAAGCTTGTGAGTATTTTTCATTTTAGGGAATACAAATGCAAAGTATGTGAAGCCATCAATGGTAGATATTCTTTTTAATCAGATGATTAATTCCTCCGTTTTTAAGAGATTATTTAGTATTTAATGATTAGGTTCAAAGCAGTCGCCGGCAGTACGCAACGTTAGAGAAATCGGCACTAATTTTGGATTTCTCAAAAACACATTCTTCCGAAGACCTAACAGAGATAAGCACTCATGGTGTTAGAGCCGTTTGGCCGCCTTGTGATATAAGTGAGAGCCCATCTTGGCGCACTGCCACGACGAAGTAAACGACCGTCGTTCCATGTTATAGCAGCGCACAATTTAAAGTAGGTCATCTGCACGCAACTGAGGATGGCATTCGCTCTAACAAACGCCAACTGGAAAGTTAAGGTTCACATTCCCACCAGGTTGACAGCCAGACTTACATTCAGACGTGCTAAGGTCATCGGCATAAAGTAAAGCGACTCATGCCGATGAAACGAAATGGCGACATACTTGAGCCTCGATAAGGGCTCTGAATAAGCTAAACATTAAATGGTAAAAAAATTAATTCAACAAAGTTCATTTATCCTACCTCCAATTCCTAGAAATTATCCCAATGGATGATGAACGCTCTAATCGTGGATAACGAAATGCATTGTCTTGAGTGGTGGCATCACGTGATAGGAAGGGCTTTTTCCCTTGCCTAATTTACATTTATACTCATTTCTAGGAAAGGCTGCAACTTCCTTCCCCTTTCTTAACTTTTCGGAGGAAATTTCCACTGTGATTACTTTGATTTTACAGAAAGATCTACTTTCGATTTTTCTTTTTATGAAGTTTTAGTACACAATTCTTGTGGTCTAAATATAGCCATATAGGGTCACGATGAATAGTCTGGGGAAACACCTCACATTTTGAAACGCTATTTCTCGGTAATGTGTTAATTATAAACATTGCTAATTATAATTATAATGCAACCCGAGAGCAAATTACACCTCTTTGGGAAAAAATGTAACTGTGGCTTCCCAAAGAATTGTCACAGCGAAGCGTGACTAACTACACAACTGTTATTGAGTGGTAGTGCGTTATTCCCCCTTAAACAATCTAGGCCAGTCGCGCAATATATCACGTCGAATGCCTACAGTTTAAAGTAGTTGTGGTAATAATCCGATGTTGCTCTCCATTTAGAGTAATTGGGCCCAAAACGTACCATTACGTGACATCGATAACATTAAGGGTACATCATGAATGCAAAAAACTACTTCAGAATTGAAATCTATATTATCGATATTATTACTTGAGAACGTCAAGTGAGTGTCTTCTGCCGTTTATGTATATAAAAAATAAAAAAGAGGCCCCAAAATGGTCCCCTTAGGTATACCACAGATGAAAGAGCGATTTTCAGAAAGGTGACCATTTACCAAACATGTTTGACTGCGGTTTCGTAGACTCAAACCATTTCCTTGTAAAATATCCAAAGCCATACGGATCAAGTTTAGAAAGTAGGATATTGTGATCTACGGTGTCAAACGCCTTCTTGAGGTCCCAGAATACCACAGCATTGACGTTGCCGCGATCAATGTTATATGCCCAGTCGTTAGTGGCCTTAAGAAGCGTAGTCACCGTGGAATGTAGTTACCGGAACCCTGACTGACAATTCGATAGAAGATTATATTTATTAAGAAAAGCAAAAGCCTGGTCGTAAGTTATTCTCTCGAATACTTTCGCCACTACTGGAATCACTGAAATGAGGCGATATTTGTTCAAGTCCCGATATTCTCCCTGTTTGAATAAGGCGTGGACTTAAGCGCATTTCCAGTGGCCTGAAAATACGCCCTTTATGAATTGAACAATCAAAAATGGAACACAGGGACTCTGCTATTACATCAGGACATCGATGAAGAAGCCATGCTGAGATTTTATCTAAGCCAGTAGATTTTGATTTAAAAAGTTTAGGTAACAAGTTAAGCACTGTTCGGGTATTCATTAGTTTAAAACTAGGCTGTACTTGGTTTTTGGCACTTCTCCCTGCACCCAAATGCATGGGTATCATCCAAGAGTTAAACTGAATGTTATTTAAATTTCTTTGGAAAGGAACTGATAAAGTAACAAGACTGTAAAAGATAAATGACTAGGAAAACGGTGGATTAAAAATGATTGATCTTGAAAGTATGATCAAATCATTGCGATCAATCTGAATTAAAAGAATCTTTGGAAAGAATGATTGTGCTTGGAAAAGCTATCTAAGTGTTTCATTGCAGCGTTTCGAAGGGCTCTTTTTAATTTACGGTAATTATGACATTAAAGGTTCATGCTATCTCTTCTTTGTTCTATTCCGAATTACCGTTCAGTGGCCGGTGGTGGTTTTGATTCTGGAAAAGAGTGGCAATTTATATTGTGGAATAACAAAGAGAGATTAAATCAATGACAGGCCCATCTTTTATGAAAAGTTGTTTGAAAGCGATATTATTTATGAAAAGGATTTTTTTTCGATAAAGATGCTACAAATTCTCTCAAGATTGTTTCAAGCAAAATCAGCAAAACTAATTTTTTGATTTGGGCAGGACTTCGTCACTTCGTGCCATCATATCTAAAAACAGACACCAGAATTCCTTCGGAAATTTCCCTATGTTTGACGATTGAAAATATAGACTTTGATGTGTCACAGCCCATCTCCGCTGACGGTGAGAGCTCGTGCCCGTTCTAAATTCGAAGTGGAATGAGGCAAGGCTGTTTTCGCCAATCTTGTTTGTTATCTCTCCTCCTCCAGCCCGTCTTCCAGTTATGCGGAGAGGGCGTCCACACACGACACACCACGACGGAAAACTACTGAACTTGACTCGTCTCCAAAGTGAAGACAGTGCTGTTAAGAGTGATCCTGTTTGCCGACGACACTGAATTTGTCAGTCACACAGAGTCACAGATAACAGATAACAGAGAGTATCCCAATCTGGAAGTTAGACTCTCGGACTATCGCTGCATTTGGGATTGGTTAAAGTACAATGTGAGATCTTACTCTATTCAGTATTCTAAAAGGAAAGCTCGTGAGAGAAAGGAAAAAGAGAAAATACTCCAGGAACAGTGTACCACTGCACAATGTACTTTCGAAACAAATCCAAATAATTTGAATGCAAATCTTCTTAATTCTGCTAAAGATATGCTGGAATTGTTCTTTGAAGAAAAAGTGAAAGGAATAATTATTCGAGCACGAGCACGCTGGCATGAGCACGGCGAGAAAAGTACTAAGTACTTCTTGAACATGGAAAAACGAAATCATGTTAAAAAACACATGACAAAGTTAAATATAAATGGCTCGTTTACAACAGATCCTTTCAAGATCTTGTCCGAACAGCGACGATTTTATAAAGAACTATACTCGTGTAGAAACAACAATAACGATAGCTCATTGAAGATGGAATCATTCTTAAAAGATTTGAACATTCCCAATCTTTCAGAAGAGGAAAAGTTATCTTGCGAAGGTAGTATTACTTTAGAAGAATGCACACTCACTTTAGAAAGCTTTCAAAACAATAAACCTTCTGGAAATGATGGAATTCCTAAGGTGAGATGTCATGCTCTCAAAAACAGGCTCTTATTACGCTTATTGAAAAGAAAGGAAAAGATCGCTCATTTCTAGAAAACTGGCGACCAATTTCTCTGGTAAATGTAGATTCAAAACTTATGTCTAAAGTTATAGCCACTAGAATAAAAATGTTCTATCTAGCATTATTCATCACAACCAGAGTCGATTTATAAAAGACCGCTATATTGGTGAAACAGTATGATCTATCTTTGATATAATGGACTTAAACGGTCGACGAAAATATTCCTGGTTTACTAATCTTTATTGATTTTCAGAAGGCCTTTGATAGTTTGGAATGAAATTTTCTACTAAGATCTTTAGAATCTTTTAATTTTGGCTCCAGTCTCATTCGATGGGTTATCACTTTTTATAAAAATTTACAAAGCGGTGTAATTAACAATGGTATTATCTCTGATTTTTTTACACTCGGGCGAGGAGTTAGACAAGGAGACTCACTTTCTCTCTTTGTAATAGCTGCTGAAACTTTGGCGATTTCAATTCGACAAAATTCAATGATACAAGGTATTACT
>NC_090871.1:25432530-25437530 GCF_036669935.1 Montipora foliosa | reverse complement strand
AGAGCACGGACGATAGTTAATTTTTCCTTCCGTTGTCTTTGCTTGGCGTCGAATCTTCACAGAGCCCGAATAAAACGTCGGCAATCTCTGAAAACTTTCCCGTTTTAGTCATCGAATGAGGCTTTGTTCAAAGTTCGCGTTACTCCAACGATCAAAAGTTAGCTTAGCGACCCGGCCAGAGACTCGAATTACTTTCACTCCGGTTTCAGTCCTTTGCTCCCATCAAAAATCAATACCCTCGTACCCTGCAGTTCTCAATACTCTTTGTTGTTCATCTGTGAAACTAAAGAAAGACTTTTGCTGTAGGATTTCCAGAAAGTGAATTCAAGGAAGTGATTTTTCGCTTTCCACAGTGGATTCAGACGATTGGGCAATAAGTTAAGCGAGGAAGAAAGTAAGCCATATATATATTCTCTTCTTAGCATGAGTAGAGATCAGACGTTGATGCCCTTTTAGTGCCTGAGATTTGCTGCTAGTTTTTCGTGCAATCTCCTTAACATGTAGTTTCATCATAGCTTTGCTTAGTTTCATTGTACCAGCATTCTGGACTTCAGTCCCGTCTATTGAAACAGTAATGTCTTCAAATTGTTTACCAAGCCACATTAAGGGGCACTTCTCAGTATTAGTTGACATACCATTGAATTGGAACCATTCTGACACAAGAGCAAGTGAAGTCTAAATTGCAGTTGGATTAGGTCCAGAGATAAGGAGTTGAGCGTCATCAGCATAAGAGAAGAGACTCGAGTTAGTGGACTTGAAAAGTAAATCGTTAAGACAAAAAGTTAAATAGCAAGGGGCCCTAAACAGACCCTCGTGGGACTCCTTTATGAATTTCTAACCAACTAGAGAAAACTCTTTGCTACCTGTTTGTTAGGTAGCTTTTCAGATATTGTACGCTGCTTATCGAAAGACTATATGCTCTCAACTTAGACAACAAAATCTTACGAGGAAGGTGGTCGAATGCTTTTTATAGATCGATCCCAGGCAAGGCTGCATATTCCTTTTTGTCTAGTGCAATCTTTGATTCTTCAACTAGACGCAGTAGGGCTGTTTGGCAGCTGTAATGCCTGCGATATGCTGATAAATAGGGTGAAAGTTTATCCTGGAAGTAATTGTAGAGTTGCATGGAAAGAAGGCACTTTCAAAACATTGTTGAATCCTACCAATACAGTAATGGGTAGGTAATGTCAAGAGGAGAAGTTCGAAAAGTATCCAGACCTGGCAAATGAAATAGGCCTTTTGCAGCTAGTGACCGCATTGTACAAAAACCGCCACAATGGAGAGCAAAGTGCACACTGGAATATACAAAACAAAGCAAATTTAAATGGCCCATTAGGAGGATTTAGAATGTTAAGTTATAGTTACCCCGATTGTGATTGGTGCACTGGAGATTATTCCAAAAGCTCTAATATCAAACCTAGAAATAGGTGCAAGCATTGACATTGATTTCTGTTCTTCTTTTCATGGAAATAATCTTAAAGGAAGGTCCTTGAATCCTGAAGGTACTGGTTATCAGAGATTAGGAAGTGCGTTCGAGCTGCCTTCCTTTCAAGATTCTTTGAAATATTCAAATCCAACAATTATTTTACACTTTGACGGAGAAGGATTTTTGTACTGCTCAAAATGGCAATTTGATCTACAATCAGCTACAAAATTGTTGACACATTAACTTTTTTAACCCTCTATGCCGTCATTCTTAACACTTTTGTCCTTGCTAGGCTACTTACCCAATTCCACACCCCCCCCCCCCCCCCTTCCCCCCAAACAATGTTTTGTCGTAATCCCTGTGATCTTTGACTCCAAACAGACCCCACTAAATGGGGGAAGGGGAGGTTGGAAAAATTTCGATTTCAACGACATCCAGAAGGCCATATTTGATACTGGAGAACAAGGAAACTAAAAAGATCTGGATTTGTGACATGGCGTGCATGCATGTAAAGCTGACGAAGTATAGACATTTCGCTTTCGAAATGCGGGAAAGGCAGATCGGGTCTGAAATAATGGTTGTCCTGCTTATGATTGGGGCATTAGGTAGTGGAATTGGACAAGCAACGTGAGAAGTCGGAAAGTCTTTGGAGAGCGAATTGGCGAAACAGACAGTGGCAGAAATGCAGAAAACGTTTCTGATGGATAGTAAGGGGATTATACGGAAAGTGTTGTCAGGACTAGTGCAAAGCGAGAGCGAAAACGATCAATTCGTTTCTCCTCTTTCGCTTGGTCCTCCATGAAGTTTGTTTCTTTTTCGAACCATGGACTATGGTAATTTTGGTAACTTTTAATTTTAGACAACCATCATTTTATAATTATAGCTAATTCTTTAGGGACGTATTGGAAAGTTTAAAACATCTGATCCGCCGGAAAAATCTAAGATATTTGCTAATCTTGTACTCGAAGGACAAATCAACTCAGCGCTGCGGTTTCTTAGCGAAAGGTCAACTAGGGGCGTGCATGAGCTAACAGATGACGTCATAGCCCAGTTAAAAGAGAAACACCCAGATCCACAGCCAACAACATTGGGCTCATTTCTGTTCGGGCCAATTGACGATGATATCCCTGAATCGGTGTACTCCGAGATAAATGGTGAGATGGTAAGCCAGGCTGCATTAAGAACTAAGGTACAAGAGGGGCCATGCGGGGTTGACGCTAGTGGCTTTAGAAGAATCCTGGCTTGGAAGTCAGTCGTGTACAAAACTATGCAAGGCGATAGCTACAATGACAAGGACTCTATGTACAACGTATATCGACCCTGCAACCATAGAGCCACTGATGGCAAGCCGGTTGATTCCCCTGGATAAAGGCAAAGGTGCGGTGACGCCTGTTGGGGTAGATGAGGTAATATGAAGGAATTTTGGAAAGTGTGTAATGAACGTTGCTAATGGAGACGTAGTTGAAGCGAGCGGCTCACTCCTGCTATGTGCGGGCCAAACGTTTGGAAACGAGGCTGCTATACATGCTATGCATACCGTATTTGAAGCACATGACACGGACGCGGTACTACTCATTGATGCTTCTAATGCATTCAATGTACTCTATAGAGCAACTGCACTGCACAACATCTGGGTTCTTTTTTTTGTAACTGCAGTGTAGGCCATTAACACCTACAGGAAGTCGGCACGCCTATTCATCACTGGTGGCAAAGAGATCGTGTCAGCCGAAGGTACAACAGAGGGTAACCCGCTCTCTATGGGCCCTTATGCCTTAAGTGTGTAACCGCTGATCACGAGCCTGGGACGGCGTCCAGCACCAAACAGTGCTGATTTGCAGATGATGCATGTGGAGCTGGCTCTATACTGGAAATCAAGAAATGGTGGGACGCCCTGAACACTCTTGGCCCAGACTTCGGGTATTTTCCTAACGCCAAGAAGTGCTGGATTATCTCAAAGCCAAGTAAAGAGGAAAGCGTCAAAGAAGTGTTCAAGGACACGGCTGTCAATGTAACAGTACAGATACAAAAACACCTGGGTATGGTGATAGGCTCACGAGAATATCTAGAGGAATATGTGAGTGGGAAGGCGACCAACTGGGTCAGCGAAATTACCAAGCTGGCAGAGTTTGCTCTCTCTCTCTCTCAACCACAAGCGTGTTATGCTGCTTACACCTTTGGCGTGAAACATCGTTGGACTTATTTTTTGAGAACTCTGCCAGATATTCAAGATCTAGTAGAGCCGCTGAAGAACGCCATATCTAAGGTGCTTATCTCTGCAATTACGGAGCATAGGTGCAGTTGGCTAGACAGGGGACATTCTAGCACTGCCAGTCAGTCTAGGGGGGCTAGGAATAACAAACCCATGTCTTGAAGCAATGGTTTTAGGGTTAGGTTATAGTTCGACTATATTTTGGAGACGAAGATCAAAACACCATTGAAAATGTTAATTTTACCATACTGAGCTACTCAGATTTGCATGCAACAACCACACAATCCCCAGAAAACATGTCGCCTGTGGTGGGATGTAAGGACTTTTGCCCAGTCACGAGATCACGAGCAAACCATCATGTGTTCATCAGGGACGAAAAAATGATGGAGTTCAAATAATGCTTAATACTTCATCCATTGACACCGCGTACAGTGAAATAACAACGTAGCGGAAAAACACGTTCCTAGTCCCATATGGGAAACTTGGAAGGCATTTTATCGAACAGTTAACTAAACACATCAATGACTAAAACGACAATAAATCAACAATAAAACGGAAATGCAGCACATTGCTCTGAAGACAGCTGTTGCTCTACTGGCACTCGACTTACTAGATCACCAAGAGAGTTTGTCAAGGAGACTAACATTATGGAAAGTGGGAGAAATAGACACTACTGCGTGAAGGACGGATGATACCGAAGCGTATAACAAAGTCAAGTCTGTGGAGGGCCTACTACCCTAGTGCACAGTCCACATATCCTATGCCACGAAATAAATGGAGAAATGGTGAAGGCAGCAGTCTTAAAAACTTTCAGAAGAATGCTCGCCGGCAAGTCTTTCAAAAAAGCCAGCATAGGTCTTGGTGATACCATAGCGGTGCTAGCAAAGAGACTTTGTACCAAAAATATTGACCCCCTCACAATCGAGCCAATTCTCGGCAAATCGTGTTATCCCACTAGACAAAGGAAACGGCGAAGTGCGGCCAATTGGGGTTGGAGAGGTTATCAGGAGAATAATCAGAAAGTGTGTGACGAAAGTGACAAAGGAAGATATAGTTGATGCCTGGGGTTCACTTCAACTGTGCGCAGGTTTGACAAGTAGGGCTGAGGCAGCCATTCACGCCATGCACAGCATATTTGAAGCTGACGATACGGACGCTGTGCCGTTAATTGATGCCTCAAATGCTCTTAATTCATTGAACAGGGCTGCTGCCTTACATAATACCAGGATTCAGTGTCCCTTTATATCTACCTATGCCATAAACACCAACAGAGCACCTGCGCCTATTGGTCAATGGTGGAAAAGAGCTGACATCTGCAGAGGGCACTACACAGGGTGATCTCTTGACAATGAGTCTCTACGCTAT